>NC_141877.1:95017963-95320993 GCF_056163025.1 Triticum urartu
TTATTTATGAGAAAAAGGGGATACCCCCTAATTTCCGTTAATAGAAATCATTAGATGTTCACAACACTACACCCAGCCTGCTACACAGGTTTCATTCATTACTAGTTTCAGCAAATTGCTCATGTCATAGCCACTGAATACATCACGAGTGCTACATACACTGCAAATAAAGAGACAATCATCCTACAAAGCACATCGATTTTTCCCATTATCTTCACAAGCTCTTTCATCTCCTCATTGTTGTCAAGGCTGTTCAACAGCTGTTGCTTGGCCATGATCAGAGGAACTTCATCTTTAACCTTCTGCTCTGCATCTTCCTCTTCTATCGTTCCTTCAGTTACTTGTCCAATGCCCCAACCTGCTGGTATTGGGATTCCTCGGCTAACCAAATAATCACCGTAGTTGCACTCCCCCACATCAGCAACTTCCTAGAAATACAAATCACACGAATCTTCCCTTTTCTGCACGAATCAAATTGGAAGATCATCAACCACACTATTAAAAAAATCAGCAACTGAAAGTAGGAGAACAACACTTAAACATATTATTACCCCATGATTCGGGCATTTGTAGAAGACTCGGCCAGGGTTGAGGATTGTGGTTGAGACACGGCGGATGACTCTACGTGATTTGCAGCAGTGGCACCACACCAACGGCAGCGGGTTGTGATGAGCAACCGGCTGCGGTGCGCGCGCCGGCGGGGGTGTGATGAGACCCACAAGCGATAGTACGGGTGGCGACTTGGCACATATTTGGTTGTTGCCTGCTGAAGAGCAGGTGGACGAGTAGCCAGCGGACATGGTTGCTGCGGCCAGAGCTTCTGACGCTAGGCAGAGTAAGTAGAGAAGAGGAGAAGTGAATGTTGGATATGTCAGTTTCATTACTTGTAGAGTAGCATAGCATCATATATAGTCATAGTCTAGGTTTGGATTCGAACCAGCTACAGGAGCACATCTCTCTTGTTTCTAAAACTCAACAACGTCTCTTTACTGGTACACTAGCTTGTTTTGTATGCCTTCTCAAGTCTTTGATTCCTCCACCTAACATTTGGGACCCACCGGAAGGGCCTCTGTATTTCGTGAAAAAAACGTGCCCCCGCTGACAGGTCAGACCCACCAGCTATCTTCGCACGCATGGAAGTGCCTCCTTATTAGGCACAAAAAAATGAATACTCCCCCTGCCAGCTGGAACCCAGCATCGTGGGAGGCTGACTTGTGGGCCTACCAAGTTGACGGGGACAGAGGGCTTTGTCAACTTAGTCAATATGAACGATTCTAGCTCCACTTATCGTACGATGTTCATCCAGCGGCGGTAGTGCTTCTTCAACCTCTAGTTTTCTTGCTCCAGCCGCCGAAACCAGCGCCGGTCGTGCCGCGTGCTCCTGCCTCCCGTGGCCAGCTGTGATGCCGCGGAGGCCTCACCGCCCCCCACTACTCCCACCGCTGGCCAGGGCATCCCTCTACTCACCCACACCCCCTATTATTCTACGGCGACGGCAGCCTCACACCGCAGCCGAACTAGTGAACCCTCGTACTCCTCTCCACATGGGCATCCACTGCCGCGTCTTCCTCGGCTCCGCGTCGTCCCCTTCCTAGGCCTCGCCGTCTTCCACCGCCTTGGTGCTCTCAGCGTGGCGTGGTCAATGTGGTCAACGACCAACTTCCATCGGAAGAGTACTGTACATAGAGAGGCTGACAGCTGGGTCCACGACCGCAGATGGGTCCACGGCCACAACCCAGTTTTTTGTGATTTGCCAAGTAAGTCGCTTTGTTAGGCCTGTTGGGCTGCAAATCTTTCAAGACAAGGAGAGCTTCATTCGGCTGGCCGAGAAAATGGCCTATCAGTAATGAGAAATGGGCTGTACATTTTTAAAACACATCAAAACAGCAATTAGTTTCAAATTTCTTTTTTTCTTTTCGACATTTTAAATTGCATTGACTTTTATGCATGGACAATTTGTTGGATTTTATATTGATATATATTTATTTTGAATGTGACTCGAAATTTTGGGATTAAAAACAGTTCGGACCGCACCGAAATATGCAAAATTTCATATCATTTTTTAACTGTGGCCACAATATGGCCTGTAATGCTAACAAAAGGAATATGGGCTCCAAAAAACCTTAAGAATTAGCAAATGGGTTGTAAATTATTAGAAATAATGGCAGATGGGATGTATGATGTTTTCCACAGATTTGAGGCTTTCCTAAAAAAAGGTTGACGCACAAGCATTAACTGTTGGATGTCGATCCAACGGCCATCGTGCTTCTTCCATCTCTGCTCTTCCTGCTCCAGCCGCTCAAACAAGCGCTGGCGGGACTGCCTGCTCTCTCCTCCCCGCGGCCGGTTGTGCTGCCGTGCAGGCCTCACCACCCCACCATAGTCCCATCGCTGGCCTAGCCATCCCTCTACTCACCCACACCTGCTATTATTCTCCGGTGACGGCAGACGAACCAGTAAACCCTTGTATAGTCGTACTCCCCTCCCTATGGGAAACAACGGCCGAGTCTTCCCTGCCTCCGTGTCGTTCCCTTCCTAGGCCTCGCCGTCGTCCATCGCCATGGTGCTCTTGGCGCGGCCTGGTCAACATGGTCAACGACCAACATGCATCTGAAGTGGACTGTACGTGGAGAGGCTAACAGCTGGGTCCACAGCCGCACGCAAGGAAATGCCTCCTTATTACGCGCAAAATAATGATTCCTCCACCTGACATCTGGGACCCACCGAAAGGGCCTCTGTATTTCACAAAAAAACGTTATCGCTGCTGACAGCTTGGACCCACCAGCTATATCTTCGCACGCAAGGAAGTGCCTCCTTATTACGCACAAAAAAATGAATACTCCCCTTGCTAGCTAGGACCCAGTATAGTGGCAGGCTAACTTGTGGGCCTACTAAGTTTACGGGGACAGAGGGCTTTGTCAACTTAGTCAATGTGCACGATTCTAGCTCCAGTGACCGTACGATGTCCATCCAACGGCCGTAGTGCTTCTTCAACCTCTGGTCTTGTTGCTCCAGTCGCCCAAACGAGCGCCGGTCGTGCCTCGTGCTCCTACCTCCCGTGGCCGGCTGCGATGTGGCGGAGTCCTGACAGCCCCCTACTAATCCCACCGCTGGCCAGGCCATCCCTCTACTCACCCACACTCCCTGTTATTGTGCGGCGATGGCAGACTCACACCGCAGCGAACCAGTGAACCCTCATACTCCTCTACGCGTGGGCATCCACTGCCGCGTCTTCCCCGGCTTCGCCTCGTCCCCTTCCTAGGCCTCACCGTCATCCACCGCCCTGGTGCTCTCGGCGCGGTGTGGTCAACGTGGTCAAGGAATGACTTCCATCGGAAGAGTACTGTACGTGGAGAGGATGACAGTTGGGTCCATGGTAGCCGCAAGGAAGTGCCTCCTTATTACGTGGAAAATAATTATTCCTACACCTGAAAGTAGGGACCCACCGGACGGGCCACCGTATTTGGCGAAAAAATGTTTCCCCCCTGACTGCTGGGACCCACCGAACGGGCCACCGTTTTTCACGAAAAAAACATTCCCTCGCTGTCGGATCGGACCCATTGGAAGTGCCTCCTTATTTCGCACAAAAAATGAATACTCCCCCTGCTAGTTGGGACCCAACTTGGTGGGTGGCTGACTTGTGGGCCTACTAAGTTGACGGGGACGGAGTGCTTTGTCAACTTAGTCAATATGAATGATTGTGGCTCCAGTGACCGTACGATGTCCATCCAACGGCCGTAGTGCTTCTTCAACCTCTGGTCTTCTTGCTCCAGCCGCCCAAAGCAGCGCCGGCCGTGCCTCGTGCTCCTGCCTCCCGTGGCCGGCTGTGCTTCCGTGGAGGCCTCACCGTCCCCACTATTCCCACCACTGGCCAGGCCCTGCAGCGACGGCGGCCTCACACCGCAGCCAAACCAGTGAACCCTCGTACTCCTCTCCACGCGGGCTTCCACTGCCGCGTCTTCCCCGGCTCCGCGTCGTCCCCTTCCTAGGCCTCGCCGTCTTCCACCGCCCAGGTGCTCTCGGCACGGCGTGGTCAACGTGGTCAAGGAACGGCTTCCATCGAATATGGACTGTACGTGGAGAGGCTGACAGCTGGGTCCATGGCCGCAGCAAGGAAGTGCTTCCTTATTACGCGCAAAATAATTATTCCTCCACCTGACAGAGGGGACCCACCAGTCGGGCCACCGTATTTCGTGAAAAAAATGTTTCCCCCTGACTGCTGGGACCCACCAGCTACATCTTCGCACGCAAGGAAGTGCATCCGGGCAAAAAAATGATTCGCCCCCCTGACTGCTGGGACCCACCAGCTACATCTTCGCACGCAAGGAAGTGCCAAACAGTCAGGACCGACCTGGTCAAAGCATACGTAGCATTGTCATTCTGGTCGCGAACGTGTACGTACATACTGGTCGATGTAGAGGCGCGCACGTAGCATGTACACATACGTACAACGGCCAGTGTGCAAGAAAGAAAATAATACGGGCAGGGTCTCGAACGCCTACTCGCGCATACATACGACCAGGGTTCATGTGCATGGCTGGGTCGGAACACAGAAACTACGTCGTCATCTTGTTCATGGGGAGCCAACCGGATGGGTCAGAACGGAATGCGTCGTCGTGTTCATAGGGAGGGTTGGACAGAACAGACGATGGAAACGAGGCTGGCGTACTGCAGAACGGAGGAAACAGCCTTGTGTTCGACCGGCCACGGTCGATATGGGATCCTGTTCATTGAGAGGGATCTGGCGTACCGCAAAACGGAGGAAACGGACCTCCTACGGTCGAAAAGGGGTCCTGTTGATAGGGAGGGGTCTGGCGTACCAAAAACGGAGGAAACGGACTTGTGTTGTAGCACTACGGTCGAAATGGGGGTCATGTTCATCGGGAGGGATGTGGCGTACCACATAACGGGACTCCACGGGATACTGTTCATCTCCACCGTCGACCCCCTCCAGCCTCCACGGGCTACTGTTCATCCACCATTGACCTCCTCCAGCCTCCACCTGCGACTGTTCATCCACGAGGTCCTGTTCATCTAGCCTCCACCGCGCGCTACTCCACCGGCTACTGTTCAACCAGCCCTCTCCACAAGCTCCTGTTCAACCACCCCTCCATAGGCTACTGTTCATCCAGCCCTCCACCATCTACTGTTCATCCAGCCCTCCACGGGGTGGTCCTATTCATCCTGCCCTCCATGGGGTCTTGTTCATCCAGCCCCAACCGGCTCGATCAATCGGGGTCCTATTCATCCAGAGGCAACACCACGGGGTCCTGTTCATCCACCCCCACCAGGAATGATTCATCCAACCCCCCCAGCAATGCTCACTGTTCATCCAGAGGCAGCATCGATCGGCTTTAGTTAGCAGCAGTAGCGAAGGAATCGCTCGATCGGGTTCAGTTAACAGCCATCGATCGATCGCTCGGGTTCAGTAATGCGTAGCCCGCAATGCAATCGCTCGGGTTCAGTTAGAGCCCAACTGTAATGCCCACGATGCGGCTATATCTCTCACATGTCGAAGCATGACTTAGAGGCATAACCGCATTGTAAGCAATGTCGCAAGTGAGGTAATCTTCACAACAACCCATGTAATGAATAAGGAAAATAGGTACATAGTTGGCTTACACTCGCCACGTCACACAATAGCATAAATATCATTACATTCATCCAGATACAATCAAGGTCCGACTACGAAACCAAAACAAAGAATAACCGCAAATGCAACAAAGTCCCCGATCGCCCCAACTGGGCTCCACTACTGATCGTCTAGGAAGGAAACATAGTATCGTCCTGAGTCCTCATCGAACTCCCACTTGAGCTCAGTCGAGTCTCCTGGAGCGGTATCATCGGTCCCTGCATCTGGTTTGGAAGTAATCTATGAGTCACGGGGACTCAGCAATCTCACACCCTCGCGATCAAGACTATTTAAGCTTATGGGTAGGTAAAAGGTATGAGGTGGAGCTGCAGCAAGCAACTAGCATATTTGGTGGCTAACATACGCAAACGAGAGCGAGAAGAGAAGGCAAAGGCACGGTCGAGAAACTATGATCAAGAAGTGATCCTAGAACAACCTATGTTCAAACATAACCCGAGACCGTGTTCTCTTCCCGGACTCCGCCGAAAAGAGACCATCACGGCCACACACTCTGTTGATTCATTTTAATTAAGTTAAGCTTTAGGTTTTCTACAGCCGGACATTAACAAATTCACATCTGCCCATAACCGCGGGCACGACTTTGAAAAGTTCAAATCCCTGCAGGGGTGTCCCAACATAGCCCATCACAAGCTCTCACGGTCAACGAAGGATATTCCTTCTCCCAAGACAATCCGATCAAACTCGAAATCCCGGTTACAAGACATCTCGACAATGGTAAAACTAAGCCAGCAAAGCCGCCCGAATGTGCCGACAAATCCTGATAGGAGCTGCACATATCTCGTTCTCAGGGCACACTCAGATGAGACATCCTACGAGTAAAACCAACCCTCAAGTTGCCCCGAGGTGGCCCCGCAGTCTACTCGGTTCGTACCAACACTCAGAGGAGCACTGGCCCAGGGGGTTTAAAATAAAGATGACCCTCGGGCTCCGAGAACCCAAGGGAAAAGAAAAGGCTAGGTGGCAAATGGTAAAACCAAGGTTGGGCATTGCTGGAGGAGTTTTATTCAAGGCAAACTGTCAAGGGGTTCCCATTATAACCCAACCGTGTAAGGAACACAAAATCAAGGAACATAACACCGGTATGACGGAAACTAGGGCGGCAAGAGTGGAAGAAAACACCAGGCGTAAGGCCGAGCCTTCCACCCTTTACCAAGTGTATAGATGCATTAAAGTAGACAAGATATAATAATGATATCCCAAAAATAAACATGTTCCTACAAGGAACAAACTCCAATCTTCACCTGCAACTAGCAATGCTATAAGAGGGGCTGAGCAAAGCGGTAACATAGCCAAACAACAGTTTGCTAGGACAAGGTGGGTTAGAGGTCTGACATGGAAATATGGGAGGCATGATAAGCAAGTGGTAGGAATCGTAGCATAGGCATACCAATAGAGCGAGCATCTAGCAAGCAAAGATAGAAGTGATTTCGAGGGTATGGTCATCTTGCCTGCAAAGTTCTCCGAGTTGACGTTAGCTTGATCCTCGTAGATGTACTCAACGGGCTCCTCGATCACGTACTCATCTCCCGGCTCTACCCAAACAAGAACAACAAGCAAAAGGAGACACAATCAACCACGTGCAATGCACAAGCAACATGATGCAAAGCATGGCATGATATGCGGGATGTGATATGCGATGCATATGCATGCTTCAGAAAGGAAAGATTGAACCTGGCCTCAACTTGGAAAACCAAGAGTGCCACTGGAAAGAGGAGTTGATTTTGGTCGAAATTGATATAAAGTTCACCGGAATCGGATGCACAGTTTGCAAATGGCAAGCGAAACAAATATGGCACCGATTTGCGATTAACAGCACGAGGCCATCTAAATGCATCAAGAACAACAAGCTACTGCACTCTAACATATCAACAAAACACAAGGCAGGGATCCATTCAAGATGCTTGACAAAAGATGAACACTGAGCTACGGCTAATTCACTCAAATATACCCCTGTAAAGATGGCATGGCATACTTCAAAACACATGTAGGGCTCAAGTTCATAGGAGGCACACATTAAACATGGAAAAAATGACAAATGTCCAATTGCTGATAATAAAATGAAACTAACAGAAACTAGCACTCTTCCAACTGCATTTAGGGCATCAAGATGAGCTCAACTGAACATGATGCAATGAGATGAAATGAAGTACTCGTCGAGACGAACAATTTGATATGCTACACGCCCGAAACGAAGCCACGGTTGCAGAGATACGATGCGATGAAATATGCAAAAATTATCTGAGACTTGGCGAAAAACAACCTCTCCAGATCTAGGGTTCATCGGCATGCGAACCAAGTCAACTCCGGCGAGGGTTGACTTGCTCCGGCGAGGTTGCAAATTCGGCGGGGAGGAGAGGGAGAGGCGGATCCGGCCGGATCCAGGGCCGGAATGGCACGGCGGCGAGGAAGGGCCCCGGGCGCGGCGAGCCAACGGTGGAGACGGCGAGCTCCTGCGCGCCGGTGGCTGTCGGCGAGCGGGCGTGTGGCGGCCGGAGGTGGCGAGCGGCAACGCAGTGAGGAGGCACGGGCGGCGGGAGATCGAGGCAGCGGCGGTGGCCGGATGGGCCGCGGGGGCCGGCCGTTGGCCTGGCGGGCCCGCACGGTCGGCGGCGAAGTGGGGCACCCGCGGGGACACGTGGCGGCTGCTGATACGTCCGGTGGAGCGGGCGGACGTGTCTGGCCGACCGGATTTTTGTCCGGCGGCGCGAGGAGAGGGAGGTGTCTAGGGTTTCATCCAGATTTGGAATGGGAGGACCTTTTTATAGGTAGGAGGAGCTAGGAGGCTCCCAATTGAGCACGGTTTGCGGCCATGCGATCGTGATCGAATGACCTAGATGATGGAGGGGGTTTAGGTGGGTTTTGGGGCACTTTGGAGGGGTGTTGGGCTGCAACACACACGAGGCCTTTTCGGTCCCTCGGTTAACCATTGGAGTATCAAACGAAGTCCAAATGGCACGAAACCTGACAGGCGGTCTACCGGTAGTAAACCAAGGCCGCTTGGAAAGTCTCGGTCCAATCCGAAAACGTTTAACACCCTCACACGAAAAGAGGTAGAAAGGGACACCGAAGGACATAGGAGCGCCGGAATGCAAAACAGACAACGGGGAAAATGCTCGGATGCATGAGATGACCACGTATGCAAATGCGATGCACATGATGACATGATATGAGATGCATGGCAAAGACAAAACAACACGAAGACAAAAACCCGACAATGAGGAAATATCATAACTTAGTGCCGGAAATGGCAAGAGTTGGAATACAAATATGGCATGTTACATACAGGGTGTTACAACACTCCACCACTACGAAAGGATCTCGTCCCGAGATCTAGGATTGGAAAAACTCCGGGTACTCAGAACGGAGGTGGTCCTCACGTTCCTAGGTGGCTTCATGGTCGGAATGATGTGACCACTTGACTTTCAGGAATTTGATAGACTTGTTGCGAGTCTTGCGCTTAGTTTCTTCCAGAATAGCAACGGGATGCTCATGATCAGACATGTCTTCTTGGAGATCAATCTCTTCAAAGTTGATGGTGCGGCCAGGAGTCTTGAAACACTTGCGGAGTTGAGACACGTGAAACGCGTCGTGCACATTTGCAAAGTTGGAGGGAAGCTCAAGTTGATAGGCGAGATCTCTCCTTATGCCAATGATCTTGAAAGGACCCACGTATCTAGGGGCAAGCTTCCCTTTGATACCGAAGCAACGAGTACCTTTCATTGGAGAGACGCGGAGGTAGACATGGTCTCCGATCTCGAAAGCCAAGTCATGATGCTTGCTATCATAGTAACTCTTCTGGCATGATTGCGCGGCTTTGAGATTGTCACAAATGACTTTGCACATTTCTTCAGCCTCTGTGATCAAGTCATTGCCAAGAAGTTGATGTTCACTAGTCTCTGACCAGTTAAGAGGAGTACGACACTTTCTGCCATAGAGAATCTCGGATGGGGCCTTGCCCGAACTCGCTTGTAAGTTGTTGTTGTAGGAGAACTCGGCATATGGAAGACAATATTCCCACTTCATACCGAAAGAGATGACACAAGCCCTGAGCATATCTTCAAGAATATGATTAACTCGCTCGACTTGGCCACTAGTTTGAGGATGAAAAGCTGTGCTGAAGCGAATGTTGGTGCCCATGACCTTCTGAAAAGAATCCCAAAACATGGAGGTAAAGATGCTGCCACTATCTGAAGATATCAACTACGGAATGCCGTGCAAGGAGACAATCTTGGAGGTATATAGATCTGCCAACTGAGCCGCTGTATTAGATTCTTTGATAGGAAGAAAATGAGCCACTTTAGTGAGCTTGTCGATGACAACAAAGATAGGAACATTGCCATGCTTGGACTTTGGAAATCCTGTCACGAAGTCCATCTCAATGTGGTCAAACTTCCATTCTAGAATGGCAAGAGGTTGGAGGAGGCCAGCTGGACGTTGGTGTTCTGCTTTCACTCTTCTGCAGACATCACATTCATTCACGGACTGAGCAATCTCGCGCTTCATTCGAGTCCACCAATACGACTGCTTGAGGTCCTGGTACATCTTTGTACTTCCAGGGTGAATAGAGAGGAGTGAATTGTGAGCCTCGTTCATAATGACTTTACGAAGGTCACCTTTAGGAACAACAATGTGATCCTCGAATAGAGTATCCTTGTCATCAAGACGATGGCACTTGTACTTGGGTTGACTCTTGGCAATCCCAATCTTCACCTTCTTCACCATAGCATCAAGAAGTTGTGCCTCACGAATCTGATCTTCCAAAGTCGGGGAGACTTGGAGGTTGGCAAGGAATCCTTGAGGAACAACTTGGAGATTGAGTTTGCGGAAAGCTTCACAAAGATCTAGTTGGTAAGGCTTGATAATCAAATTGTTGCAGTAAGCCTTCTTGCTCAATGCGTTAGCAATTACATTGGCCTTTCCTGGAGTATATTCGATACTCGGATTATACTCTTGAATCATTTCGACCCAACAAGTCTGCCTGAGGTTGAGGTTTGGCTGAGTGAAGATGTACTTGAGACTCTTGTGATCAGTGAAGATGTCCACTTTTCTTCCCAATAAGAGATGTCTCCAAGTTAAAAGAGCATGGACAACTGCCGCCAACTCGAGGTCATGAGTGGTGTAGTTCTTTTCATTGGGCTTCAACTGGCGAGCGGTATAGGCCACAACTTTCTTCTCTTGCATCAAAACTGCACCAAGACCTTGAAGGGAAGCATCACAGAAAACCTCGAATGGTTTGGATTCATCAGGAGGAGTCAGAACTGGAGCAGTGACTAACTTCTCTTTCAGGGTGTTGAAAGTGATGTCACATTCAGGTGACCAGATGTACTTCACATGCTTCTAGAGGAGGTTGGAAAGATGCTTCGCGATCTTTGAGAAGTTCTCAACGAACCTTCGACAATAGCTTGTGAGCCCAAGGAAGCTGCGGAGTTGCTTCACATTCTGAGGTGGTTCCCAATTCACAATTGCAGACACCTTCTCAGGATTAACAGCTATGCCCTTGGTGGAGATGATATGTCCAAGGCAGAGAACCTCATCGAGCCAAAACTCGCACTTTGAAAACTTTGCATAGAACTGAAGTTCGCTGAGTTTATCTAGCACCAATCTCAAATGCTTGGCATGATCCTCCTTGTTCTTGGAAAAGACCAAAATGTCATCGAGGTAGACCAAGAAGAAGTCATTTGTGTAGGCGTTGAAGATGAAGTTCATCATGCGAGAGAATGTTGGAGGTGCATTGACAAGGCCGAAAGACATGACATTGTATTCATATGAACCATAGCTCATTCTGAATGCTGTCTTGGGGATATCTTCTTCACGAATGCGAATCTGATGATAGCTCATACGGAGATCAAGCTTGGAGAATACTTGAGCACCTTTGAGTTGTTCAAAAAGCTCATTGATGTTGGGAAGTGGGTACTTGTTCTTTATGGTCTTCTTGTTCAATGGACGGTAGTCAACACAAAGTCGGTCCGTTCCATCCTTCTTCTTGACGAAAAGAACACCACAACCCCATGGAGAAGAACTTGGTCAGATGAGACCCATATGCTCTTGAATATCGAGTTGTTTCTTCAGCTCCTTCAACTCTTCAGGTCCAAGCTTGTAAGGACATTTGCAAACAGGTTTCATGCCAGGCTCAAGATTGATGACGAATTCAACTGGCCGGTGCGGAGGCATTCCTGGAATCTCTTTTGGAAAGACGTCTTGATATTTGCAAACGACTGGAATCTGAGAGATGGCATCCAGCTCGCCCTTCTCATTGAGAGAAAACAGTCGAATGTTATCATCACGAGCGGCAAAAACGATTACATCCTCAGACGAATGTGTCAATTGAATCTGCCTGGCAGCACAATCAAGGTGAGCCTTGTGCTTAGAAAGCCAGTCCATACCGAAAATAAGATCAATATCCGAGTTACCAAGGACCACTGGAGAGGACAGAAATTTATAGTCGCCCAACGTGATAGAAACATCTGGAGCAACCAAACTAGAAGTCATAAGCTTTCCGAGAGAAACAACTTGCATGACTTTAGGCAAAACCTTAGTGTCAACACTGTGCTTCGATGCAAATGGAAATGACAAGAAATAATGTGATGCACCAGTATCAAAAATTACTTTTGCAGGAACATCGTTAACAAGAAGGTTACCCATAATCACATCTGACGAGTCCTCTTCCTGAGCTGCGTTCATCATGTTGACCTTTGCAAACTTGGGATTATGCTTGATCACTGCGGTGCTAGCAGATCTCACAGGAGGAGAAGGTGGAAGACGCCTCTGATTGAAGCATTTGTTGGCATAGTGACCCTTCTGCTGACACTTGTTGCACGTGACCTCTGAAAGCGGACGGTGATACGGAGCACTTGATCTTGGAGCTTGAGACGAAGTCTTGTTCTGAAAGCCTGGGTTGGGTGGGTGGGAAGATCCATTGCCACCTTTGCTCTTCTGCTGATAAGGCTGACGGAACGGAGGAGGAGGAGGCAACCAATACTTTTGCTGCTTAGTTGCCACTTCAGTTGAGGAAGAAGGAGTTGCATCCCTGACTCATTTCTTGGAAGCATCGCACTTGAGCTGAGCAGTCTCTTGTTTCAGTGCCATGTTGTAAAACTCATCGTACTTCTGCAGCTCAAAAAGCACGAGAGCTAGTTGGAGATCTTCTCTGAGGCCACCTCTGAACTGATAAATCATGCTCTTCTTGTCAGGGACGTCTTGCTTAGCGAAACGAGCGAGCTTCTAGAACATGATGTTATACTGGTAAACAAACAAGCTGCCTTGCTTAAGGTTGCGGAATTCCTCATGCTTGCTCTCAACAACACTATGAGGAATGTGGTGAGCTTTGAAGTCTTGATGGAATTCATCCCAAGTAATCACACGACCTACTCTGGAATCTTTGTACTGCTGATACCACTTTGCAGCTTGGTCTTTGAGTTGGAACGAAGCAAACTTGACAAAGTCCTCAGGCCTGACATTGCTGCACTCGAAATGCTTGCAGATATCCACGAGCCAATCATCAGCGTCTGTTGCCTAAACACAGTTACTGAAGGTCTTTGGCTGGTTAGCGAGGAAATGGTTGAGTGTAGAAAACTGATTCTGATTGTTGACATGGCCTTGATTCCCTTCGTTGCGCTCTTGCAAGATTTTCATGATCAGCTGCGTGTTTGCACTGGTAGAGGCCATCACAGCTTGCCATGCCTCCGGAGGTGGAGGTGGTGGCGGCGGTTTAGGATTCTGACGCATTGGAGGAGCCATCCTGAAGAGGGTGACATCCGTTAGCATCTTGACAAACATATATTCAAGCAGAATCAAATGGATCGAAATTGCAACATATAGTCTTAACATCCAAACAAAATGAACGAATGCATTCCAATTGAAATGGTCACACTTCCATAAATTGAGAAGCCACTTAGATAGAGCTAGAAGAATAAAACAACAAGGTACGGATAAGAACAAATACTTGGTGAGGATTACCCAATCACAAACCAAATATCTGTGGAAGAAATACTAGAGCTACATGAATTCCCACCTATGAAACTCCTGAACCTTTCCGGTTATGCAATCAGGTGTTGGGGATACAGGGGAAGCATAATATCTCACCCAAATCTAGCAAATCCTACATCTACCTGTATCTATCCTATAACACATAACCAAGAAACCTTTGGAAATCATTTACCTCAACCTTCGAAAAGCATCCGTTATACGAGTTATGGCGATACTCCCGAACTCCCGCCCCAGTACTGGGTGGCGTCGAGGTTATCTCACCAACAACTACATAAAAGAGGTTTTCGATGTCGGCGAAACTCAGGTATTCCAGAATTGCAACGATAAAATTGTGACGACAACACCACGGAGCTCAACTCCCCGAGACACTGCCACAACCCTTAAATGTCAGGAGGCACCAAGAACAATGTTCTCGCAACAAAACCATCGGAACAATTCCAAGATACCCGCGTGATCCTGAAAAAATTTAGTGAAATTTGAGAAGAGAAGAGTCAAAACTCTACGTCAGGATGCCTCACCAGAGCGACGATGGGACTGAGGAGTAAAAAGAATCCTACTCTCTGATATGTATAATCCTAAATGACTCAAAACATTTTTCTAGACTCAACAACGCCAGCGATTCGATCAAGCAGGGGCTCCTAAGTCGCGGAAGGCTCTGATACCAACTTGTAACGCCCACGATGCGGCTATATCTCCCACGTGTCGAAGCATGACTTAGAGGCATAACCGCACTATAAGCAATGTTGCAAGTGAGGTAATGTTCACAACAACCCATGTAATGAATAAGGAAAAGAGGTACATAGTTTTCTTACACTTGCCACGTCACACAATAGCATAAATATCATTACATTCATCCAGATACAATCAAGGTCGGACTACGGAACCAAAATAAAGAACAACCCCAAATGCAACAAAGTCCCCGATCGCCCCAACTGGGCTCCACTACTGATCGTCTGGAAAGGAAACGTAGTATCATCCTGAGTCCTCATTGAACTCCCACTTGAGCTCAGTCGAATCTCCGGGAGCGGTATCATCGGTCCCTGCATCTGGTTTGAAAATAATCTGTGAGTCACGGGGACTCAGCAATCTCACACCCTCGCGATCAAGACTATTTAAGCTTATGGGTAGGTAAAAGGTATCAGGTGGAGCTGCAGCAGGCAACTAGCATATTTGGTGGCAAACATACGCAAAAGAGAGCGAGAAGTGAAGGCAAAGGCACGGTCGAGAAACTATGATCAAGAAGTGATCCTAGAACAACCTACGTTCAAACATAACCCGAGACCGTGTTCTCTTCCGGACTCCGCCGAAAAGAGACCATCACGGCCACACACTCTGTTGATTCATTTTAATTAAGTTAAGCTTTAGGTTTTCTACAACCAGACATTAACAAATTCCCATCTGCCCATAACCGTGGGCAAGACTTTCTAAAGTTCAAATCCCTGCAAGGGTGTCCCAACTTAGCCCATCACAATCTCTCACGGTCAATGAAGGATATTCCTTCTCCAAAGACAATCCGATCAGACTCGGAATCCCGGTTACAAGACATCTTGACAATGGTAAAACTAAACCAGCAAAGCCGCTCGAATGTGCTGACAAATCCTGATAGGAGCTGCACATATCTCGTTCTCAGGGCACACTCAGATGAGACATCCTATGAGTAAAACCAACCCTCAAGTTGCCCCGAGGTGGCCTCGCAGTCTACTCGGTTCGGACCAACACTCAGAGGAGCACTGGCCCAGGGGGTTTAAAATAAAGATGACCCTCGGGCTCCAGGAACCCAAGGAAAAGAAAAGGCTAGGTGGCAAATGGTAAAACCAAGGTTGGGCATTACTGGAGGAGTTTTATTCAAGGCGAACTGTCAAGGGGTTCCCATTATAACCCAACCGTGTAAGGAACACAAAATCAAGGAACATAACACCGGTACGACGGAAACTAGGGCGGCAAGAGTGGAACAAAACACCAGGCATAAGGCTAAGCCTTCCACCCCTTACCAAGTGTATAGATGCATTAAAGTAGACAAGATATAATAATGATATCCCAAAAATAAACATGTTCCTACTAGGAACAAACTCCAATCTTCACCTGCAACTAGCAACGCTATAAGAGGGGCTGAGCAAAGCGGTAACATAGCCAAACAACGGTTTGCTAGGACAAGGTGGGTTAGAGGTTTGACATGGCAATATGGGAGGCATGATAAGCAAGTTGTAGGAATCGTAGAATAGGCATAGCAATAGAGCGAGCATCTAGCAAGCAAAGATAGAAGTGATTTCGAGGGTATGGTCATCTTGCCTGCAATGTTTTCCGAGTTGACATTAGCTTGATCCTCATAAACATACTCAACGGGCTGCTCGATCACGTACTCGTCTCCCGGCTCTACCCAAACAAGAACAACAAGCAAAAGGAGACACAATCAACCACGTGCAATGCACAAGAAACATGATGCAAAGCATGGCATGATATGCGGGATGTGATATGCGATGCATATGCATGCTTCGGAAAGGAAAGATTGAACCTGGCCTCAACTTGCAAAATGAAGAGTGCCACTGGAAAGAGGAGTTGATTTTGGTCGAAATCGATATAAAGATCACCGGAATCGGATGCACGGTTTGCAAATGGCAAGCAAAACAAATATGGCACCGATCTTCGATTAATAGCATGAGGCCATCTTAATGCATCAAGAACAACAAGCTACTGCACTCTAACATATCAACAAAACACAAGGCAGGGATCCACTCAAGATGCTTGACAAAAGATGAACACTGAGCTACGGCTAATTCACTCAATAGCAGGTTCAAACAAGCATGGCAAAAGTGCAAAAGATATCAGGTTACAGACTTAGTGAAAAATAACATGTCAGGAATTTAACATTAGGAAGCAATGTTTAGAGCAAGATAACCACATGCTACAGGAACATATCATGGCAAAGCAATACATGGCATGAAGGTACTCAATGCATACAACAAAAGTCCCTTACTGACCGTAAGCCAAAAGGGATCATAAAATACAATGGCAACCATGTGAACATAGCAATTATCATTAACAGATTCAGACTTAGTAGAAAACTGGAACATGGTAAAATAGATATTAAGTAGGCATGTTTACGAGCTCGATGCACTCACCACAAGGCATTGCATGACAAACTAAGCATACACCCAGCAAGTAGACATGGCATAGAAGCTAAACATGGCAAGAACAACATCATAGCATGCATGGATCAACTACAACAAGCTCGGCAAAATTGCTTAACATGTAAACAATCTGCCAGGAACATTTTATAGCAAAAGTAGAGCTCGACTGAGTCAAGCTAGGGTGCTCCATAATTGCAAACAAAGACATGGATGGATAGAGCACAACAATATATACAAAACATCCTTACTGATCATGCTCAAAAGATGCAAGGATCACTCTGTAGCAACAAGAACACATGGCATAAAAATATTATCAGGGCAATGACTTAGAATATTTCTAAGTCCCTGAAATCAGCAACATTACGAGAGCTGCTTTGCATGCTTGTGCTAGTCACCACAGAGATCACAAAAATACATGGCACACACCCCTGTAAAGATGGCATGGCATACTTCAAAACACATGTAGGGCTCAAGTTCATAGGAGGCACACATTAATCATGGAAAAAATGACAAATGTCCAATTGCTGATAATAAACTGAAACTAACAGAAACTAGCACTCTTCCAACTGCATTTAGGGCATCAAGATGATCTCAAATGAACATGATGCAATGAGATGAAATGAAGTGCTCGTCGAGACGAACAATTTGATATGCTACATGCCTGAAACGGAGCCACGTTTGCAGAGATACGACGCGATGAAATATGCAAAAATTATCTTAGACTTGGGGAAAAACAACCTCTCCAGATCTAGGGTTCATCGGCACACAAACCGAGGCAACTCCGGCGAGGGTTCACTTGCTCCGGCGAGGTCGCAAATTCGGTGGGGAGGAGAGGGAGAGGCGGATCCGGCCGGATCCGGGGCCGGAACGGCGCGGCGGCGAGGAAGGGCCCCGGCGCGGCGAGCCAGCGGCGGAGACGGCGAGCTCCGGCGCACCGGTGGCTGTCGGCGAGCGGGCGCGCGGCGGCCAGAGGTGGCGGGCGGCGGCGCGAGGTGATGCGGGCGGCGGGAGACCGAGGCGGCGACGGTGGCCGGATGGGCCGCGGGGGCCGGCCGTGGGCCTGGCGGGCCCGCGTGGTCGGCGGCGAAGTGGGGCGCCCGCGAGGACACGTGGCGGCTGCTGATACGTCTGGCGGAGTGGGCGGATGTGTCCGGCCGACCAGATTTTTGTCCGGCGGCGCGAGGAGAGGGAGGGGTCTAGGGTTTCGTCCGGATTTGGAATGGGAGGACCTTTTTATAGGTAGGAGGAGCTAGGAGGCTCCAAATTAAGCACGGTTTGCGGCCATGCGATCGTGATCGAACGGCCTAGATGATGGAGGGGGTTTAGGTGGGTTTTGGGCCACTTTGGAGGGGTGTTGGGCTGCAACACACACGAGGCCTTTTCGGTCCCTCGGTTAACCGTTGGAGTATCAAACGAAGTCCAAATGGCACGAAACTTGACAGCCAGTCTACCGGTAGTAAACCAAGGCCGCTTGGCAAGTCTCGGTCCAATCTGAAAACGTTTAACACCCGCACATGAAAAGAGGTAGAAAGGGACACCGGAGGACATAGGAGCGTCGGAATGCAAAACGGACAATGGGGAAAATGCTCGGATGCATGAGACAAACACGTATGCAAATGCGATGCACATGATGACATGATATGAGATGCATGGCAAAGATAAAACAACACGAAGAGAAAAACCCGACAACGAGGAAATATCATAACTTAGTGCCGGAAATGGCAAGAGTTGGAATACAAATATGGCATGTTACATACGGGGTGTTACACCAACGCCTCGCTCGAGTTCAGTTAGAGCTCAACGCCTCGCACCCACGCGCGTGTGTGTATGAGAGAAACGCGCATCGCTCGGCCCCGATCATCCACCGTAATCGGGAACACCCCGATATTTTCTTTGCCCTCGCTTCTACCATGGTTTTTTTCCGTCATGGACGGCCCAAAGAAGAGAAAATTCCTTACTTGACACTGTCTTAAAATCTGGTTCCTTATTTGACACTGGAAAAGTTTTTCTTCCCTATTTGACACTAGTCGTAAATTTTATTCCCTATACGACACTTCCGTCCATTTTGAGCCTAAATGACACCTGAAAAGATGATTTTGCCCCTCATGCAGTATGTGTGTGCTGTTGCGTGCGTGGGTGCACGCGCACATGTGTGCTGCTGCTACATGTGTGTGTGCATGTGTGCTGCTGCGTGTGTGTTTGCTACTGCGTGTGTACGAGCGCACGCGTGTGTGTGCTGTTGCGTGCCTACGTGCTGCCTGCGCGTGTGCTGTTGTTGTGTGTGTGTGTGTGTGTGTGCTGCGCGCGTGTGTGTTGCTGCGTGTGTGTGCGCGTGCGTGTTGTTGCGTGTCTGTGCGTGTGCGTGTGTGTTGGTGCATGTGTATGTGTTGCTGCGTGTGTGCTCCTGCCCTCGCACTGATGCTGCGTGTGTGCGCTATTGCCCCCCACACACATACCACATGAGGGGCAAAAGAGTCTTTTTAGGTGTCATTTAGGCTCAAAATGGACGGAAATGTCATATAGGAAATAAAATTTAGAACTTGTGTCAAATAAGGAAGCAGATTTTAAGATAGTGTCAAATAAGGAATTTTCTCCCCAAAGAATGTCATGCACCTGCGTCTCTGGCCCGCCCAGGATGAAAAGCCCATTTTCTGTCATGTTTTTTTGTCATAGAAGTAGGACCCCACCACATCTATGATGATACCGTGTTTTGTCACACTTATTGTCATAGAAGTATCATAAGTATGACAAAAAAATTCGATCGGCCCAAAATGTCACGGATGTGTCTTTTTTTGTAGTACTCGACTCCATATATTCGTGTTCGGGGAGAAAAAAAATCAGAGAGAAGGATTCATCGCATTTTACGATATGGAGCCCCCGCCAAGCCCTAATCTCTCTCGGGAGGGCTGATCTGGAGTCCGTTCGGGGCTCCGAAGAGGGGAATCCGTCGCCATCGTCATCATCAACCTTCCTCCATCACCAATTTCATGATGCTCACTGCCGTGCGTGAGTCATTCCATAATAGGCTTGCTGGATAGTGATGGGTTGGATGAAATTTATCAAGTAATCGAGTTAGTTTTGTTAGCATTTGATCCCTAGTATCCACTATGTTCTGAGATTGATGTTGCTATGACTTTGCTATGCTTAATGCTTGTCACTTGGGCCCGAGTGCCATGATTTCAGATCTGGACCTATTATGTTTTCATGAATGTATGTGATTTCTTGATCCTATCTTGCAAGTCTATAGTCACCTAATATGGGTTATGATCCGGTAACCCCGAAGTGACAATAATCGAGACCACTCCCGATGATGACCGTAGTTTGAGGAGTTCATGTATTTACTATGTGTTAATGCTTTGGTTTGGTACACTATTAAAAGGAGGCCTTAATATCCCTTAGTTTCCAATAGGACCCCGCTGCCACCGGAGGGTAGGACAAAAGATATCATGCAAGTTCTTTTCCATAAGCACGGATGACTATATTTGGAATACATGCCTACATTACATTGATAAACTTGAGCTAGTTCCGTGTCACCCTATGTTAGAACTGTTGCATGATTGATCGCATCCGACATAATTCTCCATCACCGATCCATTACCTACGAGCTTTTCATATATTATTCTTCGCTTATTTACTTTTCCGTTGCTACTGTTACAATCACTATAAAACCAAAACTGCTACCGCTACTTTTGCCACCGTTACCACTACTGTCATATTACTTTTCTACTAAATACTTTGCTACAGATATTAAGTTTCCAGGTGTGGTTGAATTGACAACTCAGCTGCTAATACTTGAGAATATTCTTTCGCTCCCCTTGTGTCGAATCAATAAATTTGGGTCGAATACTCTACCCTCGAAAACTGTTGCGATCCCTTACACTTGTGGCTTATCAATACTATTTTCTGGCACCGTTGCCGGGGATCATAGCTCTATTCTTTGAGTCACTTGGGATTTATATCTGCTGGTCACTGTGAAGAACTTGAAAGATCAAAGAACCAAGATTTTTCCTTCAACTATGAGGGGAGGTAAGGAACTGCCATCTAGCTCTACACTTGATTCACATTCTGTTTTGAGTAACTTGCGACACCTACACATGCTATTGATTCTGATAGGTCGCATGTTATTGATGATGCCACTTCTGCTATGCATGATATTTATGATGAAACTACTTCTATGCTTGATACTACTGTGCCACTAGGTGAATTTCTTGATGAACAACTTGCTAGGGCTAGAGAGAATGAAATTATTGAAACTGATAATACTGATGAAAGTGATGATGAAGATTCTCCCCATAGATATGAATTGCCTGTTGTGCCTGAGGGTTATGTTATGGATGAAGAAACTTCTAGAGACTTCTTAGCTTGCAATGATAGATCTGATCTTAAGAAATTATTAGCTAAGCTTAAAGAAAAGTCGTTGAATGCTAGAATGAAATATGACCCTGCTTTTGCTACTTCACCTATCTTTATTACTGATAAGGATTATGATTTCCATGTCGGTCCTGAGTTAATTAATTTAGTTGAATTTGATCCTTTTTATGGCTATGAATCTGAAACTGTTGTGGCACATCTTACTAAATTAAATGATATAGCCACCCTGTTTACTCATGGTGAGAAACTCGCTATTACTTTATCCTTAAGTTGTTTCCATTCACATTAAAGGGTGATGCTAAAACATGGTTTGATTCTCTTGATCCTGGTTGTGTGCGTAGTCCCCAGGATATGATTTATTACTTCTCTGTTAAATATTTCCCTCCTCATAAGAAACAAGCTACCTTAAGCGAAATATATAATTTTGTGCAAATTGAAGAAGAGAGTCTCCCACAAGCTTGGGGGAGGCTTCAAAGATTACTTAATGCTTTGCCTGATCATCCTCTCAAGAAAAATGAAATACTTGATATCTTTTATAATGGACTAACCGAAGCTTCCAGAGACTACCTGGATAATTGTGCTGGTTGTGTTTTCAGGGAAAGAACTGTTGATCAAGCTGAATTGCTATTGAATACTATGTTGACTAATGAAAATAATTGGACACTTTCTGAGCCAACTCCTAAGCCAACTCCGAATAAAAGGGGTAATCTATTTCTTAGTCCTAAAGATATGCAAGAGGCAAAGAAATCTATGAAAGAAAAGGGTATTAGAGCTGAAGATGTTAAGAATTTACCACCTATTGAAGAAATACATGGTCTTGATAACCCGACACGGGTAGTAAAGGTAAATTCTCTCTATAGATATGATAAAGCTGAAATCCCGCTTACTAAGTTTGCTAGCCAATCCTTAGATGAGTTTCATAATTTTATGGTTAGACAAGAAGATTTCAATGCTTATGTTGGTAGACAATTGAAACACAATGCTGATATGCTTGAGCACTTGAGTGATTATATGTCTAGAGTTAAAGGTGAACTTAAACTCAATACTCAACATGCTTCTATGGTTACCACCGAAGTAGAACAAGTGCTTAAAGCTCAAAATGATTTGCTCAATGAATTAAATAATAAGAAAAATGATAATGTTGTTAGAGTTATGACTAGAGGGGGGAAAATGACTCAGGAACCTTTGTATCCTGAGGGCCACCCTAAGAGAATTGAGCAAGATTCTCACAGAACTAATGTTGATGCACCTAGTTCTTCTCAGAAGAAGAAGAAGAAGAAAAATGATAGGACTTTGCATGCTTCTAGTGAACCTATTGTTGACACACCTGAGAATCCCAATGATATTTCTATTTCTGATGTTGAAACACAATCTGGTAATGAACATGAACCTAGTGATAATGTGAGATGGTGTTCATGTTGATGCTCAACCTAGTAATAACAATGATATAGAGATTGAACCTGCTGTTGATCTTGATAACCCACAATCAAAGAATCAACGTTATGATAAGAGAGACTTTGCTGCTAGGAAGCACGGTAAGGAAAGAGAACCATGGGTTCAAAAATCCATGCCCTTTCCTCCTAAACCATCCAAGAAAAAGGATGATGAGGATTTTGAGCGTTTTGCTGAAATGATTAGACCTATCTTTTTGCGTATGCGTTTGACTGATATGCTCAAAATGAATCCTTCTGCTAAGTACATGAAAGATATTGTTACAAATAAAAGAAAGATACCGGAAGCTGGAATTTCCACCATTCTTGCTAATTACACTTTTAAGGGTGGAATACCAAAGAAACTTAGAGATCCAGGAGTACCAACTATACCATGCTCCATCAAAAGAAACTATGTTAAAACTGCTTTATGTGATCTTGGAGCCGGTGTTAGTGTTATGCCTCTCTCTATATATATATCGTAGAATTGATTTGAATAAGTTGACACCTACTAAAATATCTTTGCAAATGGCCGATAAATCAACTGCTATACCTGTCTGTATTTGTGAGGATGTGCCTGTTGTGGTTGCAAACGTTACTATCTTAACGAACTTTGTTATTATTGATATTCCTGGGGACGACAGTTTGTCCATTATTCTTGGAAGACCCTTTTTCAATACTGCAGGGGCTGTTATTGATTGCAACAAAGGCAATGTCACTTTTCATGTTAATGGTAATGAGAATACAATACACTTTTCGAGGAAACAACCTCAAGTCCACAGTACCAATTCTATTGGAAAAATTCCAACTATTACTATTGGAGGTTTTGAATTTCCTCTTCCTACTGTCAAGAAGAAATATGGTATTCTTATTGTTGGGGACATGCATATCCCCGTTGAGGTAACCTAGTGTTATTCGAAAATTCTCTGGTTTCATGTTATTCGAAAAGAGTTTGTTAACAAGACTTGATCAACCTTGTTAGTGGATTCCTTTTGATGAGCATGAGATGGATGAATTTAGAAAACACAACTCTCTGTACCCTCTTTTTACTTTCTGTTATTTATATTAAATAAAGCAAAAACCGTATTTTCTGTTTGTTTTCTGAATTATCCATGCAATAAAACATACCCCAAAAATAAAAGTTCTCCAAATGCCCTGAAAATTTAATATGATTTCTTCTAGAATATTTGAGAATATCTGGCACTGAGAACACACCAGGGGGATCCACCACATTCCCACGAGGGTGGAGGGCGCGCCTTACCCCCCTAGGCGCGCCCCTGCCTCGTGGACACCACGGGGGTCGCCTCCACTTATTCTTGCACCCACACACTGTCTTTCTCCAGAAACAATCATCCACCAGCTTAAACCCGAGTTCTTACTCATCTTGCTGCCATTTTCGATCTCCTTGCTCAAAGCTCCATTCACAAAACTACTTTGGGGGATTGTTCTTTGGTATGTGACTCCTCCAATGGTCCAATTAGTTTCTGTTCTAGTGCTTTATTTGTTGCAAATTTTTGCTGCTTAGGTGACCCTGTTCTTGAGCTTGCATGTCAAATTTATGTGGTCAAAAGTAGTTTTAATGCATGATATAGCCTCTAGGCAGTTGTAGGAGTAGTTGCTATCAATTTTGTTGAGTTTGGTTCACTTTTATTTTGAGTCACTAAAAATTTCAGAAATTTTTCAGAGGAAGAAATATGTTTAGGAAAATGTACCAAGGTGGTTCCTCGAGGAAGCAAGGCCCAAGGTCCGCAATACGCGAGCCAGACAATAAACTACCAAGGGAGGCTCAAGTGCGGCCTTGTGAATGGCCGTCAGAAAATTTCATGGTCCAGACTGGAATTAAGGAGGAATTTGAAGCATATGTGCATAATGCTGATCTTGAGAGCTTCGAGTCAGATAAGTGCCGGCAGTACCTCTATTTAATTGGTTCATTTGTGAGAAGATTTAAATATATATCATCACGCAATTCTCAAACTGTCATGTTTGATCTTTATGATAAATCTTATACCATGGACTTAGAAGATTTTAATACTGCCTGTAAACTCCCGGAGTGGGGTAGTGCTAGTGAACCTCGCAAATCTGAATATAAATACTTTCTTGCTACTATAACCATGGGGGAATCTAGGGAAATCACGCAAGCTACCATAGGGAGCATTCATTTTCCTGCCATACATTATTTTGCTCTCTTCATAGGTAGATGCATTAATGGTAAGGATGAGGCATGTCACATGTGCATTCCCGATCTTTGTGTTCTCAAGAGTGCTGTACTAGGAGATAGACAATATAACTTGGGGGCCATTATTGCACGTAGGTTGCATAATAATAGTATTAATGGAGATTTCTTTGGTGGAATTTATGCAACCCGTTTAGCTGATTTTCTTGAGATATCCATACATGGAGATGATATTGAGTTGCCTCCTACTTATTTAGATTATAATACCATGGTTCGTCATCAGTTTGTTGAGAGGAATGATCAATCCCTCCAGTACCGACTAATCTTTGACAGACGACGCACCTATCACGTCGCTCTCCCTGCTCCTGCTTTCTTTGACTTTCAGGCAAAAGGGAGATATGTTATAACCAGGGCGGAGGCGAATGAGTACGATAGGAGGACGGAGGCAGCTCGCCTCCAAGCTGCAGCTCTTCAGGCAGTAGCTGATGCATCTCAGTACGACCCCATCTTCAACTACGGATATCCACCAGACCATCCATGGGCATAGACCAACTTAGGCCAAAAGCCTAAGCATGGGGGAGTACGTATTTCACACCGACATTACATTCATGTTCACACACTCATGCCAGTTGTCGGTGCTCATACTTTTTCATTGTATCATCTATATTTATTTTTAAGCTTTCTTCTTGTGTGTTTGAAAAACCTTAAGAAAATACAAAGAAATTAGTTGTAGCTTTTAACTAGTTTACTTTTCATGCCTGTAGTAGCAGTAATTAAAAACAAAACCCCAAAAGATTTCTCATTCTTCTTTTGCTTGTTGGGACCTTTCCCGTGTAAATAGTTTTATTTCTTTTCTTTGGGGGTCGAGAGGAGAAGACCATGATTAAAATGTTGAGTGGCTCTCATATGCATTATTGTTGATCTAACAGAGATCCCATATTACCTTGTCTTCTCTCTTGAATTGAATGCTTGCAGATTCTAGCTTAGTCCAATTGCACATGCACTATTATTATTATCCACATCGTTCGGTCGTGCAAGTGAAAGCCAAAATGACGATATATGACAAACTGAATGAGATGAAAGAAGCTGGTATGAACTCGACCTCTCTTGTTTTTGTAAAATGATTAGTTCATCGTTCCTGATTCAGTCTATTATGAATGAAACATGTTTGCTATGACAATTAGAGATTATAGTTGCTTATGCCATGCTTAATTAGCTAGGAGTTTATAATGGTTTACCTTGCGTGCCAACATGCTATTAAAATGGTTGTGATGTGGTATGATAGGGTGGTATCCTCCTTTGAATGATTTGAGTGGCTTGACTTGACACATGTTCACGCATGAAGTTGAAACAAAATCAACATAGCCTCCATGATATTTATGTTCATGCCGAATTATATCCTACTCATGCTTGCATTCAGTGTTGGTTAATTTTAATGCATGTTCATGACTGTTGTCGCTCTCTAGCTGGTCGCTTCCCAGTCTCTTTCAACCTTCAATTGTACTAAGCGGGAATACTGCTTGTGCATCCAACTCCATAAACCCCAAAGATATTCCATATGAGTCCATCATACCTTCTTATATACGGTATCTACCTGCCGTTCCATGTAAATATATGTGCCAAACTCTAAACCTTCAAATAAACATTCTATTTTGTAAGCTCGAATAGGTCATGTATCAACTAGGGATGTGTGTATCTTCCATGCTAGGCGGGTTATTCTCAAGAGGAGTGGACTCCGCTCCTCACTCACGAGAAAATGGCTGCTCACCAGGATGCCCAGTCCCATGCTCAAATCAAATAAAAATAATTGCAAACAAAACTCCCCCAGGATTGTTGTTAGTTGGAGATTCCCATTGTTTCGGGCAAGCCATGGATTGATGCTTGTTGGTGGTGGGGGAGTATAAACTTTACCATTCTGCTTGGGAACCGCCTAAATGTGTGTAGCATGGAAGATATCAAGATCTCTCGATTGTTATGTTCACAATGAAAGTATACCGCTCAAAATATTATTCAACTCTATTTCAAAACCGAGCTCTGGAACCTCTACAAAAATCCCTGCTTCCCTCTGCGAAGGGCCTATCCATTTACTTTTATATTGAGTCATCATCCTATATTACTTGACTGGATCTCTTTTACCATGAATTACAATGTCTAGTCAGTCCTTGATCTTTAAAGGTGCTCTGCATTTATGTTTTGCGGTCTCAGAAAGGGCTAGCGAGATACCATATTGTTATATCATATTATGATTGTTTTGAGAAAGTGTTGTCATCCGAGATTTATTATTGTTGCTCACTAGTTGATTATGCCATTGATATGAGTAAATATGAGACCTAAATGTTATTGTGAATATGGTTAGTTCATAATCTTTGCTGAAAACTTGAATGCTGGCTTTACATATTTGCAACAACAAGAGCAAACAGAGTTTGTAAAAGTTTTTCTTTATCACTTTCAGTTTATCAACTGAATTGCCTGAGGACAAGCAAATGTTTAATCTTGGGGGAGTTGATACATCTCTGTCGTATCTACTTTTACAAACACTTTTTTCCCTTGTTTTGGACTCTAACTTGCATGATATGAATGGAACTAACCCGGACTAACACTGTTTTCAGCAGAATTGCCATGGTGTTATTTTTTGTGCGGAAATAAAAGTTCTCAGAATGA
This sequence comes from Triticum urartu, assembly GCF_056163025.1. Lineage (NCBI taxonomy): Eukaryota > Viridiplantae > Streptophyta > Magnoliopsida > Poales > Poaceae > Triticum > Triticum urartu. Next base: position 95,045,366 of record NC_141877.1, read on the forward strand.
CCTGAAAATCGACGGAGATTATTTTTGGAATATATAAAAAATACTGGCCAAAGAACCAACGTCAGGCCACACCCTATCCACGAGGGTGGGGGCGCGCCCCCGTGCCTCGTGGGCCCGCTGACGCTCCACCGACGACCATCCTGACTCCATATATTTGTGTTCGGGGAGAAAAAAATCAGAGAGAAGGATTCATCATGTTTTACGATACGGAGCCGCCGCCAAGCCCTAATCTCTCTCGGGATGGATGATCTAGAGTCCATTCGGGGCTCCGGAGAGGGGAATCCATTGCCATCGTCATCATCAACTTTCTTCCATCACCAATTTCATGATGCTCACCGCCGCGCGTGAGTAATTCCATCGTAGGCTTGCTGGATGGTGATGGGTTGGATGAGATTTATCATGTAATCGAGTTAGTTTTGTTAGGGTTTTATCCCTAGTATCCACTATGTTCTGGCATTGATGTTGCTATGACTTTGCTATGCTTGTTACTAGTGTCGGCGTTCTGGGAACGGGGGTCCCCAGACTTGCCTGCCTACGGCCTGCGGCGTGGCTCAAGTGGGGGCCCAGCGCGACCCATCTTCATCAGCTCAAGCTCAAGACCCTCGCAAGGGGCCAAGGCTCGCGGGGCGGACAACAGGAAGCTTCTTCAGAGGCAGCCTCATCAGGCAGGCTCGCGAGGAGGCGGAGAGATCAAGGCAGGGGTACCTCGCGAGGAGCCCGTGACGCAAGCCATGACGATCGAGACCAGGCAGGCGCCAGGCGGGCGCCGGCCTGTGCAGTGTCCTTGTTTCCCCTTTAGTGCAAAGGGGGCAAGCAAGGCCAAGGCATCGGGCAAAGGTTACCATTCCGGTGCAACAAGACCAAGACCAACAGAGCGGCAGGACGAAGGTCACTGTGGAGCCCAAGACGGCGTCATCACCAGTGCTTTTGGCAGCCGAAGACCACCGTTGGTCAGGATAACTTGTACTAGATGTTCCCCTTCAAAACAGCCAATTGTTGGCGCCCTTCCCGCTCATTATTTGGCGAGAGGCCCAAAGCCTCTATAAATGGAGCTAGCCACCACAGAAGAAAAGCAGAGACATCGAGACATAGAAAAAAGCAGAGACATCGAGACATAGAGGCATAGAGAGATTGACACACCTAGACATCTAGAGATCTGATAGAGCCCTAGCAGAGAGAGGGAGCGGCGACTGAACTGACCCAAGCAGTTCATCGCCCCAGCTCAAGAACACCTCTCGCGAGGCTGTTCTTCCCTTGTACTATTCATCATCAGCCCCTGAGGCAATCCACCACACCACACACTGGAGTAGTGTATTACACCACAACGGTGGCCCGAACCAGTATAAACCTCGTGTCCCTTGTGTTGTTTGTTGTTTCCAGCTTAGATCACGCGAGGAGATCGTACGTAGATCGGTCGGGGAGAGATCTCCGCGCGCACCCCAGTGTTCGAACCTCAAGGGTCTGCCGGAACCCGAAATCCGACCACTAGGGACCGAGTGCCATGATTTTAGATCTGAACCTATTATGTTTTCATGAATATATGTGAGTTCTTCATCCTATCTTGCAAGTCTATAGTCACCTACTATGTGTTATGATCCAGTAACCCCGAAGTGCAAAGGAGTTCATGTATTCACTATGTGTTAATGCTTTGGTCTGGTACTCTCTTAAAAGGAGGCCTTAATATCCCTTAGTTTCCAATAGGACCCCGCTGCCACGGGAGGGTAGGACAAAAGATGTCATGCACTTTATTTTCCATAAGAACGTATGACTATATCCGGAATACATGCCTACATTACAATGATGAACTGGAGCTAGTTTTGTGTCACCGTATGTTATAACTGGTGCATAGTTGATCGCATCTGACATAATTCTCCATCATTGATCCATTGCCTACAAGCTTTTCATATATTGTTCTTCGCTTATTTACTTTCCATTTCTACTGTTACAATCACTTAAAACCAAAATTGCTACCGCTACTTTTGCCGCCGTTAGCACTACTATCATATTACTTTTCTACTAAATACCTTGATGCATATATTAAGTTTCCTGGTGTGGTTGAATTGACAACTCAGCTGCTAATACTTGAGAATATTCTTTGGCTCCCATTGGGTCGAATCAATAAATTCGGGTTGAATACTCTACCCTCCAAAACTGTTGCGATCCCCTACACTTGTAGGTTATCAGAGACCTCCAACTTGACGTGGTCAGGGCAGAAGGGAGCTCAGGGAAGTGACGCGGTGAAGAGGTCGGGCGCGCCTGCGAGGACGGGCAGCTGGGCCATCGAGGAAGCAGCATGAATGGCCTTGGTGTGCTGAGGTTGCTGGCGGCCTGAGCGAGCCACACAGAGGAGGGCTCGAGTCGAAGCAGGGGTGGTGATGTGGAGCTTGATAGCAAGGACCTGGAGCGCGGTTCCGACAACATCGGGAACGGCGAAGACGAGTGAAACCTGGTAAAACGGAGCCGGATGCGAGCAAACGGAAGTGCGAACGAAGCTCAGGGGCGGAGGAGCTTGAGCGCGGGGCGGCTACATGGTGTTCCACTCCTTCTGGTGCTCCTCCTACGAGGAGAGTTGGCGGCGGGGATGAGGTGGCGTAGGGTCGGGCGAGGTGCCCTGGCGGCGGCGCTAGGAGGGGGATGAGGGGATCGGAATGAGGCACATGTGGTGGGTGGCTGCAGGGCAGCGCTGGCCGTTGGTAGAGAAGGGCGAGGGAACGAGAGGTTCCGGCGAGAGGGAGGGTCTAGAGGGGATCGGGGCTAGGGACTACTGCGCTGCGTTGGCGGCGCTAGAGGAGGAGACGAGGGAGAGTGGGGGTCGAGGGAATCGGGCGAGGGTTAGGAGGGAGTGGCCTAGGGGTTCGATGGGCCAGCCAGGGTTCTGGCCCATTTCGGAGGGAACTGGAAAAGGCCGAGAGGCCTGCTCGGCTGAACAAAAGAAAGAAAAAGAAGGGGTTTTCTTTTCCATAAATTAGAAAAGAAATAGGAAAAGAAAAGAGGAGGCAGGGGATTTATATGGAGGACCAAACAATCTAAATTGCCGGAGATGGCATGCAAGTACTTTGACATATTACCAAAGCTCCACAACTAGATTTGAGTAAAGGAAGAAAGATCAAGGATTTAAATATTTGGGAACAAAAGGGATTTAAAATGCAAGTTTGTTTTGGGTTGATTCCAAATAAATGGAATACTTTGTTATAGCTCCCTAGATATTGGGAGGATAAGTTATAAAGAGAATTCACCATGTGCATTCCCTCGATTTAAATGGATTAGAGATCCACACGATTTATTTTTTAGAGTTGCAGAAAAATTAAAGAGATGAAGCCTGATGACATGATGCAATGCAAACGATGCTATGATGAAATGTAGCAAGCAAATAAAACACAGCTGACACGCAAAACATGGAAGGCATCTGGAGCGTCGGTCTTGGGGCGTCACAACTCTCCCACACTAATAGAGGATCTCGACCCGAGATCCTAGGGATGGCACCGGAGAGAAACAGAAAAGGAAGAGGTAAAACAAAGTTGCTTCTTCGACAAATGAGTGAAACCAACGAACTTTGAGAGGTTAAACAAATTGAAAGAAGGAATCCAACGAAGATGCAAGAAGTTGAAAACACTCCGTTATAAAAGAGGACCAAGGAACATTGCGAGAACCTTGTTGGTTGAAGGACATGAAACAAGCGCTTAACGGGCCAAAAAGAATACGAAAGCACACCCGTAGAAAACTAGAAACAAGGAACACCATGAACCTTGGAGGTTGCAAAGCTATGAGTGACGAGCACAGTGGACAAGAAGGAATTGAAACCACTCTGGTTGAAACGAGATCAACAAGGAACAAGGAAGAACAAATTCGAACAAGCACTCCGGTTGAAAATAGATGCAAGACTTGATAAGACGAAAGAACTCGAATGAAAACACAACACTCCGGCTAAATGGATAAGCAAGGAAAAGAACATGATCTTTGACAAAAATGGAATGATGGGTCAAAGAGTGCAACATCACAATGCTTCCGGAATGAATGAATTGAAGCTAGATCGTTAAGAAGAAAGAAAGTAGAAGAAAATTATAACTTCTACCACCAATGAATTTTAAAACATCCTTAGAAAGAAGGATTGAATGGAGTTGTTGAAAATTAAACAACAAAAGAACAAGGTTGTTGTGGGCTTATGGAAGACATCTCCAAACTGAGGTGAAATTCTGCCACCGAAAACAATGATAGATAGAGGACAATGAAGAGATGAAAAACTTCTACACCGAGATGGGAAGGAGAAGATTGGATCATCGATAAGCACCCCAAAAGCTACATTCCTTAGTGGTATGGCTTTAGGTGAAATATAACCCAAGATAAATCCAACAAAGAGATTGATGGATTGAAAATACATCATTCTTGACAACATGTGAATCGCGAAACATGAATGGAAATTGTCAAGAATGATATAACACCATCTCAAAAGATAAGGTAGAAAGAATTGCACTTCGGATGCAAGGTGAAGAATGCTTGAACTCCTCAAAACAAAACATGTGTTGAGCACCCTATTTATTTTAGAGTATATCTTGGTGGATCATAACTTCGAGAGAAATCTTGAAGAACAATTGAAGAATGAAAAAATCCCTTGACGAACCACCATGTAGAGCCTCCGTGAAGAACTCCGGTAATAAAACGATGATAAAAAGAAAGAGAAGTTGAAAACACAAGGTGAAGCCTTGCGATGATTTAAATGGAGCTTCGCGACGAGATAATGCGGAAAACTTGGAACTCCAGAAAAGAAAAGATGAAGCATCTCGAACCGAGAAATGTGGCATGATGAACAACTCTGTAAACAAGAAACTAGATCACTTGGATGAAACAATAACAAGAATTACGTTATGCGTATCCTTCACTAATTTAAATTCATGACAAGCAACGGATTTTGCATACTACTTATTCTCGTTGAAAAAGGATTGAAGAGAGATATTGCTCAACTTGGGAAGGTCCTCAATGAATCAACTCTCGGATTTGGAAAGAACAAATGAACTAATGTGAGAACATATAACGAGAAATCTTGAACAAACCGCCGTAAGAACTTGAAACATGCGTAGGAAACGCACGAATCACTAGGAAGAATTGAAAAAAAGAAAAAAAAAAGAAAGATACTTGAGAGAATTTGATACAAGATAACGAAGAGATCACGAGCTGATTAGGGAATACTTGAATGATGCCTCGGTAAGATTTGGAGAACGAGAGCTGAAAGCTGGAATAAATAATCCTGAAATGATGGCTTTCAGAGAATCGAGCTGAAAAGACTCCTGAATTGCTCTGGATGGGTGAAAAGAATTCTCACAATCGAAAACAATTATGAGAGGATGGCAACAAGCTTGAAGTTCGCATCTTTGAGAGAACGGATAAGATTTGCAGGAGAAACTCTTCTTTTGTCTTCAAATGCAGAGAATGACGATGAGAAACACAACCATGAATTGTTGAGACACTCTGGGATAATGAAGAATACTAATGTTGAACCAAAGATGAAAAGAATTTGAAAACGATCTTGGAGAAGGCATATGACTGATGAAAATCCATTCTTACGTCACACTTCGAAAAAGAATTTGAGAATAACTTCGGAAAAAATTAGAAGAGTCATGTAAGATCCTGGGAAAAGACCTGTGGGTTAGGGCCCACTCAAAAGATACACCGTTGAACGATTTAAAAGAGAGATTGCGCTCGGTTGAATAAATGGCTCAAAAGAGATAACAACCTCGAGATATCTTGAACGGATTAGGAATGACAACACGAATCTCTTGAGATACCTTCAGCACTCCGGATATGAATAGAGAGAGGTGAACAATTATGAGAGGCTTAGATAAGAACTTCCAACATGGAAATCATGTGAAACAAAAGGAAGAGATATAATCAACACCGAAGCTTGAATTTCGTCCATCGGGGAAGAACATAGAACGAAGAATTATAAACTTGTAGCTCCTGAGCATCTTCATGAGACTCACCGGGTATGAACATTGAAGGAAAAGAATGATGCGACTTCACATGAATAAAATGGATAATTGATTTGATATCTCTGAGTCTTTGAAGAAAAAGGGTGGGAGGGCGGGAAAACAAAGACAACTTGGGACGGATGGAACAAACACCGTTGAGAAAACTTAGTTGATCTTGCGGATGTTGAAAATGATCGGATCCACTTGAAGAGGAGCACGTCGGTTAGAAAAGAATTGACATGACAAGCTCGATGATCGAAAGGATTAGTACTCCCATAGAAGTATGAGAACACCTCTTGGAAAAAGGTATGGAATCACACTTGACGTTGGAGCAACTCAAATACCACAACTCAAAACAAAACAAAGGATTGGCTTGAAGAATAACCCGGAACAAACATATGGTAGAGATTTCGTCCGAAGTTTTCATGGTGGGGCCCACACGGGCTCGATCGTACAGCACCATCATGTACAAGGCAGTGCACATGACATACGAAGCGTCCCCGAGTCTTCATAGCCATGGAGTCTTTAAGAAACAATGAGACCACTGTAAAACCACCCGTGGATAGGCGGACCACTAGACGTCGAACCCCAATCTCATATCATGCATCTGTCGGAAATATATCCTAGGAGCTACTTGAATTCCCACCTATAAACTCCCGAAACTTTTTGGTTATGCAATCTGGTGTTGGGGATACATGGAGGCGCAATATATATATCACACAACTAACAAGCCCTACACTCAAACTATATCCATCCATCAACACATAACCAAGAAAACTCCGGAAATCGTGTACCTCAACCTTCAAAAAGCATCCGTTATACGAGTTATGGCAATACTCCCAAACTCCCACCCCAGTACTGGGTGGCGTTGAGGTTATCTCACGAAGAACTGTATAAAAGAGATTTTCGATGTCGGCGAACTCAGGTATTCCAGAACTGCAATGATCAAATTGTGACGACAACACCTCGGAGCTCAACTCCCCGGGACACTGCCACAACCCCTAAATGTCAGGAGGCACCAAGAACAATGTTCTCATCACAAGAATATCAGAACAATCCCAAGATACCTGCGTGATCCTAAAAAAAATTAAGTGAAATTTGAGGAGAGGAAAGTCAAAATATCTACGTCAGGAATCCTCACCAGAGCGACGAAGGGACTGAGGAGTAAAGAGAATCCTACTCTCCGGTATATATAATCCTAAGACTCAAAACATTTTCGTTCTAGACTCAACAACGTCACCGATTCGATCAAGCAAGGGGCTCCTAAGTCGGGGATGGCTCTGATACCAACTTGTAACGCCCACGATGTGGCTATATCTCCCACGTGTCGAGGCATGGCTTAGAGGCATAACCACATGGTGGTTTTTTCAAAAGAGGGATAATCTTCACACAATCCCATGTACTGAATAAGAAAGGGATAAAGAGTTCGCTTACAGTCGCCACTTCACACAAACAACAAGTTAAACATACATCATCCAGAGTACAATCAAGGTCTGACTACGGAACCAAAATAAAAGAAGAAAACCCCAAATGCCAGATCCTCGATGGTCCCAACTGGGCTCCACTACTGATCATTAGAAACGAAACGTCGTAACGACCAAGGTCCTTGTCGAACCCCCACTTGAGTTAGGTAGCACCATTTGCACTGGCATCATCGGCACCTGCAACTATTTTGGTAGTATCTATGAGTCACGAGGACTCATCAATCTCAAAACCCACGAGCTCAAGTCTATTTAAGCTTATGGGTAGGATAAGGTAATGAGGTGGAGCTGCAGCAAGAGCTAAGAAAATATGGTGGCTAACATACGCAAATAAGAGTAAGATGAGAAGCTACGCAACGGTCGAAAAGCTAGAAGTGATCCTTCAGCTACTTACGTTCATACATAACCCAAAACCGTGTTGACTTCCCGTACTCCGCCGAAAAGAGACCATCACGGCTACACACATGGTTGATGCATTTTAATTAAGTCAAGTGTCAAGTTCTCTACAACCGGATATTAACAAATTCTCATCTGCCACATAACCGCGGGCACGGCTCTCAAAAGTTTATACCCTGGAGGGGTGGCCTAACTTAGCCCATCACAATCTCTGATGATCAATGAAGGATATTCCTTCTCCAGGAAAGACCCGATCAGTCTCGGAATCCCGGTTACAAGACATTTTGACAATGGTAAAACAAGACCAACAAAGCCACCCGACTGTGCTGACAAATCCCGATAGGAGCCGCACATATCTTGTTCTTAGGGCACACCGGATAGGTCAATCTACGAGTAAAACCAGCCCTCGAGTTTCCCTGAGGTGGCCCCGCAGGTTGCCCGGTTCGGATCAACACTTAGAGAAGTACTGGCCCAAGGGGGTTAAATAAATATGACCCTCGAGAGCGTGACACCAAAGGGAAAAGTAATATGTGGTGGTGGCAAATGTAAAAAACCAAGGTTGGGCCTTGCTGGAGGAGTTTTATTCAAACGAACTGTCAAGGGGGTCCCATAACCCCAACCGCGTTAGGAACGCAACATCAAGGAACATAACACTGGTATGACGGAAACTAGGGTGACAAGAATGGAACAAAACAACAGGCATAAGGCCAAACCTTCCACCCTTTACCAAGTATATAGATGCATTAAAATTAAACAATAGATAATATGATATCCCAACATATCCATGTTCCAACATGGAACAAACTTCAACTTCACCTGCAACTAACAATGCTATAAGAGGGGCTGAGCAAAGCGGTAACTTAGCCAAACAATGGTTTGCTAGGAAGGTGGGTTAGAGGCTTGACATGGCAATATAGGAGGCATGACATAACACATGGTAGGTAGCGCGACCTAGCGATAGAACGAACAACTAGCAAGCAAAGATAGAAGTGATATCGAGGGTAATGGTCATCTTGCTTGAGATCCCGCAAGGAAGAAGAACGAGTCCATGATGAACACAAACGGACGTAGATGAACGAATCCTCACAAACGCAACGTTACCGGAACTATCAAGAAGAAGCAACACCGGAAAGAAACAAACAACATGGTAAACCAACAAGCATAATCATGGCATGATGCACAGTCAAGTATGATGCATGTCCGGTTTAATGAGGCATGGCATGGCAAAGTGCACAAACAACACTACAAATTATGTGGAGCTCCATGTAACAAGTTGCATATTGATGAAACACCACATTTGATTACTTAGTTCACTCACGTTTAAGTACCCAACAAAATTAAATGTTCTTAACATGGCAAGAGGTGAAGCATGCGTAAATTACACAGTTAGGCATTTTAAATGAGGCCGGAAGCAACAACAATAAATTCGGAAAATCCCCATATGCATATTTAGCAATCTAATGGAAAAACAACAATTTTAAACATTTTAAATGTTATAATCATGATGCGGATGACATGTGCAAGTTTTATGTAATTTTTATTAAAAATTGACATGAACATGATATGAAGCGTTTGGTCGCCATGACGGAATGAAAAGGGGTGCCATGGCGGCGAATCCGAAAATGATGCCACGGCAACATATCGGTTCCGGTGACTCGATTGAGATACCGATGCAAAAGAGAAGTGTGCGGATGTGTGGAACACACAAGAGATGGTGGGGTGCTCCCAGTTATCGGGTTCCCACGGGTCGCCGACGGTGTCAAACGAGGGAACAACTAACATTTACGGACGGATACTACATCCAAACATGCATATCATACAACACATGCATTTGTCCACGGGTCATCGTCTCAACGGTTATACCTTCGAAGCGTGCCTTTTCGGAATGGATCAAGTTTGTAGTGGAAGTAGTGGTACACAACGACGGTAGTTATACACGGGTCGTAGAGGAACTTGAGGGGTCCGAGGTCTCCAGCGTAGTGGTACACATTTCGTAGACGTTAGGGGTCGTCGGTAGAGGTACTTGTCGCATCACCGGATGTAGTCGACCTTGGCGTATCCGAAGGTGTACTTGTGGTCTTGAGGGTCGACGGTAGCCGTTCATGTGACGGCCTTGAAGGTTTTAGAGGGGTAGTCTCGGTATTAGCAACGTAGTCATACAAGAGCATCGTCGGACTTGTCGAGTCCAAACTCTTTGAGGGCCGTTGTGGTACTTGGCGCTTGCGGTGTGTTGCTTGGGGAAACCAGGGGTATTTGACGAATCCACGCCAACGGTGCTTGTTCGGGCCTCGGTCCTTGCGAAGGTGTACTTGGCGAAAATCTCGGAGATGGTATTTGGTGTGGATCTGCCTCGAAACGGCAAAAAGGCAGAGGATGACCCGCTGAGATGTCGTGCGGCAGCAGCATGACAAAGGCACGGAGACCTCCAGCTGGACCGTAACGCCCCGAGACCGATGTGCTACGTGTCCTCCAGTTATTCGTTGTTTTTTCCTTGTCATTGCTTGCGTGTCATTCATTGCATATCATGTCATCATGTGCATTTCATTTGCATACATGTTCGTCTTATGCATCCGAGCATTTTTCCCGTTGTCCGTTTTGCATTCCGGCGCTCCTATCTCCTCCGGTGGTCATTTCTACCTTCTTTTCATGTGTGGGGATTAAACATTTCCGGATTGGACCGAGACTCTCCAAGCGTCCTTGGTTTACTACCGGTAGAGCGCCTGTCAAATTTCGTACCATTTGGACTTCGTTTGATACTCCAACGGTTAACCGAGGGACCGAAAAGGCCTCGTGTGTGTTGCAGCCCAACACCCTTCCAAAGTGGCCCAAAACCCACTTGAACCTCCTCCATCATCTCGGTCGTTCGATCACCATCGCGTGGCCGAAAACCGCACCTCATTTGGACTCTCCTAGCTCCCTCTATGCCTATATAAAGACCCCCCCACGAAAATCCCGGGTCTTCCCCTTCCTCTAACCCTAAATTTTCCTCGCGCCGCGCCGGACATGTCCGAACCCGGCCGGACAGACCCGCCGCCGCCGCCCACGCCAATGACCTCCCGCCACGTGCCACGCCGCCGCCCCACCACCGCCGCGGCCCGGAGAGCCCGGATCGGGCCCTCCCGGCCCATCTCCCCGCGCGCCGCCTGCTCCCTTGCTCCGCCGCCCGCAGCACCCGTCTGGCTCCGCCGCCTTCCGTGCCGACGAGCGCCGTCCTCCGCGCCGGCGAGCGCTGTTCCCCGCGCCGCGCCGTCCTCACCGCAGTTTGGCCTCCTTGTCGAGCGCCGCCACCGCCATGCGCCGCCATCGCCGGTGCTGAGCTCCCCCCGGCAAGCTCCTTCCTCTCCCCGCTGCTCCGGCCACCTCCCTCGTCTCCAGCGACCCGACTCCGGCGAACTGCTATAGTAACGGCGAGATCCGGATCTGGATCTGGATCGGGTTGACTTTCCCCTTCCGAAACCCTAATTATTTTGCCATGTTCATCATGCTATATCTCCGCATCCGTAGCTCTGTTTTGGGCGTATAACATATCAAAATGTTTGTCTCAGAGAGCACATCATTTCATCTCATTGCATCATTTTCATTTGAGTTCATCTTGATGCCCGAAATGCTGTTGGAAGATTGCTATTTGAGTTAATTGTCAGATCTGCTGCTCCTAATAGCTATTTGTCATTTTTGCCATGATTAATGTGTGCATGATATGCCCCTGAGCTCTACATGTATTTTGTTATATGCTTTGCCATCTATCCAGAGGTGCAACCCATGTATTTTTGTGATGTGTGTGGTGACTAGCACAAGCTTGCAAAGTGGAGCATTCGTTAATGGTGATTTCAGGGACTTAGCATTTCCACTAAGTCCTTGATCTGTTTATCTCAATATGCCATATGTTCATGTTGTTTCCTAGTGATCCGTGCCTCTTTTGAGGATGATCAGTAAGGATGTTTTGTTAATATTGTAGTGCTCTATCCATCCATGTCTTTGTTTGCAATTATGGAGCACCCTAGCTTGAGTCAATCGAGCTCTACTTTTGTCATTTCGTGAATCTGGGCAGATTGTCTACTTGTTAGCGATTTTGCCAAGGATGTTGTAATTGATCCGTGCATGCTATGTTATTGTTCTTGCCATGTCTAACTTGTATAATTTGTATTCTTGATGGGTGCATGCTTAGATTGTCATGACATGCTCTGTAGTGAGTGCATCGAGCTCGTAAACATGCCTACTTGATATCTGATTTGCATGCTCCAGTTTTTCACTAAGTCTGAGATCTGATTATGTTTTTTCCATGTTCGCATGCTTGCAAATGTATTTTCTGATCCCTTTTGGCTCAAGGTCACTAAGGGACTTTTGTTAAGATCTTTGCGTAGCTCCATTCCATGCTTTACTTTGCCATGTTCAGGTCTTGTAGCATATTGTTTTCATGCTCCAAAGTGTGCTACCTGATCTGAAGGTCCAGACAAGTGTTAATTTCACTAAGTCTGAAATCTGTTTACCAAATGCATTTTTTCCATGCATGTTTGAGCCTGTTAATGGATGAATTGGTTGTAGCTCAGTGCTAGTCGTTTGTTAAGCATCATGAATGGATCCCTGCTATGTATTTTTTTGCCATGTTTGGGTGCTGTATCATGTTCGTCTTGTTGCATTTAGATGACTACTTGCTATAAATCGCAGAACATGGTCATATTTGAATTGCTTGTCATTTCCAAACCGTAACTCCGATTCCGGCGTTCTTTATATTGTTTTCAAGCGATTTCATCTCACCTTTCCAGTGACACACATGGATTTCCATGTTGAGGCCAGGTTCAATCATTCCTTGTCAAATCATGCATATGCATCACATGTCACATCTTGCATATCATACCATGTTCATGTGTGGTTTGTTTACTATGTTGTGTGCTTCTTTCCGGTGTTTGCTTCTTCGGGTTGGTTCCGGTAACGTCGCATTTGTGAGGACCCGTTCGTCTACATCCGTTTGTCTTCTTCATGGACTCGTTGTTCTTCCTTGCGGGATTTCAGGCAAGATGATCATACCCTCAAAATCACTTCTATGTTTGCTTGCTAGTTGCTCACTCTTTTGCTATGCCTATGCTGCGATACCTACCACTTGCTTATCATGCCTCCCATATTGTTGAAGCAAGCCTCTAACCCACCTTGTCCTAGCAAACCGTTGTTTGGCTATGTTACCGCGTTGCTCAGCCCCTCTTATAGCGTTGTTAGTTGCAGGTGAAGATTGAAGTATGTTCCTTGTTGGAACATGGAGTTGTTTTTCCTTGTTGGAACATGTTTACTTGTTAGGATATCACTATATATCTTATTTAATTAATGCATCTATATACTTGGTAAAGGGTGGAAGGCTCGGCCTTATGCCTGGTGTTTTGTTCCACTCTTGCCGCCCTAGTTCCGTCATATCGGTGTTATGTTCCCGGATTTTGCGTTCCTTACACGGTTGGGTAATAATGGGAACCCCTTGACAGTTCGCCTTGAGTAAAACTCTTCCAGCAATGCCCAACATTGGTTTTACCATTCGCCACATAGCCTTTTCTTTTCCCTTGGGGGTCGCGCGCCCAAGGCTCATCATTATTTTAACCCCCCCCCCCCCCGAGCCAGTGCTCCTCTGAGTGTTGGTCCAACCAAGCGATGTCCGGGGCTACCAGGGGCAACTCTAGGCTGGCCTACCCGACGTCTTGCTCATCCGGTGTGCCCTGAGAACGAGATATGTGTAGCTCCTATCAGGATTTGTCGGCACATCTGGGTGGTGTTGCTGGATTTGTTTTAACTTGTCGAAGTGTCTTATAGAACCGAGATACCGAGTCTGGTCGGAATATCTCGGGAGGAGGTCTATTCCTTCGTTGACCGTGAGAGCTTGTCATGGGCTAAGTTGGGACACCCCTGCAGGGTTTTGAACTTTCGAAAGCCGTGCCCGCGGTTATGGGCAGATGGGAATTTGTTAATGTCCGGTTGTAGATAACTTGAACCTTAACTTAATTAAAAATGAGTCAACTGCGTGTGTAACCGTGATGGTCTCTTTCCGGCGGAGTCCGGGAAGTGAACACGGTGTTGGAGTTATGTTTGACGTAGGTTGTTCTAGGATCACTTCTTGATCATAGTTTCTCGACCGTTCTTTGCCTTCTCTTCTCGCTCTCTTTTGCGTATGTTAGCCACCATATATGCTAGTCGCTTGCTGCAGCTCCACCTCATACCTTTACCTTACCCATAAGCTTAAATAGTGTTGATCACGTGGGTGCGAGATTGCTGAGTCCCCGTGGCTCACAGATACTTCCAAACCAGTTTGCAGGTGCCGATGAGCCCGTACAGATGACGCAACCAAGCTCAGGAGGAGCTCGATGAAGATCTTGTCCTTTGTGTTTTTTCATACTAGTTGATCAGTAATGGAGCCCAGTTGGGGTCGATCGGGGACCTTGTCGCATTTGGGGTTCTTCTTTTGTTTTGGTTCCGTAGTCGGACCTTGATTGTATCTGTTTGATGTAATGCTTTATTCATGTAATTCTGTGAAGTGGCGATTGTAAGCCAACTATGTATCCCTTTCCCTTATGTATTGCATGGGTTGTGTGAAGATTACCTCACTTGCGACATTGCTTTCAATGCGGTTATGCCTCTAAGTCGTGCTTCGACACGTGGGAGATATAGCCGCATCGAGGGCGTTACATGGACGCGGTCAGGGCAGAAGGGAGCTCAGGGAGGTGACGCGGTGAATAGGTCGGGCGCGCCTGCGAGGACGGGCAGCTAGGCCATCGAGGAAGCAGCACGATCGGCCTTGGCGTGCTGAGGTTGCTGGCGGCCTGAGCGAGCGATGTAGAGGAGGCCCGAGGCGAAGCAGGGGCGGCAACGTGGAGCTTGACGGCGAGGACTTGGAGCGCGAATGGATCTCCGGGGCGGAGGAGCTTGAGCGCGGGGCAGCGACGTGGTGTTCCACTCCTGCTGGTGCTCCTCCGACGAGGAGAGTTGGCGGCGGGGACGAGGTGGCGTAGGGTCGGGCAAGGAGCCCTGGCGGCGACACTAGGAGGGGGGTGAGTAAGCCTGTTAATAGTTTATCATCCAGACTAAAGCCATCCCAAATCAGGTGACTACACAGGCAGCATCCAAACCAACTCGATCCAACAAAATTCTACTTGAATCCAAACCAAACCAATCTGTACTTGCTTTTCACCCAACCCAATCCAAACCGGTTCCATTTTTGGACTGAATCTATAGATTGAAACCATGGACAAGTCCATATACGCAGGTGTCTGAATTGCATCTAGCCATCTAGCAATCTTTCTACAGGAAGCGGTGAAGGAAACACCAGGGAGGTAGGACCTGTAGGCGGAGCTCTGGATGTCGACGAGGAGACGAAACCCGCAGCGATGGAGACGACTCGAAAGTTGAAACCAATGGCGGCGACGGAGACAGACTCGAGCTCGATGGCGGCGGCCACGACTAGAGCCTTGGGACGTTAGAGGCAATTTAAATCAGGCAGCTTCAAGGGTTAGAAAACTGGAGGAGAGACGAGCTGGCAGTCGGACTCCAGCCGGTGGCGGCTACGGCCGACGGCCCGGTGGCCCCTAATCGCATGGCATGGCAATGACCGTCAAGGCTGGAGGCGTTGGTCTCGTACAGTTTTGGTCGAGAGACCGGTTTCCATCTTCGAGTTGAAACTGTTTGAGACCAATTTATACGTGTCCAAATTGAACCAGATTAATCCATAATACCTAAAGCCCAAACCAAACCAGATTATTTTAGAGGCTCAGCCCATTTAAACCCATCCAAAGACCATCCGATTGAGAAACCAAATTGAAACTGCGGTTCCAATCCAAACCGTTCCCAGGTTTAGGGGTGAGGGGATCAGAATGAGGCGTGGGTGGTGGGTGGCTCCAGGGGCAGCGCTAGCCGTCGGTAGAGAGGGGCGAGGGAACGAGAGGATGCAGCGAGAGGGAGGGTCTAGAGGGGATCGGGGCCGGGGACTGCTGCGCGTGCGTTGGCGGTGCTAGAGGAGGAGACGAGGGAGAGTGGGGGTCGAGGGAATCGGGCTAGGGTTAGGCGGGAGTGGCCTAGGGGTTGGATGGGCTGGCCTGGGTTCTGGCCCATTTCGGAGGGAACTGGAAAAGGCCGAGAGGCCTGCTCGGCTGAACAAAAGAAAGAAAAAGAAGGGGTTTTCTTTTCCATAAATTAGAAAAGAAATAGGAAAAGAAAAGAGGAGGCAGGGGATTTATATGGAGGACCAAACAATCTAAATTGCCGGAGATGGCATGCAAGTACTTTGACATATTACCAAAGCTCCACAACTAGATTTGAGTAAAGGAAGAAAGATCAAGGATTTAAATATTTGGGAACAAAAGGGATTTAAAATGCAAGTTTGTTTTGGGTTGATTCCAAATAAATGGAATACTTTGTTATAGCTCCCTAGATATTGGGAGGATAAGTTATAAAGAGAATTCACCATGTGCATTCCCTCGATTTAAATGGATCAGAGATCCACAAAGTTTATTTATTGGAGTTGCAGAAAAATTAAAGAGATGAAGCCTGATGACATGATGCAATGCAAATGATGCTATGATGAAATGCAGCAAGCAAATAAAACACAGCTGACACGCAAAACATGGAAGGCATCTGGAGCGTCGGTCTTGGTGCGTCACACTCAAGAACAAAAGTAACTACTCCCATTGTTGGGAACACAGTAATTTCAAAAAAATTCCTACGCACACGCAAGATCCATCTAGGTGATGCATAGCGATGAGAGGGGAGAGTGTTGTCCACGTGCCCTCATAGACCATAAGCGGAAGCGTTATGACAACGCGGTTGATGTAGTCGTACGTCTTCATGATCCGACTGATCCTAGCACCGAAGGTACGGCACCTCTGCGATCTGCACACGTTCAGCTCGGTGACGTCCCACAGACTCTAGATCCAGCTGAGGTCGAGGGAGAGTATCTCAGCACGACGGCGTGATGACGGTGATGATGAAGTTACCGACGCAGGGCTTCGCCTAAGCTCTACAATGATATGACCGAGGTGGAAATCTGTGGAGGTGGGCACCGCACACGGCTAAAACAATCAACTTGTGTGTTCTAGGGTGCCCTCCTACCCACGTATATAAAGGAGGGAGGGGGAGGCCGGCCGGCCCTCCTTGGTGCGCCCCCAAGAGGGGTGAGGGAGTCCTGGATTAGGGGGTCTCGAGACAGTCGGACTATCTCTATGAAGATACAAGGTTGAAGACTTCGTCTCGTGTCCGGATGGGACTCTACTTGGCATGGAAGGCAAGCTAGGAAATACGTATATGGATATCTCCTCCTTTGTAACCGACCTTGTGTAACCCTAACCCTCTCCGGTGTCTATATAAACCAAAACGTTTTAGTCCGTAGGACAACAATCATACCATAGGCTAGCTTCTAGGGTTTAGCCTCTCTGATCTCGTGGTAGATCTACTCTTGTAACACCCATATCATCAATATTAATCAAGCAGGACGTAGGGTTTTACCTCCATCAAGAGGGCCCAAACCTGGGTAAAACTTCATGTCCCTTGCCACCTGTTACCATCCGGCCTAGACGCACAGCTCAGGACCCCCTACCCGAGATCTGCCGGTTTTGACACCGACATTGGTGCTTTCATTGAGAGTTCCTCTGTGTCGTCGCCGTTAGGCTTGATGGCTCCTACTATCATAGATAGCGATGCGGTCTAGGGTGAGACTTTTCTCCCCGAACAGATCTTCATATTCGGCGGCTTTGCACTGCGGGCTAATTCGCTTGGCCATCTGGAGCAGATTGAAAGCTACGCCCCTGGCCATCAGGTCAGATTTGGAAGTTTGAATTACACGGCCAACATCCGTGGGGACTTGATCTTCGACGGATTCGAGCCACAGCCAGGCGCGCTGCACTGTCGCGATGGGTATAACCTAGCTCTGCCACCGGACGGTACCCCAGCAGCCGCACCCGCATCAGCTCCGACCCTTAGCTCGGAGCCAACTGCGCCAATCAAGGATGGGTCGCTAGACACCGCCTCAGGGGCTGCAGTCTCGACAGCGATCGAGCCAAACACTAGCATAATCCTCTGTGCAGCCCGTGACTCCAAGGGGCCGGACTCTCTTCGGACCCCGAACCATCCGCGTCCCTGCCAATCGAATCCGATTGGGCGCCGATCATGGAATTCACCGCCGCGGATATCTTTCAGCACCCGCCCTTCGGCGACATTCTGAATTCACTAAGGTCTCTCTCTTTGTCAGGAGAGCCCTAGCCGGATTAGGGCCAATAGGATTGGGATGCGGACGATGAAGAAATTCGACGCCCACCCACCACCCTCTTTGTAGCCACTGTCGATGATTTAACCGACATGCTCGACTTCGACTCTGAAGACATCGACGGTATGGACGACGATGTAGGAGACGAACATGAACCAGCACCTATAGGGCACTGGAAAGCCACCTCGTCGTATGAAATATACATGGTGGATACACCCAATGAAGGCAATGGCGACGATATAGGGGAGGATGACCCCTCCAAGAAGCAACCCAAGCGCCGACGTCAGCGGCGCCGCTCTAAGTCCCGCCAAAGCAAAAGTGGTGATACCGGCATAGGAGATAATAACACTCCGGATAGCGCCGAAGACAACAACAATCCCCTCCAGCAAGATTTAGAGCAGGAGGATGAAGGAGCCAGCTCTCCTGAGAGAGCGGCTGGCGGAGAGGAGGAGGATGACAATTACATGCCCCCCTCCGAAGACGAGGCAAGCCTTGGCGACGATGAATTTGTCGTACCAGAGGATCCCGTCGAACAAGAGCGCTTCAAGCGCAGGCTTATGGCCACGGCAAATAGCATGAAGAAAAAGCAGCAGCAGCTTCAAGCTGATCAAGATCTGCTAGCTTACAAATGGACTGAAATCCTCGCGGCCGAGGAATATAAACTCGAGCGTCCCTCCAAGAGTTACCCAAGGCGCAGGTTACTACCCCGACTGGAGGAAGAAGCGTATGATACGGCTGATCGGCCACCTCGCCGCGATAGAGAGGCATTCCAGCCAAAAGCTCAGCCTCCACCCCAACGCCATCCAAATAAAAAGGCATGGGGAGATACGCCAGACCTGCAAGACATATTGGAGGACAAAGTAAAGCATTCAAGATCGATCTACGGATCACGAGGGCGCACCACTCTACGAGACGGTAAACGTCACGCCGGATACAGCAAAAGCAAATCCGGCCGGGCCGAACACAGCGGGTAGGACCCATTCGAGCTGCGTCGCAATATCGCCCAATACAGAGGTGCCACACACCCCTTATGCTTCACAGAGGAAGTAATGGAACATCAATTCCCAGAAGGTTTCAAACCTATAAACATTGAATCATAGGACGGCACAACAGATCCCGCTGTATGGATTGAGGACTTCCTCCTCCACATCCACAAGGCCCGCGGTGATGACTTACATTCCATCAAGTACCTCCCACTAAAACTCAAAGGACCAGCGCGACATTTGCTTAATAGCTTGCTAGCGGACTTCATTAGCTGTTGGGAAGATCTGGAAGCCGCATTCCTCGACAACTTTCAGGGCACTTATGTGCGACCACCAGACGCCGATGACTTGAGCCACATAATTCAGCAGCCAGAAGAATCGGCCAGGCAATTCTGGACTCGGTTCCTTACAAAGAAAAATCAAATCGTCGACTGTCCGCATGCGGAGGCCTTAGCGGCTTTCAAGCACAACATCTGAGACGAGTGGCTAGCCCGGCACCTTGGTCAGGAAAAGCCAAAATCTATGGCAGCTCTCACGACGCTCATGACCCGCTTTTGTGCGGGAGAAGACAGCTGGTTGGCTCGCAGTAATAACATATCAAAGAACCATGGTACCTCAGATACCAAGGACGGCAATAGCAGGTCACGTCGCAACAAGCATAAGCGCCGCATTAACAATGAAAGTACTGAGGATACGGCAGTCAATGCCGGATTCAAAGGCTCTAAACCCGGTCAGCGGAAAAAGCCATTCCAACAAAGTATGTCGGGTCCGTCCAGCTTGGACCGTATACTCGATCGCTCATGTCAAATACACGGCACCCCAGACAAGCCAGCCAATCACACTAACAGGGATTGTTGGGTGTTCAAGCAGGCGGCAAGTTAATTGCCGAAAACAAGGACAAGGGGCCGCATAGCGATGACGAGGAAGAACCCCGGAATCCGCACACTGGAGGATAGAAGAGGTTTCCCCCGCAAGTGCGGACGGTGAACATGATATACGCAACCCACATCCCCAAGAGGGAGTGGAAGCGTGCGCTCAGGGACGTATATGCGTTGGAGCCAGTCGCCCCAAAGTTCAACCCTTGGTCCTCCTGTCTGATCACCTTCAATCGCAGGGACCACCCCACTACTATCCGTCATGTCGTATTCGCCGCACTGGTCCTAGACCCAATCATCAACGGATTTCACCTCACTCGAGTCCTTATGGACGGCGGCAACAGCCTGAACCTGCTTTATCAGGACACAGTGCGCAAAATGGATATAGACCCCTCAAGGATCAAACCCACAAAAACGACCTTTAAGGGCGTCATTCCAGGCGTAGAGGCCCACTGCACAGGCTCAATTACACTGGAAGTGGTCTTTGGATCCCCGGATAACTTCCGAAGCGAAGAGTTAATCTTCGATATAGTCCCGTTCCGCAGTGGTTATCACGCGCTGCTCGGACGAACCACATTCGCTAGATTCAATGCGGTACCACATTATGCATACGTCAAGCTTAAGATGCCAGGACCTCGCGGAGTTATTACAGTCAATGGAAACACAGAGCGCTCTCTCCGAACAGAGGAGAACACCGCGGCCCTTGTAGCAGAAGCGCAAAGCAGCCTCTCAAGGCAATCTACCAGTTCGGCGTTTCAAAGCCCGGACACCTTCAAGCGCGCTCCGGGCAATCGGCAAATAGACCGCCTGGCGCGATTTGAGCTCACGTAGCAATACGGCGGCCACCCCAATCCCAGCCCAACGGCGTTATTAGTGCTGCGCGTACATAATTACGCATTAAAAATACCATGGGCACAGGTGGGGTGGGGGGCACAACTGCGGCACGCCCCAAAACGCGGTCTAAACCGCACTAGGGGCTTCCCGTTTGGTTATTTTTCTTTTTCTTTCAGGACTTTAATCTCTGGAAACACTGTCCGGCAGCTCTATTGCTGAACACATGATACAGCAACCAAGGAGGCACAAAACTACGTTATACAACGGAATTCCCAGGTTGATTACAGATTTCATATCATTCCTCAGCTCGCCCTTGGAAGGTACATAGTCCTACTCTTTTTCTTATTACACTATCTATATCACTCTGCTTTAATGCAACTTTTTTAATATACAATGCATGACATTACAACTATTATTGCTATTTTGTTATATA
Source organism: Triticum urartu (assembly GCF_056163025.1). Taxonomy (NCBI): domain Eukaryota; kingdom Viridiplantae; phylum Streptophyta; class Magnoliopsida; order Poales; family Poaceae; genus Triticum; species Triticum urartu. Next base: position 95,066,556 of record NC_141877.1, read on the forward strand.
TATATATATATGTGTGTGTGTGTGTGTGTGTGTGTGTGTTCATTAATGACGCCTTGCAACCGTACACTCTGGTACGGCCAATGCACCAGGGGATTACATACCCACAATATGGTGTGAAAAGTCCAACCACTTTCACAAGTGCGGCACCCCGAACTTATAGCATTATATGCATCAGCTCCGAATCATGTCTTTGGTCAAATGTTGGGTTTGCCCGGCTCCAATGTTTTGGTACTTTACGTTCCGCTCTATGAGCTAAGGTAGCGCTAGGAGAACTACTGCGATTGTGCCCCGGTTCTGCCGGGCCGAGCACCTCAGTAGAGAAAGCTAAAATTGACTGTCATGATAAGGCGAGAGACAGGTCGCTGTTCGGCGAGGTTTTTCGAGTCCCTAAAGACTTATGCCGCTTAGGGCGAGGGGCCGGCTCCCTCCGGCTTACAGGCGTGTATCGCGCCCCGAATTCGGCCTTCCAAATACCAGGGGCTTCGCCGAAATTAAAAATTATAGAATTCTACGGCTAAGTGAGAGTGATAAACCATTATTAGTCCGGTTGCCTTGTTCGTTGTGCTGAGCACCTCCCTCGAAGGACCCAAACATGGGAACAAGAGTGCTCAGGTTTATCCCGAACACCCCAGCACTCGTGGCATGGGGGCAGAAGCCGAGGACTAGCCATCTCTCAGATTGGATAAACAGCCAAACAGAAGGTAATATTTTAAATTCACACAAGCGTTGCATAGTGAATGCGATACAAGTTTTTATACATACAGGACAAAACGAGCAAATCTCATTCAAATATTACATTTTGTGAACACTCATCCGCGATAAGACGGGCGCCCGGCAGAACACCCTCGTAGTACATCTCGGGGTGGCGGTGCTCCTTGCCCTCCGGCGGCCCCTCCTTGATCAGCTTCACAGCGTCTAGCTTGACCCACTGCGTTTTTACACAGACGAAAGCCCGGCGTGCACCTTCAATGCAAACTGATCGCTTGACGACCTCCAGCCGTGGGCAGGCATCCGCAAGCCGCCTCACCAGGCCGAAGAAGCTGTTCGAAAGGGCATCGCCAGGCCACAACCGGACTATGAAGCCCTTCATGGCCTGATCGGCCGCCTTATGTAGCTCGACCATCTGCTTTAGCTGGTCGCTCATTGGCACCGGATGTTCGGCCTCAGCATACTGAGACCAGAATAGCTTCTCCGCCGAGCTCCCGTCCTCGGCCTGGTAAAATTGCGCGGCATCGGACACACTACGGGGCAAATCTGCGAATGCTCCTCAAGAGCTCCGGATCCGGGTAAGTAATCGATAATTTACTTTTACATGCTTGCTTTGCATATAGAAAGCCTTACCCGCCGCTATCTTCTTCATCGCGTCAATCAGCTGAAAGGCCTTCTGGGCCTCGGCCTTGGCACTCTTCGCGTTCTCACGGGCCGCGGCAAGCTCAGACTCTCGCGTCTTCAAGTCGAGCTCCAACACCTCGTGCTTCGTCACGAGAGCCTGGAGGTCTTGCTGCACCTCGCCCACCCAAGCCTCATGCCTCTCTCGCTCGGTGCGCTCCTTGGCTGCTGTCTCTTCGGCCTTGGTCAGTGCTTGCTTCAGGGTCGCCACCTCGGCCGTGGCCCCTGGCCAAACATACAATGATCCTGTCATTCTGCAATCGCGTCCTTTCTTATATATACATATATCTATAGACAGGGTATTACTTACCCTCGTTCTCCTCGAGATGCCTCTTGACAAGGATGAGCTCTTTCTTGGACCCATCGAGGTCCTGCTTCAGTACGGCGAACTCCGCAGTTAGTATGGTGGACGCCAGCAGAGAAGCCTGCATATGCATATTGACATACTTATATTAGACTCCTGCGATATTATTTGATCCTCTGTTCGGCTTTTCTTTGCGAACACCGAACAAAGCATTAGGGGCTACTGTCTATGTGGTAATACTTCTACTACATTTTAAAACACTTACCTCGAAGCCTGTTAGAAGGCCAGTACAGGCTTCAGTCAATCCGCTCTTAGCGGACTGAACCTTCTGGATCACCGCACTCATGATAGTGCGGTGCTCCTCCTCGATGGAAGCGCTGCGAAGCGCTTCCAACAGATTGTCCGGCGCCTCTGGATGGACAGAGGTCACCCGCACAGCCGTCTCACCCCTCTTAGAAGGAGACAGCCTGCCCGAGCCCGGAACCGCCGGAGGTTCCGGCGCGGTGTTCGGCTGAGGGCCGAACTCAGAGCTCTCAGGGGCCCCGTCCCCTCTGCTCCCGGAGTCCGTAAGGTCGCCTTGAGGCGCCTCCGGGACTGTCTCCCCTCAATCTGGTGCCTCTTGAGACAACACCTCGTCGTCGTCGGCAGGATGAGGGGAGGTGGCAGTCGGGACTGGATCGCTATCCATGTCCGACGAACCCTGGGAGCCGTCCGATGATACCTTGATATTGGCTCATGGAGGCATGCGTAATTATGTTCGGCGATTAGGGAAAGAAATGCGACAAAGGAATCCTATGGGTTACTTTGGTATCTGAATACTTACGATCTCCCCTGGGGCTTGGCCCTGGGCAACCACTCGTATTCACTTTCGTCGGCGGCGGTGGAGCTGTCCGGAAGGAGAGTCCTTCCCTTCTTGGACCCTCCGGCCTCCCCAGTTGGAGCGGCCTTCCTTTTCTTGTCTCCCCCAGTCGGTGGGGGAGCCTCTTCTTCCTCTTCCTCGTCTTCGGGGGAAGAGTGCACCGCAGAGTCATTGGACGGTGAGTTCAATGACGCCTGGCGTCGGGAACTCTTTCAAGCTCCCTTGGCCTTCTTGGTCTTCTCCGGCACATTACAAGGGGCCGGAGTCAACATCTTCGCCAGAAGGGCGTCTGCAGGGCCTTCGGGAAAGGGAGCTGGACAGTCGATTTGTCCGGCCATCTTCTGCCAGTCCTGTTAATGGCACGGGAGTTTAGATCCCGCATAGAGTCAATCTATATAAAAACAAGTATCCTCTGAAAGGTAAAACAACTTACCGCGCTGGCTTGCCGCTTCGCGCTGAATCCGCGATCCTCAGTAATGGGGGGAGGGACCTCGGCGCTCTTGAACAGCACCCTCCAGGCATCTTCATGAGTCATGTCGAAGAGCCTGTTCAGAGTTCGGTGCTGCGCCGGATTGAACTCCCACAAGGTGAACTCCCGTTGTTGGCACGGGAGTATCCGGCGGATGAGCATAACCTGGACTATGTTGACGAGCTTGAGCTTCTTGTCCACCATGTTTTGAATACATGTCTGGAGTCCGGTCAGCTCTTTTGAATTACCCCTGGACAGGCCCTTCTCCTTCCAGGAGGTGAGCCGCATGGGGGTGCTAGATTAGAACTCGGGGGCCGCTACCCATGCGGGGTCGTGCGGCTCGGTGATATAGAACCACCCCGATTGCCACCCCTTTATGGTTTCACAAAGGAGCCCTCGAGCCATGTTATGTTGGGCATCTTGCCCACCATGGTGCATCCACACTCCGCCTGGCGGCCGCCCACCACCTTCGGCTTGACGTTGAAGGTCTTCAACCATAGGCCGAAGTGGGGCTTGATGCGGAGAAAGGCCTCGCACATGACAATAAACGTCGAGATGTTGAGGATGAAGTTCGGGGTCAGATCGTGGAAATCCATGCCGTAATAGAACATGAGCCCCCGGACAAAGGGATGGAGAGGGAATCCCAGTCCGCGGAAGAAATGGGTGAGGAATACAACCCTCTCATGGGGCCTGGGGGTGGGGATGAGTTGCCCCTCATCTGGGAGCCGGTGCGCGATGTCGTCGGGCAGGTATCCGGTTCTCCTCAGTTTCTTGACGTCTCCCTCCATGACGGAGGAGACCATCCACTTGCCTCCCGCTCCGGACATGGTTGGAGAAGGTTGAGATGGAAGTGAGGACTTGGGCGCTAGAGCTTGAGTGTGCGGGAGCGGATGAGCAGAGGAGGAAGAAGGCGTGGATAGAAAGGTGAATCCTTATCCCTTTATATGGGCGGACAAAACTAAGCGTCCCCACTTGCCTGGTAAAACTCGCTTATCCCCCAAGCGCCGTAATTGATGACGCGGTTGGGTTACCCACGCCCGTATTGATGAGAATCCCGTAATAAGGGGACACGATCTCTGCTCTGACAAGACGTGTTGAAAAACTGCCTCGCGTTATGTGCGGGGCTGGTTAAAAGAAACGGTTCGAATAATCACCGGGCCATGACGTAACGTCATGTTGCCAAAACAAGCTAGCGAATTAGATCTGCGAAAACGTTATTCGCTCTACGGTGGAATGTGGAACTTATTTTGCAGGGTCAGACACTATCCTCGTATTCAAATTCTTCTATGATGTATTCGGAGAAGGAACCCGCCTTGCAATGCCGAAGACAATACTGCGCGCCAGGCTAATCATCATTGAAGCCTGGTTCAGGGGCTACTCAGGGAGTCCTGGATTAGGGGGTCTCCGGACAGCCAGACTATCTCCATTGGCCGGACTGTTAGACTATGAAGATATAAGATTGAAGACTTCGTCTCGTGTCCGGATGGGACTCTACTTGGCGTGGAAGGCAAGCTAGGCAATATGTATATGAATATCTCCTCCTTTGTAACCGACCTTGTGTAACCCTAACCCTCTTCGGTGTCTATATACACTGAAGGGTTTTAGTTCATAGGACAATAATCACAACATACAATCGTACCATAGGCTAGCTTCTAGGGTTTAGCCTCTCTGATCTCGTGGTAGATCTACTCTTGTAACACCCATATCATCAATATTAATCAAGCAGGACTTAGGGTTTTACCTCCATCAAGAGGGCCCGAACCTGGGTAAAACTTCGTGTCCCTTGCCTCCTATTACCATCCGGCCTAGATGCATAGTTCGGGACCCCCTACCCGAGATCCGCCGGTTTTGACACCATCAAGGGGAATCCTACTAGGACTCAATGTCCTAGTAGGTTTCCACCAAAAGGGAGAGAGGGGGAAGGAAGGAGAGGGAGAGGGGAAAGGAAGGAGAGGGAGAGGGGAAAGGAAAGGGGGGTGCCGCACCCCTTCCTAGTCCAATTCAGACTCAAGGGGGAGGGGGCGCGCGACCTACCCTGCCCGCCCCTCTCTCTCTCCACTAAGATCCCATTGAGGCCCATTAGTTCCCCCGGGGTTTCCGATAACCCTCCGACACTCTGGTTTTATTCAAAACTTCTCCGGAACACTTCTGGTGTCCAAACATATCCGTCCAATATATCAATCTTTATGTCTCGACCATTTCGATACTCCTCGTCATGTCCGTGGTCATATCCGGGACACCAAACTATCTTCGGTACATAAAAACACATAAATTCATAATACTGATCGCCGTCGAACGTTAAGCGTGCGGACCCTACGGGTTCAAGAACTATGTAGACATGACCGAGACTCATCTCTAGTCAATAACCAATAGCGGAACCAGGATGCTCATATTGGTTCCTACATATTCTACGAAGATCTTTATCGGTCAAACTGGATAGCAACATACGTTGTTCCCTTTGTCATCGGTATGTTACTTGCCCGAGATTCGATCGTCCGTATATCAATACCTAGTTCAATCTCGTTACCGGCAAGTCTCTTTACTCATTCCGTAATGCAACATCCTATAACTAACTCATTAGTCACATTGCTTGCAAGGCTTATAGTGATGTGCATTACTGAGAGGGCCCAGAGATACCTCTCCGGTACACGGAGTGACAAATCCTAATCTCGATGTATGCCAACTCAACAAACACCATCGGAGACACATGTAGAGCATCTTTATAGTCACCCAGGTACGTTGTGACGTTTGATAGCACACTAAGTGTTCCTCCGGTATTCGGGAGTTGCATAATCTCATAGTCATAGGAACATGTATAAGTTTTGGATAAAGAAATAGCAATAAACTAAACGATCAAAGTGCTAAGCTAATGAATAGGTCAAGTCAATCACATCATTCTCGAATGATGTGATCTCGTTCATCAAATGACAAGTCTTATCCATGGCTAGGAAACTTAACCATCTTTGATTAACGAGCTAGTCAAGTAGAAGCATACTAGTGACACTCATTTTGTCTATGTATTCACACATGTACTAAGTTTCTGGTTAATACAATTCTAGCATGAATAATAAACATTTATCATGATATAAGGAAATATGAATAACAACTTTATTATTGCCTCTAGGGCATATTTCCTTCAGACTCCCACTTGCACTAGAGTCAATAATCTATATTGCATTGTAATGATTCTAACACCCATGGAGTCTTGGTGCTGATCATGTTTTGCTCGTGAGAGAGGCTTAGTCAACGGGTCTGCAACATTCAGATCCGTGTGTATCTTGCAAATCTCTATGTCTCCCTCCTTGACTTGGTCGCGAATGGAATTGAAGCGTCTCTTGATGTGCTTGGTTCTCTTGTGATATCTCGATTCCTTTTCCAAGGCAATTGCACCAGTATTTTCACAAAAGATTTTCATTGGACCTGATGCACTATGTATGACACCTAGATCGGATATGAACTCCTTCATCCAGACTCCTTCATTTGCTGCTTTCAAAGCAACTATGTACTCCGCTTCACACGTAGATCCTGCCACGACGCTCTACTTGGAACTGCACCAACTGACAGCTCCACCATTCAATAAAAATACGTATCCGGTTTGTGACTTAGAGTCATCCGGATCAGTGTCAAAGCTTGCATCGACGTAACCGTTTACGACGAGCTCTTTTTCACCTCCATAAATGAGAAACATATCCTTAGTACTTTTCAAGTATTTCAGGATGTTCTTGACCGCTGTCCAGTGATCTACTCCTGGATTACTTTGGTACCTCCCTGCTAAACTAATAGCAAGGCACACATCAGGTCTGGTACACAACATTGCATACATGATAGAACCTATGGCTGAAGCATAGGGAATGACTTTCATTTTATCTCTATCTTCTGCAGTGGTCAGGCATTGAGTCTAACTGAACTTCACACCTTGTAACACAGGCAAGAACCCTTTCTTTGTTTGATCCATTTTGAACTTCTTCAAAACTTTATCAAGGCATGTGCTTTGTGAAAGTCCAATTAAGCGGCTTGATCTATCTCTATAGATCTTGATGCCCAATATATAAGCAGCTTAACCGAGGTCTCTCATTGAAAAAATTCTTATTCAAGTATCCTTTTATGCTATTCTTAAATTCAGTATCATTTCCGATCAACAATATGTCATCTACATATAATATCATAAATGCTAAAGAGCTCCCACTCACTTTCCTGTAAATACAGGCTATTCCAAAAGTCTGTATAAAACCATATGCTTTGATCACACCATCAAAGCGTATATTCCAACTCCGAGAGGCTTGCACCAGTCCATAAATGGATCACTGGAGCTTGCGCACTTTGTTAGCACCTTTTGTATCGACAAAACCTTCTGGTTGCATCATATACAACTCTTCTTTAAGATATCCATTAAGGAATGCAGTTTTGACATCCATTTGCCAACATGATTCGGACAGACTTAAGCACCGCTACGGGTGAGAAGGTCTCATCATAGTCAACTCCTTGAACTTGTCGAAAACCTTTTGCAACAAGTCGAGCTTTGTAATAGTAACATTACCGTCAGCGTCAGTCTTCTTCTTGAAGATCCATTTATTCTCTATGGCTTGCCGATCATCGGGAAAATCAACCAAAGTCCACACTTTGTTCTCATACATGGTCCCATCTCAGATTTCATGGCCTTAAGCCATTTTGCAGAATCTAGGCTCATCATCGCTTCCTCATAGTTTGTAGGTTCGTCATGGTCAAGTAACATGACCTCCAAAATAGGATTACCATACCACTCTGGTGCGGATCTTATTCTGGTTGACCTACGAGGTTCGGTAGTAACTTGATCAGAAGTTTCATGATCATCATCATTAGCTTCCTCACTTACTGATATTGGAATCACTGGAACTGATTTCTATGATGAACTACTTTCCAATAAGGGAGTAGGTACAATTACCTCGTCAAGTTCTACTTTCCTCCCACTCACTTCTTTCGATAGAAACTCCTTCTCTAGAAAGGATCCATTCTTAGCAACGAATATCTTGCCTTCGGATCTGTGATAGAAGGTGTACCCATAAGTTTCCTTTGGGTATCCTATGAAGACACATTTCTCCGATTTGGGTTCGAGCTTATCAGGTTGAAGCTTTTTCACATAAGCATCACAGCCCCAAACTTTAAGAAATGACAACTTGGGTTTCTTGCCAAACTACAGTTCCTAAGGTGTCATCTCAACGGATTTCGATGGTGCCCTATTTAATGTGAATGCAGCCGTCTCTAAAGCAAAACCCCAGAACGATAGCGGTAAATCAGTAAGAGACATCATAGATCGCACCATATTTAATAAAGTGCGGTTACAACATTCGGACACACCATTATGCCGTGGTGTTCCAGGTGGCGTGAGTTGCGAAACTATTTTGCATTGTTTCAAATGAAGACCAAACTCATAACTCAAATATTCACCTCCACGATCAGATCGTAGAAACTTAATTTTCTTGTTACGATGATTTTCCACTTCACACTAAAATTCTTTGAACTTTTCAAATCTTTCAGACTTATGTTTCATCAAGTAGATATACCCATATCTGCTCAAATCATCTATGAAGGTAAGAAAATAATGATACCCGCCGCGAGCATCAACACTCATCGGACCGCATACATCAGTATGTATTATTTCCAACAAGTCTGTTGCTCGCTCCATTGTTCCGGAGAACGGAGTCTTAGTTATCTTGCCCATGAGGCATGGTTCGCAAGGATCAAGTGATTCCAAAAGCCCATCAGCATGGAGTTTCTTCATGCTCTTTACACCAATATGACCTAAACGGCAATGCCACAAATAAGTTGCACTATTGACACGTCTCCGTCGTATCTACTTATCCAAACACTTTTGCCCTTGTTTTGGACTCTAACTTGCATGATTTGAATGGAACTAACCCGGACTGACGCTATTTTCAGCAGAATTGCCATGGTGTTGTTTTTGTGCAGAAATAAAAGTTCTCGGAATGACCTGAAAATCAACGGAGATTATTTTTGGAATATATAAAAATACTGGAAGATGAATCCACGTTAGGGGGCCCACACCCTGTCCACGACGGTGGGGGGCTCGCCTCCCCCCTGGGCGCGCCCCCTGCCTCGTGCCCCCCTGACACTCCACCAACCTCAACTCCAAATCCATATATTCGTGTTCAGGGAGAAAAAAATCAGAGAGAAGGATTCATCACATTTTACGATACAGAGCCGCTGCCAAGCCCTAAACTCTCTCGGGAGGGCCGATCTGGAGTCCGTTCGGGGCTCCGGAGAGGGGAATCCATCGCCATCGTCATCATCAACCTTCCTCCATCACCAATTTCATGATGCTCACCGCCGTGCATGAGTAATTCCATCGTAGGCTTCCTGGATAGTGATGGGTTGGATGAGATTTATCATGTAATTGAGTTAGTTTTCTTAGGGTTTGATCCCTAGAATCCACTATGTTCTGAGATTGATGTTGCTATGAGTTTTCTATGCTTAATGCTTGTCACTAGGGCCCGAGTGTCATGATTTCAGATCTGAACCTATTATGTTTTCATGAATATATGCGAGATCTTGGTCCTATCTTGCAAGTCTATAGTCACCTATTATGTGTTATGATCCGTTAACCCTGAAGTGACAATAATCGGGATACTTACCGGTGATGACCGTGTTTTGAGGAGTTCATGTATTCACTATGTGTTAATCCTTTGGTCTGGTACTCTATTAAAAGGAGGCCTTAATATCCCTTAGTTTCCAATAGGACCCCACTGCCACGGGAGGGTAGGACAAAACATGCCATGCAAGTTCTTTTCCATAAGCACGTATGACTATATTCGGAATACATGCCTACATTACATTGATGAACTGGAGCTAGTTCTGTGTCACCCTATGTTATAACTGTTGCATGGTTGATCGCATCCGACATAATTCTCCATCACCGATCCAATGCCTACGAGCTTTTCATATATTGTTCTTCGCTTATTTACTTTTCCATTGCTACTATTACAATCACTATAAAACCAAAACTGCTACCGTTACTTTTGCCACTGTTACCATTACTATCATATTACTTTGCTACTAAATACTTTGTTGCAGATATTAAGTTTCCAGGTGTGGTTGAATTGACAACTCAGCTGCTATTACTTGAGGATATTCTTTGGCTCCCCTTGTGTCGATTCAATAAATTTGGGTTGGATACTCTACCCTCAAAAACTATTGTGATTCCCAATACTTGTGGGTTACCAAGACTATTTTCTGGCGCCGTTGCCGGGGAGCATAGCTCTATTATTTGAGTCACTTGGGATTTATATCTGTTGATCACTATGAAGAACTTGAAATATCAAAGAACCAAGATTTTTCCCTCAACTACGAGGGGAGGTAAGGAACTTCCATCTAGCTCTGCACTTGATTCACCTTCTGTTTTGAGTAAACTTGCGACACCTACACATGCTATTGATTCTTATAGGTCGCATGTTATTGATGACGCCACTTCTTCTTTGCATGATATTTATGATGAAACTACTTCTATGCTTGATACTACTGTGCCACTAGGTGAATTTCTTGATGAACAACTTGCTAGGGCTAGAGAGAATGAAATTATTGAAACTGATAATATTGATGAAAGTGGTGATGAAGATTCTCCCCCTAGATATGAATTGCATGTTGTTCTTGAGGGTTATGTTATGGACGAAGAAACCGCTAGAGACTTTCTTGCTTACAATGATAGATCTGATCTTAAGAAGTTATTAGCTAAGCTTAAATAAAAGTCTTCGAATGCTAGAATGAAATATGACCCTTCTTTTGCTACTTCACCTATCTTTATTACTGATAAAGATAATCATTTCTCTGTTGACTAATGAAAATGATTGGACACTTCCTAAACCAACTCCTAAGCCAAGTCTAAAGAAAAGGGGTATTTTATTTCTCAGTCCTGAAGATATGCAAGAGGCAAAGACATCTATGAAAGAAAAAGGTATTAAAGCTGAAGATGTTAAGAATTTACCACCTATTGAAGAAATACATGGTCTTGATAACCCGACACAGGTAGTAGAGGTAAATTCTCTCTATAGATATGATAAAGCTGAAATCCCGTTTACTAAGTTTGATAGGCAATGCTTAGATGAGTTTGATAATTTTATTGTTAAACAAGAAAACTTCAATGCTTATGTTGGTATACAATTGAAATGCAATGCTGATATGCTTGAACACTTGAGTTATTATATGGCTAATGTTAAAGGTGAACTTAAACTTATTAGTAAACATGCTTCTATGGTTACCACTCAAGTAGAACAAATACTTAAAGCTCAGAATGATTTGCTCAATGAATTAAATGATAAGAAAAATGATAATGATGTTAGAGTTGTGACTAGAGGGGGTAAAATGACTCAGGAACCTTTGTATCCTGAGGGCCATCCTAAGAAAATTGAGCAAGATTCTCAGAGAATTAATGTTGATGCACCTAGTTCTTCTAAGAAGAAGAAAAAGAAAAATGATAGGACTTTGCATGCTTCTAGTGAACCTGTTCTAGACACACTGAAAATCCCAATGATATTTCTATTTATGATCCTGAAACACAATCTGGTAATGAATATGAACCTAGTGATAATGTTAATGATGATGTTCATGTTGATGCTCAACCTAGCAATGACAATGATGTAGAGATTGAACCTGTTGTTGATCCTGATAACCCACAATCAAAGAATCAATGTTATGATAAGAGAGACTTTGTTGCTAGGAAGCACGGTAAAGGAAGAGAACCATGTATTCAGAAACCCGTGCCCTTTCCTCCTAAACCATCCAAGAAAAAGGATGATGAGGATTTTGAGCGCTTTACTAAAAGGATTAGACCTATCTTTTTGCATATGCGTTTGACTGATATGCTTAAATGAATCCTTATGCTAAATACATGAAGGATATTGTTACTAATAAGAGAAAGATACCGAAAGCTGAAATTTCCACCATGCTTGCTAATTACACTTTTAAGGGTGGAATACCAAAGAAACTTGGAGATCCAGGAGTACCAACTATACCATGCTCCATTAAAAGAAACTATGTTACAACTGCTTTATGTGATCTTAGAGCAGGTGTTTGTGTTATGCCTCTCTCTTTATATCGTAGACTTGATTTTAATAAGTTGACACCTACTGAAATATGTTTGCAAATGGCTGACAAATCAAGTGCTATACCAGTCGGTATTTGTGAGGATGTGCCTATTGTGGTTGCAAACGGTACTATTTTAACGGACTTTGTCATTCTTGATATTCCCGAGGACGATAGTATGTCTATTATTCTTGGAAGACCCTTTTTGAATACTACAGGGGCTGTTATTGATTGCAATAAAGACAATGTCACTTTTCATGTTAATGGTAATGAGCATACGGTACACTTTCCAAGGAAACAACCTCAGGTCCATAGTATCAATTCTATTGGAAATTTTTCAAATATTACTATTGGAGGTTTTGAATTTCCTCTTCCTACTGTCAAGAAGAAATATGATATTCTTATTGTTGGGGACATGCATATCCCCTTTGAGGTAACCTAGTGTTATTCGAAGATTCTCCGGTTTCATCTAATTCGAAAAGAGTTTGTTAACAAGACTTGATCAACCTTGTTAGTGGATTCCTTTTGATGAGCATGAGATGGATGAATTTAGAAAACACAACTCTCTGTACCCTCTTTTACTTTCAGTTATTTAGTTTAAATAAAGCAAAAATAGTATTTTCTGTCTGTTTTCTGAATTATCCATGCAATAAAAAATACCTTGAAAATAAAAGTTCTCCAAATGCCATGAAAATGAAATATGATTTTTTCTAGAATATTTGAGAATATCTGGTACTGAGAACACACCAGGGGGCCTCACCATGTGCCCACGAGGGTGGAGGGCGCGCCCTACCCCCTGGGCACACCCCTGCCTCGTGGACCCCACGTGGGTCCCCTCCACTTATCCTTACACCCACACACTTCTTCTTGCTCTAGAAAGTCTCACTAGCCAGCTCAAACCCGACTTCTTGCTCATCTTGCTGCCATTTTCGATCTCCTTGCTCAAAGCTCCATTCACAAAACTGCTTTGGGGAATTGTTCTTTGGTATGTGACTCCTCCAATGGTCAAATTAGTTTTTGTTCTGGTGCTTTATTTATTGCAAAAATTTTCTGCTTAGGTGACCCTGTTCTTGAGCTTGCATGTCAAATTTATGTGGTCAAAAGTAGTTTTAATGCATGATACGGCCTCTAGGCACTTGTAGGAGTAGTTGCTATCAATTTTGTTGAGTTTCGTTCACTTTTATTTTGAGTTACTAAAAATTTCAGAAATTTTTCAGAGGAAGAAATATGTTTAGGAAAATGTACCAAGGTGGTTACTCAAGGAAGCAAGGCCCAAGGCCCGCAATACGCGAGCCGAACAATGAACTACCAAGGGAGGCTCAAGTGCGGCCTTGTGACTGGCCGTCAGAAAATTACATGGTCCGGGCAGGAATTAAGGAGGAATTTGAACCATATGTGCGTAACGCTGATCTTGAGAGCTTCGAGGCAGATAAGTGCCGTCAGTACCTCTATTTAATTGATTCATTTGTGAGAAGGTTTAAATTTACATCATCACGCAATTCTCAAACTGTCCTATTTGATCTTTATGATAAATCTTATACCATGGACTTAGAAGATTTTAATACTGCTTGTAAACTCCCTCAGTGGGGTAATCTTGGTGAACCTCGCAAATCTGAATATAAAGACTTTCTTGCTAGTATCACTGTGGGGGAATCTAGAGAATTGACACAAGCTACCTTAGGGAGCATTCATTTTCTTGCCATACATTAGTTTGCTCTCTTTATAGGTAGATGCATAAACGGTAAGGACGAGGCATGTCACATGTGCGTTCCCGATCTTAGTGTTCTCAAGAGTGTTGTATTAGGAGATAGACAATATAACTTGGGGGCCATTGTTGCACGTAGGTTGCATAATAATAGTATTAATGGAGATTTCTTTGGTGGAATTTATGCAACCCGTTTAGCTAATTTTCTTGATATACCCATACGTGAATATGATATTGAGTTGCCTCCTGCTTATTTAGATTATGATGCTATGGTTCGTCATCAGTTTGTTGAGAGGAACGATCAGTTCCTCCAGTACCGACTAATCTTTGACAGGCGACGCACCTATCACATCGCTCTCCCTGCTCCTACTTTCTTTGACTTTCAGGAAAAAGGGAGATATGTTATAACCAGGGAGGAGGCGAACGAGTACGAGACGAGGACAGAGGCAGCTCGCCTCCAAGCTTCAGCACATCAAGCAATAGCCACTGCATCTCAGTACGACCCCAGCTACAACTTCGATCCATGGGCATAGACCAACTTAGGCCAAAAGCCTAAGCTTGGGGGAGTACGTATTTCTCACCAACATTACATTCATGTTCACACACTCATGCTAGTTGTCGGTGCTCATACTTTTTCATTGTATCATCCATGCTAGTTTATTTTCTGTTTTAAGCTTTCTTCTTGTGTGTTTGATAAACCTTAAGAAAAACAAAAAAATTGGTTGTAGCTTTTAGCTAGTTTACTTTCCATGCCTGTAGTAGTAGTAATTAAAAAGAAAACCAAAAAAGATTTCTCGTTCTTCTTTTGCATGTTGGGAGCTTTCCCGTGTAAATAGTTTTATTTCTTTTCTTGTTCTTTGGGGTGAGTGGAGAAGACCATGATGAAAATGTTGACTGGCTCTCATATGCATTATTGTTGATCTAACAAAGAGCCCATATTACCTTGTCTTCTCCCTTGAATTGAAAGCTTGCAGATTCCAGCTTAGTCCAATGCACATGCACTATTATTATTATCCACACTATTCGGTCGTGCAAGTGAAAGGCAATAATGACGATATATGATGAACTGGTTGAGATGAGAAAAACTGGTATGAACTCGACCTCTCTTGTTTTTCTAAATATGATTAGTTCATCATTCCTGATTCAGCCTATTATGAAAGAAACATGTTTGCAATGACAATTAGAGATTGTAGTTGCTTATGCCATGCTTAATTAGCTAGGAGTTTATAATGGTTTACCTTGCGTGCCAACATAATAATGTGGTATGATATGGTGGTATCCTCCTTTGAATGATTCGAGTGGCTTGACTTGGCACATGTTCACGCATGTAGTTGAAACAGAATCAACATAGATTCTACGATATTTATGTTCATGGTGCATTATATCCTACTCATGCTTGCATTCGGTGTTGATTAATTTTAATGCATGTTCATGACTATTGTCGCTCTCTAGCTAGTCGCTTCTCAGTCTCTTTCTAGCCTTCACTTGTACTTAGCGGGAATACTGCTTGTGCATCCAATTCCATATGAGTCTACGATACCTTCCTATATACGATATCTACCTGTCGTTCCAAGTAAATTTGAATGTGCCAAACTCTAAACCTTCAAATAAACATTTTGTTTTGTATGCTCGAATAGCTCATGTATCAACTAGGGTTGTCTGTATCCTCCATTCTAGGCGGGTTATTCTCAAGAGGAGTGGACTCCGCTCCTCACTCACGAGAAAATGGCTGGTCACCGGGATGCCCAGTCCCATGCTCAAATCAAATCAAAATAATTGCAAACAAAACTCCCCCAGGATTGTTGTTAGTTGGAGGCACCCGTTGTTTCAGGCAAGCCATGGATTGCTGATTGTTGGTGGTGGGGGAGTATAAACTTTACCATTCTGCTTGGGAACCGCATATAATCTGTGTAGCATGGAAGATATTGAGATCTCTCGGTTGTTAGGTTGACAATGAAAGTACATCGCTCAAAATATTATGCATATCTATTTCAAAACAGAGCTCTGTCGCCTCTACAAATCCCCGCTTCCCTCTACGAAGGGCCTATCCATTTACTTTTATGTTGAGTCATCATCCTCTTATTAAAAAGCACCAGTTGGAGAGCACAGCTGTCATTTGCATTCATTACTATTAATTTACATTGAGTATGACTATGACTGGATCCCTTTTACCACGAATTACAATTTTTAGTCATTCCTTGATCTTTAAAGGTGCTCTGCATTTATGTTTTGCGGTCTCAGAAAGGGCTAGCGAGATACCATCTTGTTATATCATATTATGATTGCTTTGAGAAAGTGTTGTCATCCGAGATTTATTATTATTGCTCGCTAGTTGATTATGCCATTGATATGAGTAAAAATGAGACCTAAATGCTATTGTGAATATGGTTAGTTCATAATCTTTGCTGAAAACTTGAATGCTGGATTCACATATTTACAAGAACAAGAGCAAACAGAGTTTGTAAAAGTTTTTCTTTATCACTTTCAGTTTATCAACTGAATTGCTTGAGGCAAGCAAAGGTTTAAGCTTGGGGGAGTTGATACATCTCCGTCATATCTACCTTTCCAAACACTTTTGCCCTTGTTTTGGACTCTAACTTGCATGATTTGAATGGAACTAACCCGGACTGATGCTGTTTTTAGCAGAATTGCCATGGTGTTATTTTTGTGCAGAAATAGAAGTTCTCGGAATGACCTGAAAATCAACGGAGATTATTTTAGGAATATATTAAAAATACTAGAAGAAGAATCCACGTCAGGGGGCCCACACCCTGTCCACGAGGGTGGGGCGCATCCCCCCTGCCTCATGGGCCCCCTGACGCTCCACCGACCTCAACTCCAACTCCATTTATTCGTGTTCGGGGAGAAAAAAATCAGAGAGAATAATTCATCACGTTTTACAATACAGAGCCGCTGTCAAGCCCTAAACTCTCTCGGGAGGGCTGATTTGGAGTCAGTTTGGGGCTCCGGAGGGGAATCCGTTACCATCGTCATCATCAACCTTCCTCCATCACCAATTTCATGATGCTCACCGCCTTGCATGAGTAATTCCATCGTAGGCTTGCTGGACGGTGATGGGTTGGATGAGATTTATCATGTAATCGATTTAGTTTTGTTAAGGATTGATCCCTAGTATCCACTATGTTCTGAGATTGATGTTTCTATGACTTTGCTATGCTTAATGCTTGTCACTAGGGCCCGAGTGCCATGATTTCAGATTTGAACCTATTATGTTTTCATGAATATATGTGAGTTCTTGATCCTATCTTGCAAGTCTGTAGTCACCTATTATGTGTTATGATCCATTAACCCCGAAGTGACAATAATCAGGATACTTACCGGTGATGATCGTAGTTTGAGGAGTTCATGTATTCACTATGTGTTAATGCTTTCGTCCGGTACTCTATTAAAAGGAGGCCTTAATATCCCTTAGTTTCCAATAGGACCCCGCTACCATGGGAGGGTAGGAAAAAAGATGTCATGCAAGTTATTTTCCATAAGCACGTATGACTATATTCCGAATACATGCCTACATAACATTGATGAACTAGAGCTAGTTCTGTGTCACCCTATTCTATAACTGTTGCATGGTTGGTCGCATCCGACATAATTCTCCATCACCGGTCCAATGCCTACGAGTTTTTCATATATTGTTTTTCGCTTATTTACTTTTCCGTTGCTACTGTTGCAATCACTATAAAACCAAAACTGCTACCGTTACTTTTCCACTGTTACCATTACTATCATATTACTTTGCTACTAAATACCTTGCTGCAGATATTAAGTTTCCAGGTGTGGTTGAATTGACATCTCAGCTGCTAATACTTGAGAATATTCTTTGTGAAAGGATCAATATAGTTGACTATTGGGGGTGAATAGGCAACTAACAATTTTTAGCTTTTCTTTACCAAATTAAACTTTGCATCAAAGTAGGTTGTCTAGATGTGCAACTAGGTGAGCAACCTATATGATGCAACAACAACAAGCACACAAGAAAGCAAGGGAAATAACACAAATAAGCTTGCACAAGTAAAGGTACGATATAACCAAGAGTGGAGCCGGTGAAGACGAGGATGTGTTACCAAAGTTCCTTCCTTTTGAGGGGAAGTACATCTCCGTTTGAGTGGTGTGGAGGCACAATGCTCCCCAAGAAGCCACTAGGGCCACCGTATTCTCCTCACGCCCTCACACAATGCGAAATGCCGTGATTCCACTATTGGTGCCCTTGGAGGCGGCGACCGGACCTTTATAAACAAGGTTGGGGCAATCTCCACAACTTAATCGGAGGCTCCCAACAACACCATGAAGCTTCCCCATAATGGAATATGGCTCCACAGTGTCCTCAACCATCTAGGGTTCTCAAACACCCTAGAGTAACAAGATCCACTAGGGATTAGTGGGGGAATCAAATTTCTCTTGGAGGAAGTGTTGATCGGGGCCTTCTCAACCAATCCCGAGCAAATCAACAAGTTTGATTGGCTAGGGAGGGAGATCGGGCGAAAATGGAGCTTGGAGAAACAATGGAGCTTTAGGGGAAGAGGTGAATCAACTTTGGAGAAGAAAACTCCTTTTAAAGGGGGGGAGGAACAATCCAACCGTTACCCCCCAAAACAGCCCCGCAGAGGGCAGTACTACCGCAAGGGGCAGCTGTACTGCCACTGGGACCAGCGGTACTACCACTCCCCCTCGCGGTACTGCCGTGCAGTCTGGGAGGGCTAGCGTATAAGCAGGAGTCAGACCCAGTGCGGTACTGCCGCGGTGGTAGGGCGGTACTACCGCTCTCGAGCGGTACTACCGCGTCTACTGCCGCTGCTTAGTGCCGCACAATCCGACACGAGAGGTGACCCCCTCGAGTCGACGCGGTAGGAGCCTGGTACTGCAGCGGTACTATGGTTGAGGACCCATAGGCGGTACTCCTGCTGGCACCGCGGTACTACCACTGGGACCAAAGCATACTCATAAAACAGGGAATGAAACCCCCATCGAAGCGGGAAGGCTCAAAGGGTGTGAAAAGGACGTGTATGTGTATATTCCTCCCTAGCCTTACCAAAGTGGACCCCCTCATGAAAATATGGTGACTCCTACGAAACAATTCCACCAAAACAGAAATGAAAGAGCTACACCATCTTGATTAAAACTCCGAGGGGAACAATCATCTCGTGCCAAAGGATGAATCTCTGAAATGCTTAAAGCACACGATTAGTCTACAAACATGTTGTCATCAATCACCAAAACACCTTAGGGATAAATATGCCCTTACAATCTCCCCCTTTTTGGTGGATTGATGACAAAACAGGATTTGCACAAAAGGGAAAAAATAGGACATAAGCAAACCCCCCATCTCTAAAATATAGACGGGCTCCCCCTAGATGTGTGCTATCTTGAAAAGTTCTTTGGACTACATGGCGCACAAACTAGGATCAACACTCCCCCTATGAGGGAGTGTTGGATTAGGGAGTCTCCGGACAGTCGGACTATATCCTTTGGCCGGACTGTTAGACTATGAAGATACAAGATTGAAGACTTCGTCTCGTGTCCGGATGGGACTGTCCTTAGCGTGGAAGGAAAGCTTGGCAATACGGATATGTTGATCTCCTCCCTTGTAACCGACTCTATGTAACCCTAGCCCCCTCCGATGTCTATATAAACCAGAGGGTTTAGTCCGTAGGACAACATACAATCATACCATAGGCTAGCTTCTAGGGTTTAGCCTCTACGATCTCGTGGTAGATCAACTCTTGTAATACTCATATCACCAAGAACAATCAAGCAGGACGTAGGGTATTACCTCCATCAAGAGGGCCCGAACCTGGGTAAAACATCGTGTCCCCTGCCTCCTGTTACCATCCGCCTTAGACGCATAGTTCGGGACCCCCTACCCGAGATCCGCCGGTTTTGACACCGACATTAGTGCTTTCATTGAGAGTTCCACTGTGTCATCACCGTAAGGCTTGATGGCCCCTTCGATCATAGGTAACGATGCGGTCCAGGGTGAGGTTTTCCTCCCCAGACAGATCTTCGTATTCGGCGGCTTCGCACTGCGGGCCAATTCGCTTGGCCATCTGGAGCAGATCGAGAGCTACGCCCCTGGCCATCAGGTCAGGCTCAGAAACCTAAACTACACTGCCGACATCTGAGGAGACTTGATCTTCGACGGATTCGAGCCCATACCAGGTGCGCCGCACAATCACTATGAGCATGACGTAACTCTACCGTCGGACAGTGTTCGGTAGATCGCATCTGCAACTACCCCGGCCTTCAAACCAGAGAAAATTGCGCCATCCGAGGACGGAGGGATAGACCCCGCCATGGAGGCCGCACTTTCAGTGGCGATGGAGCCAGATACTGACTTCACCCCTTATGAGAGCCGTGTCGCCGAACCACTGGATTCGTCTCCGGCCACAGACTCCGAGCCGCCTGCATCCGTGCCTATCAAATCCGACTGGGCGCTAATCATGGAGTTCACCTCCGCGGATATCTTTTAGTAATCGCCTTTCAGAGATGTGCTAAATTCATTAAGGTCTCTCTCCTTGACAGGAGAACCTTGGCCGAACTATGTCCGGCTAGAGTGGGATGCGGACGACGAAGAAATTCGCTGCCCACCCACCACCCATTTAGTATCCACTGTCGATGATTTAACCGACATGCTCGATTTGGACTCCGAAGACATCGATGGTATGGACGACGATGTAGGAGACGAACAGGAACCACCGCCCACAAGGCGCTGGACCGCCACCTCATCATATGATATATACATGGTGGACACCCCCAAAGAAGGCAATGGCGACGAGACAACGGAGGATGACCCCTCCAAGAAGCAACCCAAGCACCAACGTCAGCGGCACCGCTCTAAGTCCCGCCACAGCAAAAGTAGTGATACCGGCACAAGAGACAATAACACTCCGGATAGTGCCGAAGATAACTACAATCCCCTCCAGCATGATGTAGAGCTAGAGGATGAACAAGCTAGCAGATGGAGAACCGGAGGAGGACAATTACATGCCTCTCTCCGAAGACGAGGCAAGCCTCGGCGACGAAGAATTTATCGTGCCTGAGGATCCCGTCGAGCAGGAGTGCTTCAAGCGCCGGCTTATGACCACAGCAAATAGCCTGAAGAAAAAGCAACAACAGCTTCAAGCTGATCAAGACTTGCTGGCAGACAGATGGACCGAATTCCTTGCGGCCGAGGAATACGAACTCGAGCGCCCCTCCAAGAGTTACCCAAAACGCAGGTTGCTACCTCACCTCAAGGAGGAAGCATTGAAACGTCCATCACCGGTGTACGATGCAGCTGACCGGGCCAGGGCTCCCCCATAGGTGATGTTGTTCTTGACAACGAGAAGAGCCATCCTCCTTATGATCACGACACAGTGGAACTCTCAATGAAAGCACCAATGTCGGTGTCAAAACCGGAGGATCTCGGGTAGGGGGTCCCGAACTGTGCGTCTAAGGCGGATGGTAACATGAGACAGGGGACACGATGTTTACCCAGGTTCGGGCCCTCTTGATGGAGGTAAAACCCTACGTCCTGCTTGATTGATATTGATGATGTGAGTAGTACAAGAGTAGATCTACCATGATTTCAGAGAGGCTAAACCCTAGAAGCTATCCTATGGTATGATTGTATGTTGTCCTACGGACTAAAACCCTCCGGTTTATATAGACACCGGAGGGGGCTAGGGTTACACAACGTCAGTTACAAAGGAGGAGATATACATATCCGTATTGCCTAGCTTGCCTTCCACGCCAAGTAGAGTCCCATCCGGACACGGGATGAAGTATTCAATCTTGTATCTTCATAGTCCAATAATCTGGCCAAAGGATATAGTCCGGCTGTCCGGAGGCCCCCTAATCCAAGACTCCCTCAGTAGCCCCTGAACCAGGCTTCAATGACGACGTATCCTCCGCGCAGTGTTGTCTTCGGCATTGCAAGGCGGGTTCTTCTCCAAATTTTGAATGTTTCTCAAGTAGTGTCCGGCCCCATAAATGTTGAACTTCTTGGCTTCTGTGCCCAATAAGGGCTATCTTCCACGCGTCAAATGAATACGAGGAGCCAGGGCGTTTTTACATTCGCTCCCCTAGCCAAATAAATAAATTGTCTATTAAAGGGATGGGGATTCTTAGATCCAATCCACACCATCCTCCCATAGCGAGAATCCATCGCAGCGCGCTTCGAAAAAATCCACTCCAACATGGCCGACCACCGCAGCTCCTCCTCTCGCCCCCGTAGCCCTAAGCCCGGTGATTGGGAGAGGTGTTATCTCCCACACAGTCGATTACTCAAACTACAGACTCAGGGATTCCTCCCTCTAGTGTATATGGTTCCCGTCCGAGCCGGGCTCGCCACATACAATGGCGGGGAGCAAGCGGAGAGCTTCCCTAGCCCCTCTACGGGGGAGCGGGTGTGCCTTGTTCCTTACATATTAAGGGGACTCAGATTTCAAATTCATCCGTTCCTCCGCGGGCTCCCAGAGTTTTACGGCCTCCAACTGCTTCCATATTGCACATCGCCGGCTACGTTGCCCTTTGCGAGTTATTCCTGGGCTGCGAGGCTCATTTCGAGCTGTGGAAAAGGTTATTTTGCCTCGTCCCCCACACATAGAAGGGGTCACTTTATCAAGTGGGCGGAGCCGAAATATGGCGCATCGCCGAAGCCGGATACCTGTCTGGTACTCCAAAGAATACGTCCGAAGACTGGCCTTCAGAATGGTTTTATATGGAGGACGTCCCCCTTCCGGACCCTGTTCGATGGGGTCTTCCTGAGTTCAACAATGCTCCTTTGAAGAAACACCGAAGCTGGCGCCCACGGAGCCCCAGGAGGAAGACAACGGAGAGGTCCTTTACCTGATGAACCGGATTAAAGCGCTGGCTCAATCAGGATTGACAGTAATCAAGGTTATGTCAATATGCATAATGCGGGGAGTGCAGCCACTTCAATATCGAGGGCACCCCCTGTGGTGTTTTAACAGGGAAGATGATGCCACCCGTTGTGGGCATAAGGGACCGGACTCCGCTGCTGCTTTAGCAAAAATTCTGTCCGAGTTGTTCAAGGGAGAGGAAGAGGAGTTCATCCGCATCAAGCCACAGGATGGATTCTCCATGTACAACCCCCCAAGCTGGGTGAGTTATATCTCCTTTCTCCCAGTCTTCCCGCATTCTTTATCTTAGGTACTCACCTTGCCATTTTACGACAGGAACTGCGAAAAGCTTTAAGGGAGGTCAACAACCCATCTCCACAACCAGAGGACCCTGACCGGGCCCTCGGTCCCGGACTCGAAGAAGATCCGGACATATTCGTGGAGCTGATAGACATGCAGTTCTATCAATTGAGCTGTGATGACGCCATGGTGGCCATTACGGCCGACTATCCCGGACTGCTCCCTGCGTCGCATGTAAGAAAAACCAAAATCCCAACTCCAAAAACTAGGATCCCCCTTTTAGACACTTCACCTACCATATACATATGGTGTTTTACAGGGAACGCATTCGGGACGCCGTGCCGAACCCGCAGCGACTCGCTAACAAGAGGCACCGAGGCCGGGTAGGACAAAAAGGAAGGCGGTTAGGACGGAGACGCCGGCGCAGAGGTATGACAAAAAACCCCGCTCCGTGGTTGTCGTCTTTCTTAAAATGTAATGACATCCATGTTTCTTTAGTAGAAAAATGCTCGCCGGAATATGTCCGGAGAGGCTGCCGATCACGCTTCCACCAGTCGGTCCCCAAGGCCGGACATAGAGGCAGAAGTCGACATGGGGTGGACGCCGGATACTCCCCTTACAGAGGATGCAGATAGATTGTCCACTACAAATTCAGAAGTGGAGAGCGCCATGAATCATAGGCGTCGCCGGGCCGTACTCCGTGACGCGTGCTTCTCACCAGAGGCATTTGATGCCTTCAATTCTGGAGACGCGTACCTCCATGCTGCTCAAAATGGTCTAGCCAGAGCCACGGTCCAGTATGTAAGGGATGTACAGGTAAGCAAATCTGTCGATTATATGTATCAGTAGCCCCTGAGACTTGAAAAAGTTGACGCAACTGATTTAAGGATCATTATTTGTGCAGGTTCTTACGGAGAAGAATTCCCAACTGTCTCAAGATCTGGACGAGTGCAAGGCCCAGCTGGAAGCCGCTGTTGCCGCATTGAAGGAGTCCAAAAATGGTCCCCCTGGAAACCCTTTTGTCTATTGCAAAGAATATCAGTACCAGGTAGTATGTGGCGTATACGCACACCCAACAATAGATGTTGCAGGTGGCCCCGGAGTGAATCCGGAGGCCGTGGAGGTGGATACTGCACGTGATGATCGACAGCGAAATGCTGGCGAGCGCGTGCTGACACGAGTCGGGTAGGAGAAAAATGATCTCCAAGATACCAATATCCGGCTAGGCGTGGAACTGAAGGATGTCCGAGCCCAGCTTGCGGACTCCATGAAGGAGAATAAACGGCTTCAGCACGGCATTTTTAGTAAGCGCTTGAATGAACTTTTTTAAAGGAGTTCGGCGAAGAAGCCTGCTAACAGCGTTATGTCTGCAGGTATGCTGACGGGTCGTCCCGCGGTGGAGATGCCCGGGTCCTCGGGTGATCTTCTGCCAGAGCTCTCACGACTGCACGAACAAGTTCGGCAGGTGATGCAGAGTATTGCCCAAGCCTTGTGGCCGTCCACGTCCCCGCTAGGAGGCATTGGGCAGCTTATAGAGAAGCTCAAGGGAGCTCGACGGCGCTTCCGATTATGGAAGATATCAGCCTGCCGACAAGGTGCACAGGAAGCCTGGGCTATGGTGAAGACACGGTATACCAAGGCTGACCCAAACCACATGGCCGAGGTCGGACTTGTGGGGCCCGATGGGAAAGAGATCCCTGTCAGTTTAGTGTATGATCAAGTAGAATTAGCCGCAAAGTATTCCCAACAGGATGGTATAGAGGAAGAATTTAATCAGTCTTAGTGACTGTGTACTTCAAATGACATATGTAATGTCCCTAGCCAGATTGTAAATCATTTGTCATGGCGGACCTTTTCGCTTCGACCTCTGGACCCGATAGTCCGGAGTGTATCCGAATACCCGCTCGGTTATATAAAAACCGGGGTATGCATGGAAACTAGGCATAGGGGTCATAAGTGCTTGAACAGACAAGTACCCAACTAGTTATGTTATATCGCATGGATAGTAAGAAACATCTTCGAGGGAGAATAGTTCCGTTAGGGGTTCCTTTCCCTGGGTATGCATGCCCTAATGTGCATGTCCAAACTGCGAGACGTAGGCTAAAAACATCTGGGGGCTGTAGTAATTTAAATGAAAGTCATCTTTTATTCACCGACCGAATATTCCCTTAAGAATGCCAGCTTTCGGCTTCACCCAGTCTGAGGTACACATCCGGCTGACCCGGCAGTAACAATCGCAGAGGTGCTCCCCTTATGCCCTAGCCGAATTAACAGGAACATAGGGCATAAACACAAGAGCCAGGCAACCCAGCTTGGCCAAAACTTAAGTCATATCAATGCATATAATGGCGAACAAAGGTACATGCGGAAGCATAACACATGTGCGGGGCATGAAGCCCGGAAAGATAAGTAGATTAAGCTTCTGTATAAGAAGCCCCCAGGTATATTGAACATGGTTAACACGTCAAGGTTGTGTAACCAAGACACAAGTATAGCCTTAAAAGGCTTTGAAAGAAGGAAAAGAAAGAGAAAGAAAGAGAGAAGTAACAAATGTGCAAAAAATTGACGGAGATAAGGAGACGAACACAGAGTCCGGCGAGAGGCGTAGAATCTTCGTAGTATGGCTGCGTTCCATGGGTTTGGCTCGAGTCGATTATCCGATGCATCCCGCAGGCAGTACGCTCCACCGGTCAGAACCTGGTCTATAATGAAGGGGCCTTCCCATTTGGGCTTGAGCTTGTTCTTTTTCTTCTCCGGCAGGCGTAGAACTAGTTCGCCAACGTTGTAGGTTTTGGCCCGCACTTCTCTACTTTGATATCTTCGATCCTGTTGCTGATAGAATGCGGAACAGGCTTTTGCCATGTCGCGCTCCTCCTCCAGGGCTTCCAAATTGTCATGCCGATCGAGCTCGGCCTATATTTCTTCGTACATGCGCACTCGAGGTGAGTCATGAATTATGTCGCAAGGCAGCACCTCCTCAGTGTCGTACACCATAAAAAACGGTGTGTATCCGGTAGTGCGGTTCGGCGTGGTCCGCAGCCCCCATAGTACGGAGTCGAGCTCCTCTACCCAATGCGTGTCTGATTCCTTTAAGGACCGCACTAATCTGGGTTTAATGCCGCTCATGATAAGACCATTTGCCCGTTTAACTTGACTGTTAGTTTGCGCATGATAGACAGAAGCATAATCGAGCTTGATGCCCATGTTTCTACACCAAAGTTTCACCTCATCGGCTATGAAATTCATGCTGTTGTCAGTGATGATGCTGTGGGGGACGCCATAACGGTGTACGACCCCGGATATGAAGTCTATCACCTGTCCGGATTCAGCCGTTTTGACGGGTTTGGCTTCTATCCATTTGGTCAATTTATCCACCATGACCAGTAAGTATTTTCTCTTATGGGTTCCTCCTTTGAGGGGTCCGACCATATCGAGCCCCCAGACCGCAACGGGCCAAGTAATGGGGATTGTTTGGAGGGCGGTAGGTGGCATGTGGCTTTGGTTTGCAAAAAGCTGGCAACCAACACAATGTTGAACCAGATGATGTGCATCTACCCGGGCCGTCGGCCAATAAAAACCTATACGGAAGGCCTTACTCACAAGGGCCCGGGCTGCTGCGTTGTGGCCGCCGAGTCCGGCATGGATTTCTGCCAAAAGATTCCGCCCTTGCTCTTTGGAGATGCACCTTTGAAGGACTCCGGTTGTGCTTTTCTTATAAAGCTCTCCCTCATAGACCATGTAGGCTTTAGATCACAGCATTATGCAGCGTGCCCCATTTTGGTCCTCGGGTAGTTCCTGCCTAGTTAGGTAGGCAAGGAATGGTTCTGTCCACGGGGCAATGACGGGCATAATTACATGGGCTGAAGGTGTTATTTCGGTGGCAGAGCCTCCGATTGTGTCAGAGTGTTCGGTATCTGGGGTTATGGCCAGGTCCGGACTATTCTTGCCGGTGTCCCCTTCCCATACCACAGATGGTTTAAACAGTCTTTCTAGGAAGATGTTTGGTGGGACAGGATCGCGTTTAGCGCCGATGCGGGCGAGGATGTCCGCCGCCTGGTTGTTTTCCCGAGCCACGTGGTGGAATTCAAGCCCCTCGAATCGAGCTGACATTTTGAGGACGGCATTGCGATATGCCGCCATTTTTGGATCCTTGGCATCGGAGTCTCCATTTATTTGGGATATTGCGAGGTTCGAATCCCCACGCACCTCTAGGCGTTGAATGCCCATGGAGACTGCCATACGGAGGCCGTGTAATAGGGCCTCATATTCGGCTGCGTTATTGGAGTCCGTATATAGTATCTAGAGCACGTATTGCACCGTGTCTCCGGTGGGGGACGTCAGGACGATGCCAGCCCCTAGACCAGCCAACATTTTAGAGCCGTCGAAGTGCATGATCCAATTGGAGTATGCGCCGTACTCTTTAGGGAGTTCGGCTTCTGTCCATTCGGCTACGAAATTGGCCAGGACTTGTGACTTAATGGCTCGCCATGGTTTATATGTTATGTCGAATGGGAGGAGCTCGATAGCCCATTTGACAATACGGCCTGTGGCATCACGATTGTTCATTATGTCATTGAGTGGTACTTCGGAGGCCACCATAATCGAACACTCTTGAAAGTAGTGTCGTAGTTTCCGAGATGCCATGAATACCGCGTATGCTATCTTCTGATAATGTGGGTACCTTGATTTGCATGGAGTGAGGACGGTTGACACATAATATACCGACTTTTGAAGCGGGAATTTATGTCTATCCATCTCTCGTTCGACGACGAGCACTGCGCTTACAACTTGGTGAGTTGCCTCTATATATAATAGCATTGGTTCGCCAGCAGTTGGCGCAGCCAGGATTGGGTTGGCGGCCAGGATGGCTTTGATTTCTTCCAGTCCGGCCATGGCTGCGTCCGTCCACTCAAAGTGTTCGGTGCGCCGAAGAAGGCGATAAAGGGGAAGTGCCCTTTCTCCTAATCGGGAGATAAAGCGGCTTAGAGCTGCCACGCATCTAGTCAATTTCTGGATTTGCTTGAGGTCAGTTGGGATGGCCAACTGTGACATAGCTCGGATTTTAGCCAGATTTGCTTCACTTCCTCTACTGGAGATGATGAAGCCTAGGAGCTTTCCGGCGGGAACGCTGAAAACGCATTTTTCCGGATTGAGCTTAATGTCGTATGTTTGGAGATTTGCGAACGTGAGCCTCAAGTTGTCTATTAAAGAGTTGACTGTCTGGTTTTAATGACCACATCATCTACATATGCCTCCATAGTCTTACCGATCTGCTTTTCCAAACATGTCTGGATCATGCGCTGATATGTTGCGCCGGCGTTTTTGAGCCCAAAGGGCATTGTGTTAAAGCAGAAGGGGC
Organism: Triticum urartu; assembly: GCF_056163025.1. Classification (NCBI taxonomy): domain Eukaryota; kingdom Viridiplantae; phylum Streptophyta; class Magnoliopsida; order Poales; family Poaceae; genus Triticum; species Triticum urartu. Next base: position 95,094,871 of record NC_141877.1, read on the forward strand.
CGTATGGTGTTATAAATGCCGTTGCGGCTTGATCAGACTCCGCCATCTTAATCTGGTGGTAACCGGAGTATGCATCGAGGAAGCACAATGATTCGTGTCCTGCGGTAGCGTCGATGATTTGATCGATGCGAGGGAGTGGGAAAGGATCCTTTGGGCAAGCCTTGTTGAGGTCTTTGAAGTCAACACATAGGCGCCAGGATTTGTCCTTCTTTGGTACCATCACCAGGTTTGCTAGCCAATCCGGATGTTTTATTTCTTTAATGAATCTGGCTTCCAGTAGCTTGGCCAGCTCCTCTCCCATTGCTTGTCGCTTAGGTTCAGAGAAACGCCGAAGAGTCTGCTTGACCGGCTTGAATCGTTTTAGAATGTTAAGGCTATGCTCGGCCAATCTACATGGGATTCCTGGCATGTCTGAAGGATGCCAGGAGAATATATCCCAATTCTCGTGTAGAAACTCTCGTAGTGCGGCGTCTACAGCGGGGTTTAACTGTGCCCCAATGGATGCTGTTTTTGTATGGTCCGTTGGATGGACTTGGAATTTGACTATTTCGTTCGCTGGTTTAAAGGAGGTGGACATGGATCTTTTGTCTAGTATCACGTCGTCCCTGTCCACCGTGGAGCGTAGCACGGTTAACTCCTCCACCACAAGGGCTTCGGATAGTGCCTCGAGGCCCAGTGCGGCTGTCTTCTTCTCGGCACGGAGTGCTATGTCCGGATCACTAACTAGAGTGATGATTCTGTTGGGCCCAGGCATTTTGAGCTTCATGTACCCGTAATGGGGTATGGCTTGAAAAATCGTGAATGCCTCCCGCCCTAGAAGGACGTGGTATCCGCTACTGAACGGGGCCACTTGGAATGTAATCTCTTCGGACCTATAATTCTCCAGAGTGACGAATACCACATCAAGTGTTATTTTCCCAGCGCAATGTGCCTCCCGACTAGGGATGATTCCTCGGAAGGTCGTACTGCTTTGCTCAATACGGTTGCTGTCTATTTCCATTTTTTTAAGAGTCTCCTCATTAATGAGGTTTAATCCGCTTTCGCCGTCCGTGAGCACTTTAGTGAGCCGAAAGCCGTCCACAATTGGACTAAGGACCAAAGCAGCTGGTGCTCGTGCTATTCGGAATTTGGGTTCATCACTGGAATTGAAGGTGATAGCCGTGTCGCTCCATGGATTTATTGCTGCCACGTGGCAGACTTTGGCAAGGCTGGGAGTGCTTGCTTACGCCTATTATTTGAGGCGAAGGTCTCAAAGACCGTCAATACTGTATTGTTATCTGTGGGAAGGTGCTCTAAAGTATTTTGGGTGAGGAGGTCCTCGCCGCTTTTGTCCACCTGTCGGAGTACCCAACATGCTCTAAGGCTATGTGTTGATATGGTATCCGCTGTACTATGGATTTTGCAAGGCCCGTTAAGCCATCCCTCATATACGGTTCCAAGCCCTGTAGTGGGCTTTTGCTTCTTTGTAATTGAGTCGGGCGACTTATGAGAGTGCACCCTTTTAGTTCGGACTGAGGGTTTTGTCAGAGCCGGATTGTCCCAAAACTGCGTTCGGGTTTTCCAGGTACTTTCCATCGCACAGTATTTCCGTACTATGGCCGCCAAGTCAGTGAAGTGTGCTATGTCACGGCGACTTATGGCGTTGAGGACTCCCTTGTTCGTGCAATTGTTGCAAAAGAACGAAATTGTGTCTTCCTCGCGACAGTCCTTGACCTTGTTCATTACAAGGAGGAATCTGGCCCAGTAGTGATGTACTATCTCTTGGGGCTCTTGCCTAATGTGGGAAAGATCGTTTATATCTGGGTGGGTGGGTGGATTTAAGTCCAGACCTTGACCTAATTTGTGAGCCCAGGGCAGGGGAGTTTCCGATCTTAGAAGATCGGGCTCCGAGATGCTGCCCTGTGGGTTTGGTATGCGGCCTGATTATGGATTCAGGGTTAGGGCGGCGTCCTCCCGTGAGCGAGTATCCGGCTCAGAGAGCTCGGGAATCCAGACATAGTTCGTCCTCAGGATAGAGGGAGAATCGCCGTATTGCTCCTCCACCACCGCTATCTAACGGGTGACCGGCGGAGAGTTAATCTCCCTTTGGTCGGGTTTAAGCCCGATCCGATCGTAGTCCGTAGTGACTCCCAGAGCGGCGATGCGATCCAAGAGCTCTTTCAAAGAGGAGAGCTCCATTGGATCCATCTGCTCGGCAAATTTCGAGCCGACGTGGAGGCTATTTTCGGTGACCCGAGAAGTCATCGTCGGCGCAGCGGCCGAGTGGGCGGTCATGACGAAGCCGCCTAGTCGAAGAGTTTGGCCTACAGCTGTCGGTGTTCTGGGAACGGGGGTCCCCAAACTTGCCTGTCTGCGGCCTGCGGCCTACGGCGTGGCTCAAGTGGGGGCCCAGCGCGGTCCATCTTCATAAGTTTAAGCTCAAGACCCTCGCGAGGGGCCAAGCCTTGCGGGGAGGACGACCGGAAGCTTCCTCAGAGGCAGCCTCATCAGGCAGGCTCGCGAGGAGGCGGAGAGATCAAGGCAGAGGTACCTCACGAGGAGCCCATGACGCAAGACATGACGATCGAGACCAGGCGGGTGCCGGCCTGCGCAGTGTCCTTGTTTCCTCTTTGGTGCAAAGGGGGCAAGCATAGGCCAAGGCACCGGGCAAAGGATACCATTTCGGTGCAACGAGACCAAGACTAGCAGAGCAGCAGGACGGAGGTCAGCATGCTTTTGGCAACCGAAGACCACCTTTGGTCAGGATAACTTGTACTAGATGTTCCCATTCAAAATGGCAAATTGCTGGCGCCCTTCCTGCTCATTAATTGGGGAGAGGCCCAGGGCCTCTATAAATAGAGCTAGCCACCACAAAGTAAAAAGACAGAGAAGGAGGGACCGAAAAAGAGAGATAGAGAGAGAGAGAGAGAGAGGCGACTAAACTTTCCCAAGCAGTTCATCGCACCAGCTAAAGAACACCTCTCGCGAGGCTGTTCTTCCCTTGTACTGTTCCTCATCAGCCCCTGAGGCAATCCACCACACCACACACTGGAGTAGGGTATTACACCACAACGGTGGCCCGAACCAGTATAAACCTTGTGTCCCTTGTGTTGTTCGTTGTTTCCAGCTTAGATCACGCGAGGAGATTGGACGCAGATTGATAGGGGAGAGATCTCCGTGCGCACCCCAGTGTTCGAACCTCAAGGGTCTGCCGGAACCCGAAATCCGACATTTGGCGCACCAGGTAGGGATGTGCCAGAATCTTTCTTCCGCTGTCCGCGTACGATCTTCCGTCGTGTCCATGGCTAACGCTCATCGGCCTCGCGCCGAGCGCCAGGCTGCTCTCGCCACCCGCGTCACCCAGACAGCGCCCCTCGGTGTACGCCCTCATCGTTCTCCGTCGCCTGCCGCCAACGCCGCCACTGGCCCGGCGGGGAACGAGCCGCAGGCGTCATCCCAGCATCCTTCGGTACGGCGGAAAGGCCGCACCGCCACACCGTCGCAGACTCCAGCCGCTTCGTCGTCCCACGGCCGTCGCGCCCCCACGGACGCGCACGCCGTGCTGCTCATGGAAAGAGAGCTCTTGCACTACCGCCCCGTCGACGACTTCTACGAGGACTGGCTCACCCGCATCACCGAGCTCGTCAGCGCCGCAAGGGGCTCCCCCTTGCCGTCCCTCTCGCTGCCTCGCCCTCCATTCCGCGCAGGAGGCGGGGATCAGGAGGCGCCTCCACCACCTCCTCCCCAAGAAGGCGCCTTGGCTCCAAGGCACGCAGCCCCAGGGCGAGTCCCTCCGTGTCCGGCGCCTGTGCAGCAAGAAAGGAGGTACCAAGAGATCCCTTGTCCCCAAGAAGGTGCTCGCGCGCTCCCAGCGCCGGCGCGCCAAGATCGCATCCCTGCACCTCCACGCCAAGACCCCGCGCTGCTCCAAGCGGCGGCGCGCGGTAATCCCCAGGAACAAGCCCAGCACCAGCAAAAGGCACCGATGGCCATGGCAGGCTACCGCGCCCTCACCCCCGAGCTACGCGGCGTCGCATGGCCAGGCAAATTCAAGCCTGACCTGCCCCCTTGCTACGATGGCATGACGGACCCTGCGGAGTTCCTACAGCTCTAGGAGCTATGCATCGAAGCCGCCAACGGAGACGAAAGGGTCATGGCGAACTGGTTTCCCATGGCGCTCAAGGACGGGGCCCGCACCTGGCTCCTGAACCCGGCTCCTAGCACAATCTCCTCCTGGGATGAGATGCGCACTCGCTTCATCGCAAACTTCCAGGGCACTCGCGACCGGCCCCCGGCCATGAGCGATTTGCGCTGCATCAAGCAGCAGCAAGGGGAAACCCTGCAGAAATACATCCAGCGCTTCAACAACGCTCACCTCAAGATCCCCAAGGTGCCTGAAGAAGCCATCATCTCGGCCTTCTCCGATGGCGTACACGACATCAAGATGAAGGAGGAGCTAGCAATCCATGAAGACTTGTGCACATCCCTGGAGCTGTTCAACTTGGCGACCAAGTGCGCCACGGCTGAGAAAGGGCGCCTTTCCCTCCTCGAACTCCCGGTTGCCGACCCAGAAGAGAAGAAGCCCAAGGCCAAGGGCGTGAAGCGCAAGTGGGCTGCCATGCTTGCAGCGGAACCAGACACCAAGCGAGGCAGGGATCAGCCTGAGTCATCCAAGGGAAGCCGGTACTGCGTGTACCACGACCTCCACACCCACAATACCAAAGAATGTCAAGAGCTCAGGGCTGTGAGAGATGGGCGTGTCGGCCAACGCCCCGAGCGCAACGACAGGGGCTATGGCCGAGGAGGAGGAAGAGGTGGCGGACGATGGGACGACCGTGGCCCTCAGCAAGGGTGGCGTGACCGACCTCGCGAGGATCGCTGGCAGGACCAGCCTCGCGAGGGAGGCTGGAGAGATCAGCCTTGTGAGGATCGCCCGTACGGCAACGCAGGCCTTCCTCCTCTGCCGCCACCGCCAAGGAGGAACGAAGACCAACATCAAGACGAGGGGGCTGGGGGCTTCCACTGTCGGTGTACTAGAGTAGGGGTACCCTAGTATCCCGAACTTGTGCACGGGCAGTCACAGCATCCCACGGCAAGGCTTGCCGGGTGACTGCCAAGGTCCTCCGTGGTTCCTTTGGAGCCATTCAAGAACAAAGTATCCAAGCCAAGGAGACAAGACCCCGGCAAGAGGAGCTTGCCGGGAAGGCCAACCAAGGCAAGGCGCTTAAGGAGACAAGACCCCGGCAAGAGGAGCTTGCCGGGAAGGCCACCCAAGGCATCTCAAGGAACTTGCCGCGACGCGCCACGCGTCCCAGCAAGGCCCGGTGAGCGACAAGCTCCCCGACGCGACAAGATAACGACCGCGGCAAGCGGCAAGCCACCACTTTGTGCCCGCGCTCCAGCACATCCACCAACGTGTCGCTCTGGGACCCTTCCAGGCGTACGTGGCGGGAGGCTGTGCAGCCAGCGGCGCGCGGTGGCAAGCGGCGCTGACAAGATTGCCATCGTGGCGAGCGGTGGCTTCCTTGACGGTCCCTTTTGCACTGTTTAGGCAACGCAGACGGGCATTTAATGCCCTAGTCCCCTGCCGTCAGGGTTAGGTATGATACACTGTAGCAGGTAGCTGTACCTACCGCAACACCTTTCCATTTTTACCCTTGTCTACGTTGCCACCTGTCGGTGACCCCTTGAGCATATAAAAGGAGGCCCACGCGCAACGTAGACGGGGGGGGGGGGGGGGGGGAAGGGGTAGAGAACATTCACGCTCGGTCTCGTTAGCTGCTGGGGGGTACTATAGCACTCCGCGCTCCCGAGCAAGAACTGAATACAAACCACAAAGCAGGAGTAGGGTTTTACGCATCCGTGCATCCCGAACCTGGGTAAACCACTCGTGTGCTTCACCTCGATCCGCTCTTCGTGCGACCTCCGCCCCCGCCGAACCGAAAGGGACTCGGTCCGCCGGTCCCATAGGTGTTCATGGATTAGTCCCCCGGCATGTTTGGCGCGCATGTCCTGCTCCTCGCACCGTTCGCCACCGCCACCCGCCACTGCAGTAGAAGCTTTGGCGTGAGCTCAACTGCTCCTGGACTACCCTCCAGCGGCAGACAAGATCGATGACTGGAGGGCCACCATTCAGAGTCTCATCGGCTTCGCCAATGGCGACACTCAACAGCAGCCGAACACGTCGCAGCCGCGGCAAGTCATCCAGGCACGAGCCGATGGCGACAAGACCGGTGGGGGTGCAACCACTGTGCACTCTCCGCCCCGAAGGCCAAGATCGCCGACTCGCCGGATCCATCTCGACAGCGACTCCACCGCGTCATCAGGCCCACGAGCTCGTCGCGATCAGCGCCAAGTTCTTCACGAACGACAGCAAGAAGACGCTCATACTCGCATCGAGCGCCAAAGAGAAGCGCGGAGTCAATCGGACCAGCGCGCTGGGCCCTCTGTCGACATGCATGCGCCAGGGGAACCAGGCGACTTGCCGTACGCGGGAGTTTGCCCTGCGTTTACTTGTGAGATGCGGCAAGTCCAATGGCCCAGCACGAAGAATTTCAAGCCAGACGTACCAGAGAAGTACGACGGCAAATCACATCCGTCGGAGTTCCTCAGCATCTACACCATCGCGGTGCAGGCTGCCGGGGGGCGGGACGACAAGATCCTTGCCAACTACTTCCCGCTGGTGCTCAAGCCCAACGTCAGGTCCTGGCTCATGCACTTGCCGGACAACTCCATATCCTCCTGGGCAGACCTATGCCATCAGTTTGTCGACGCCTTTACAGGCGGCCACAGACCTCATGGTCAAGAGAGTGACCTTCATCTGCTCGCCCAGAAGGAAGGAGAGCCCCTGCGCAAGTACATTCAGAGATTCAGCCGTGTACAGCACAACATCCCAGATGTCCACCCTGCCGCAGTCATCAGCGCGTTCCATCAGAACGTGCGTAACCGCAGGATGCGGGAGGAGATGGCGATGTGCAAGATCAGAGATGTCAATGAGCTGTATGCCCTGGCCGACAAGTGTGCACGCGCTGAGGAAGGGAGGAAACTCCCCGGACAGGATGCAGGAGCAGGAGGATCTGATAGCGAGGATGCCGCCCCGGCAAAGAAAAACCGGCGGCGGAACAACAGGAAGAAGAAAGGCAAAGATGTGTTAGTCGTTGAGCAGTCCGGCAACGAAGGTGGCGCCAAGAAAGCCAAAGCTGGTAGCTCCGGCAAGGAGATTGCCGCATGCACCAACTGTCAGGCTGTGGCGGTCGCCGACAAGCAGGACGGCACTGACAAGCAGTACTGCAAGATCCACCGCACCAAGGGCCATGACCTCCAGAACTGCAAGAAGGTCGAGCAGCTTGTCCAGCAGCAAAAGGCTGAATACGAGCGACGGACAAGGAGAGGGCCCAAAGAGGCGCTGGAGAATCCGGCAAGAAGCGCGCCGGCCGGGGAGGACGCCGCGGCAAGGCCAAGCAGCGGCAAGAAGACAGACCTCCCCGCGGCCGCGACAAGGATGAAGATGACGACGACAACGAAGACATGGATGATGTCGAGACCAGTGAGCAGGAGTTCCAGAAAGCCACAGAGGTCTTGTGCGTTGACGGCGGTGCTTCTCTACATACTTCGCACCGCCAACTCAAGCAATGGGTGCGGGAAGTCAATGCGGCAGAACCACCCGTCGAATCATGCAAGCTTCTGAAATGCTCCAGCACGCCTATCATCTTTGATATTGAGGACCACCCTGATCGCACAACTACGGTCGGGTGCTTGCCGATGTTGGTTTCACCAACTATCCGCAACCTCAAGGTCACTAAGATGCTAGTTGACGGCGGGGCCGGCTTGAACCTGATCTCCTCCGCTGTACTCCAGAAACTCCAGATCCCTGACAGCGAGCTTGAAGAGACCGGCACATTCCAAGGAATCAAACCTTGGGGAAGGTCATGTTGCCAGTAACATTTGGCAGCGAGTTGAACTTCAGGACTGAGAAGGTCACTTTTGACGTTGCCGATATTCCATTGCCTTACAATGGGATACTTGGCCGTCCAGCACTCGCCAAGTTCATGGCAGCCTCTCACTATGCATACAACATGCTGAAGATGCTAGGCCCAATAAGCGTCATCTCTGTCCCTGGCGACAAGAAGGATGCTCTTATCTGCACCGACAAGATCTACCGGGAAGCGGCAGCCGCAGCGGATCACAAGTCACCTGCCGTTGAAGCTCCCGGGGGGAAGAAGAAGACCAAGTTCGGCAAGAGTTCTGATGCCCACTCCGGCAACCGCAGCTCTTCGGAGTGCTGCGCTGCCGTCGAGGACGCACCATCGAGCTCCACCGGCAAGTGTAAGAAGACAATGGCAGCTCCGCCAGAGACCAAGAAGGTGTCCGCCAAGGAGGACGGCACTGGTGGTACCTTCACCATCAGTGCCACTCTCGACCCTAAATAGGAAAGCGCGCTCATTGCTTTCCTGCAGGCGAATGTCGACGTGTTTGCGTGGCAACCGTCTGACATCCCCGGTGTTCCCAGGAAAGTAATTGAGCACCATCTTGCCGTTTGTCCTCATGCGCGGCCCGTCAAGCAGAAGGTCAGGAAGCAAGCAGTGGAGCGCCAAGAATTCAACGCAGAAGAGATCAAGAAGTTGGAAGCAGCAGGCCTTGTCAGAGGAGTGCTCCATCCTACGTGGTTGGCCAATCCTGTAGTCGTGCGCAAGGCGAACGGGAAATGGAGACTTTGTATCGACTTTACCGATGTTAACAAAGCTTGTCCCAAAGACCCATTTCCTTTGCCGCGCATTGACCAGATTGTTGACTCCACAGCCGGATGTGATTTGCTTTCATTTCTTGACGCATACTCAGGATACCATCAGATCTTCATGGCAGAAGAGGATGAGGAGAAGACCGCATTCATTACTCCATGTGGCACGTACTGTTTCATACGGATGCCTTTCGGTTTAAAAAATGCTGGTTCAACATTTGCAAGAGTAGTCCATGTCGCTCTTGAGCCACAAATACACAGAAATGTGGAAGCTTACATGGATGACATAGTGGTCAAGAGCAAAGACAAAGCAACTCTGATCAAAGATTTAGACGAGACCTTTGCAAATCTGCGCAAGATCAGCCTCAAGCTCAACCCCGAGAAGTGTGTGTTTGGAGTCCCCTCCAGCAAGCTTCTCGGGTTCTTCGTGTCTCAGCGGGGAATCGAAGCCAATCCCGACAAGATCAAGGCCATTGAGCAGATTGAAGCACCAAAGCGCGTCAAGGATGTACAAAGACTTACCGGTTGCGTGGCTGCTCTCAGCAGGTTTATCTCTAGGTCTGCCGAGCGCACCCTGCCGTTTTTCAAAATATTGAAAAAGGCAGTTCAATGAAATGGACTCCGGAAGCGGAGGCTGCGCTGCAAGACTTGAAGAGATACCTGTCCTCCACTCCAACACTTGTAGCACCTAAGCCACAAGAGAAGTTGCTGCTGTATATAGCGGCAACCAATCAAGTGGTTAGTGCTGCGTTAGTGGCAGAGAGGGAGGCAGATGACGAGCCAGCAACCACGGCAGGCGTATCCAGCGACAAGCAGGGGGCTTCCCCGACAAGCTCTGGTCCCGACAAGGATGGATCTGCGCAGGCGCGCGAGGAGATACAGAAGAAAATGGTGCAGCGCCCAGTTTACTTTGTCAGTTCCCTTCTGCAGGGGGCTAGGTCAAGGTACTCTTGCGTGCAGAAATTGCTTTTCGGCCTTCTCATGGCCTCGAGAAAGCTGCACCATTACTTCCAAGCACATGAGATCACAGTCGTCACTCGCTTTCCGCTGAAGAGGATACTACAGAATCCAGAAATGATAGGCAGGGTTGTTGAGTGGGCACTGGAACTGTCAAGCTTTGGCCTCAAGTTTGAGAGTACTTCAACTATCCAAAGCAGAGCATTGGCAGAATTCATAGCAGAATGGACGCCAACACCAGATGAAGAAATTCTAGAAACGAGCATCCCCATCAAGGAAGTAAGCAAAGAGTGGCTGATGTACTTTGATGGTGCCTTTTCGCTGCAAGGCGCCGGCGCTGGCGTGCTGCTTGTCGCACCCACCGGAGAGCACCTCAAGTACGTAGTCCAGATGCACTTTCCCAAGGAGCAAGCAACAAACAATACTGCAGAGTATGAAGGCTTGCTTGCCGGTCTCAGGATCGCGGCAGACCTTGGGATCAAGAAGCTCATTGTCAGGGGTGACTCACAGCTGGTCGTCCGCCAAGTGAACAAGAGCTATCAGAGTCCGTTGATGGAAGCCTACGTCAACGAAGTGAGAAAGTTAGAAGAGCACTTTGACGGCCTACAGATGGAGCATGTTCCAAGAGCTCAGAACGCAATTGCCGATGGCCTATCAAAGTGCGCCGCACTTAAGTTACCTATGGAACCAGGGATCTTTGTGCTCAAGCTGACTCAACCGTCTGTAATGCCATCAACTGGACAGAGCAAGAAGAGGAAGTTGATTTCTAGTGACTATTTTCCGGCAGAGCTTCCCGAAGCCGCCGCCAAGAAGGTCCCCAAGATCAACGCCAAGAGCGCTGAGGAGCAGTCTGCTCCGGCAAGCCCTAGGGTTTGTTCCGTTGAAGCAGAAGCTCCCGACAAGTTTTGCTCCGGCAAGCTTGCCGGGGAACGTCAAGCTCCGGCAGAGCCGCAGGTTCTCGCCGTAGAAGCGGATGTTCCCGCAGCAGCAGATTTGCCTTTAGTCCTTGTTGTCGAGCCACAAGCTCCAGCATGGGCACAGCAGATTGTCCGTTTCCTTCAGATAGGAGAACTTCCCGAAGAGCAAGAAGAAGCGGAAAGAGTAGCCCGGCAGTCAAGTATGTACCAGTTTGTCGACAACACACTGTACAGAAGAAGACTCAACGGTGTGAAATTGAAGTGTATTCACCGGGAAGACGGACAAAAGCTGTTGGCAGAGATACATGGAGGCATATGTGGTCACCACATTGGCGCAAGAGCACTTGCCGGCAAAGCATTCTGGCAAGGTTTCTTTTAGCCGACAGCCCTCCAGGATGCAATTGCACAAGTAACCAGGTGTGAAGCGTGCCAGTTCCATTCCAAGCAGATACACCAACCAGCTCTAGCTCTCCAGACGATCCCTTTATCCTGGCCATTTTCGGTCTGGGGGCTCGACATCCTCGGCCCCTTTCCCCGTGCAGTCGGGGGCTTTGAGTACTTGTACGTTGCAATCGACAAGTTCACAAAGTGGCCGGAAGTGGAACCAGTGAGGAAGGTGACAGCACAGTCAGCAGTCAAGTTCTTCAGGTCGATTGTTTGCCGTTTCGGGATCCCTAATAGGATAATCACCGACAACGGCACGCAATTCACGAGCTGCACCTTCATGCAGTACGTCCAAGATCTTGGCGCCAAGGTCTGCTTCGCTTCTGTTGCTCACCCGAGAAGCAACGGTCAAGCGGAGAGGGCAAATGCTGAAGTGCTGCGTGGGCTCAAGACCAGAACTTTCGACAGGCTGCATAAGCGCGGAAGAAACTGGATCGAGGAGCTGCCGGTGGTTCTTTGGTCGATCAGGACGATGCCAAATTGAGCCACTAGCCAGACACCTTTCGCTCTAGTCTATGGAGCAGAGGCAGTTCTCCCCACGGAACTCGTATACGGGTCACCTCGAGTGCTCGCTTATGATGAGCTTGAGCAAGAGCAGCTGCGACAAGATAATGCGCTGCTCCTTGAGGAAGACCGTCTTTAGGCTGTTGTACGAGCTGCTCGCTACCAGCAAGCTTTGCGCCGCTACCATAGCCGCAAAGTTAACGCCAGAAGTCTCGAGGAAGGCGACCTTGTTCTTCGGCGTGCTCAGTCCGCCAAGAATTCCAACAAGTTGACGCCGAAGTGGGAAGGCCCTTACCGGGTGAAACGAGTCACAAGGCCTGGCGCTGTCCGCCTTGAGACCGAAGATTGCATTCCAGTGAGCAATTCCTGGAACATTGAGCATCTTCGTAAGTTTTACCCGTAAGGCGCGATTGCCAGAACCTATTCCGGCAACCACCTTTTGTACAAGTCTTGTCGCTGTTGCATGTAATCCTTTGTACAAAGCTGGGCGCAGACCCCGTGCTTAAGTAAAGCTCATGTGCTCCGCACATCTTATCAATTTCATGCATTCTATGTTTTGCATATATGATCTGACACTTTGTGCAGCACCTACTCCCCGGTAAGTAATAACGAGCCGTAAGGCTCCATGTCTTTATTTTCTCCTCTTTCTTTTTTCTCAAGCAAAGGAAGGTTCGCTCGCCCACAAGTTTGCCGGGGGGAAAGGAGAAGATAATGGTATGGACCAGGCGTCGTTCAAGAAAGTTTCGCCTTACCGGGAAGCAAACAACAGAAAAGCTAAGTTGCCAAAGTTTGAGCAATCAGATTTTTTAAATTTTTAAGTTATCTCCCTTGAACGACTGCACTTTGTATGGAAAACCTGTGCGCGGAGGAACCGACTTGTAGCTAGTTGCGCCCTTACTTTGTTTCAAGTCCGCTCAACAACTTAAGTGAGCTGCGACTAGTTGCGACAAGGTTTCTTGTCAGTAGCGGCACCGCCAGCAGGCTGCTGACGTCCCGCACTCAGCGCTCGCAGCTAAGGTGCCTGCACCGGCAAGTTCCCTAAAAGCATAGGGCAAAAACATACAAAGGGAGGAATCAAGTAAAGGGAATAACATCGCAATCATTACCCGGAATAGAGTTATATTACAAGTTAGCTTGTCGCGCCTCTAACAGATTGTTCTCATAACATGACCAGCAGCGACAAGAAAAGAAGAAAACGGGCAGCCTAGTCTACGCGATCGCCCTCAATCCTCTTGATCCCGCTCACCTTGTCCACAATGGGTGCGACAAGGGTCTTGAGCGCCTCCAGATCAGCATCCGGCGGCAGGGTCTTGAGGACGTTGGTGAGGTTGAGGCCCGGATTGCGGAAGGCCACCTTCACCAACACTTTTTGAAGAGCTCCCGCGCAGATCTTGCGTGACTCGTCGGCCAGCTGCTTTGGGATCCTCTCCCGGAGTCGCTGGAGGGCCGTCGCCACGCCTTTGAAGAACAAGGTGAGCTTGGCGCTGAGTTGGAGGTTCTCATCAGATGGATACCCGAGATCCTCCACCCCCAGCTGCGCCAGCTCCCTGTCAACATCTACGGCAGCACTCACGAGACTCTCCGTCCAGTGCTCCACATTCTCCCTGAAAGCATTCTGGGCAGCGGCAGCACTCTGCAGCAACGCCTTGTCGGCCTTGATCTCCTCCTTCAAGTCCACCTCCTGCTCCTTGGCGCCGTCCAGCATCTTGGTCAAAGTGGTCAGCTTCAACTCAAGATCTGTGTTGGAGTCCTTGGCGGCACTAAGCTCTTTACCCCTCTCGGCGAGATCGGCCTCCAGCTGCGCCACCTTCGTCTCCAGCTCCTTCTTGGCGGCCTCGGCAACTGCGGCAGCATCCTCTGCTTGCTTAAGGGCTCCGCCGAATTGTTGCTCATGCGCGGCAAGCTCCTCCTCGTGGGCGTCGAGGTTGACTTTCCGCTGCGCCAGCTCGCCCTCCTGCGCAGACAGCTTCTCAACGGCAAGCCGCTGTTGCTCTTCAACTTTGGCCTTCTCGAGGAAGAAGGCCTTCTGCTCGTCGGCAAGTTGCTCCCGCTCCTCTGCCAGGGACCGGCGAGCTTCCTGGTGGAGACCCCGAAGCTCCTCCGCGCGCTTCTCGATGTCCGCTCCCGCCTTCGCGACAAGCGCCTCGCGGGATTCCAGCTTGGCTTGCCACGCGCGGTAGAGCGGCAACAGCTTCCGCAGCAACCGCTCCTCCTCAGGCTCGCCGCTACTTCTGCTCGGCGCATCAACCAGCGTCAGCCCAGCGGAGGTGAGCACCTCTCCGTCGAAGCTCTCTCGTTCGACCGGCGCCCTGGAGCTTGACGCCCAGGGGAGGTTGATGAAGATGCCATCGCCGGCCTTCAAGTAGACGCCTGGCTGGGGCTCTTCGGAGCCTGGTGCTGCGGCAGCGGCGGACGGGTCGGCGGTCGACGTAGCGCCTGGCGCTCCGGCGGTCTCAGGGCCATCAGTACGATCGCCAGACCCCTCGCCAGCTGCTGCGGCGGCAGCTTTGGCGGCCTTTGCGCCGGCGGGATCATCAGCGGCAACCTCGGTCTCCGTCGGCTCCGCAGCAGATGGGTCTGACGGCCGGAAAAGGTAGAAGAGTCAAGCAAATATCCAACAAAAAGAAGATCAAAAGAAGAAGAACCCAGGGGAAGTTTTGAAGCGAAAGGATTACCTGTACCGGGTTCTGCAGTCGTGGTCTCCGCCGTCAGGTGGACCCCGCTGGTGCTGTCCCTTGCCGGAGAACTCTCCCTTGCCGGAGACTTCTCCCTTGCCGAAGAGCTCTCCCATGCCGGAGGACTCTCCCTTGGCTCCTGGTGGGGCTGCTCTGCTCCTACACAAACCAACAGTCAGATATCAGCAAAGACAGAGTATCCATGCGCACCTCACAGCGGAAAGCGAACCATATACTTACGCTGGGGCTGCTCTGGAGAAAAGTTGCCGGGTCCGGCAAGGTTGTCTCGGGCGCACCCCCTGCTGTCGCAGTAGGTTCGTCCTCGATGACAATCACCGAGACCTTGGCTCTCTTTGCTGCTCTCTGGGCCAGAGTCCTAAAGAGGAACAAGTTCAGAGTAAAGCAAATGAGATACAAGACAAAACAGCAAGAATTGAAGAACTACAAGTACAACAAGAGAATCTTACTCTTCTTCTTCCTCGTCGGAGCTGAATGCGGAGAAGTTGAAGTCCGGCTCACGTCCGGCGCGAGGAGGCGGGGGAGAAGTTTCCCTTGGCCGCTTGGCGGGAACAGAAGCGGTGGTCTGGGAGGGCCCCGCTCCAGTTGCCGTCGCAGCGTGAGGTGCTCCCGCGGCAATAGTGCTTGCCACGGAGGAGCGTGTCACGCGGCGCGGCGACTGTTGACTCGCCTGCCGCTCCGCTACGTCCCCGGCCTTGCGAAGACGCCGTCTCGGTGGAGATGGAGCCTCTGCTTGCGGCGAGCTTCCTGAAGATGAGGAGGAAGAGGAGTTGATCTCCAGCGAACCGCTCGTATCCTTGGCGGGCTCGCTCGACTCGACGTCATGCCCGGCAAGCTCTTTCTCACCGGCGGGCTCCCCTCGCTCGGCACGGCTTGCCGCCTCTGCTGCCTCTGCCTCCTCCACGGTGAATCCAAATTCGCCCGCGGCTGCGGCTGCCGCCGCCTCTTCCAGCCTAGTGGCGATGCGTGTCATCTCTGCATCGGTGGTGTCGCGGGTGAGGCTATCCTTTTCGTCGGAGCGGATCGGCACTTCTACCAAGCCTTCAAAGAATTGCTGCACGATGTCGTCTGCAGGCTCTTGCCAAGTTGGGACAATTCCATGCGAATCGCACAGCGGCATCATTGCACGGATACGGTCGAGCGCGGAGTTGTTGCACAGCGGAACGACCCCCCCGGCAACCTAAACACTTCGGGATGTTGAGGGTCGTACTTGAACAGCTCCTGGAGCATCGCGTTAAGCTCCAGAACAGTGAAGTTGAAGTTGAGGCCCGGACGCAGCCTCATGATATCCGCCGCATTCTTGAATTCCCAGGCGGGTCTCCCCCGTTCCTGCAGGGGGGCGATGCGGCAACGAAGAAAATCTGCGCCAACAGCGCCTACAGTGAGCCCGGGAAGCCTGAGGCGTAGGATTCGGGTGACGGCAATCTTCAGCCTATCGTTTTCCGGGGCCACGTCACTCCAATCGCTGCCGCGTGCTACTGGGGCTTGGCGCCGGGCGGTGAATGGCTGCGGGTTCTCCTCGTCAATCCAGCACCAGTCTGCTCTCCATTCCTCCCACTTGCCGCGGAACTCTCCTTCCAGATAAGTGTCCTTCTTGCCGGCCCTTGAGATCCAGGCGATTCCGCCGGATAAAGGCTCTCCTCTCTCTACTCGAGGCATAAAGAAGTGGCGAAAAAGGGCTACATTGGGATGGACTCCGACAAAGTTTTTGCAGAGATGTGCGAAAACTGCCATGGTCAGAACAGCATTGGGGGTGAAATCAAGGAGGTGGAACCCGTAGGTGTTCATAATATCGCAGAAGAACTCAGAGAAGGGCGGGTAGAGCCCGCAGTAGAAGAACAAGGCGAAGAAAGGATATCCATTTGCAGCCGTCTTCCAAGCGGCGGCTGGAAGTACCTTCGTGCGCGGGTGCGCTCGCGTCTCCGTCGACCAGAAGAGGTAGTAGTTCTCCCTCAGTTCCCTCGCGGCGAGCTTGGGGGGGAAGACTGCCCGCTCCTTTCGCAGGGACGCAAGCCGCTGCGCCTCGGTCGACTTCACAACCTTCCCCTTGTCGGCTTTTGGAGCCATGGCAGAAGTGGTGGAGGAGGTCGACAGCGTTGGTGGTGCTGGTGGCGATGGGGGGCGGAGCACTGCTCTCTTTCGGCTTTGGGAAGATGAGGGAGCGGCGGAGGTTTCCGAGATTGAAGCAGCAACCGGCGAATGGGTGAACTACCCCTGTTTCCCCTGCTTATAAAGAGAGAGGGGGCGGACGTTTCGCATTTCCGAATAAAGAAACCACCCACGATCTCTCCCACGATGCCGCATTCAACGCATGCCGTTCGGGGAGGGTGCAATGGACACGGGGAGAGATACGGCGTAACCCAGGCCGCGCGTGCCCATGCCCTGTTTTGGGCCTGGCCCAACAGCGCTCGGCACCGTGTATGGCCCAGGCCCGGGGGCTCCTGTCGGTGTACTAGAGTAGGGGTACCCTAGTATCCCGAACTTGTGCACGGGCAGTCGCAGCATCCCGCGGCAAGGCTTGCCGGGTGACTGCCAAGGTTCTCCGTGGTTCCTTTGGAGCCATTCAAGAACAAAGTATCCATGCCAAGGAGACAAGACCCCGGCAAGAGGAGCTTGCCGGGAAGGCCAACCAAGGTAAGGGGCTTAAGGAGACAAGACCCCGGCAAGAGGAGCTTGCCGGGAAGGCCACCCAAGGCATCTCAAGGAACTTGCCGCGACGCGCCACGCATCCCGGCAAGGCCCGGTGAGCGACAAGCTCCCGGACGCGACAAGATAACGACCGCGGCAAGGCGCTTGCCGCGGCAAGCCACCACTTTGTGCCCGCGCGCCAGCACATCCACCAACGTGTCGCTCTGGGACCCTTCCAGGCGTACGTGGCGGGAGGTTGTGCAGCCAGTGGCGCGCGGTGGCAAGCGGCGCTGACAAGATTGCCATCGTGGCGAGCGGTGGCGTCCCTGACGGTCCCTTTTGCACTGTTTAGGCGATGCAGACGGGCATTTAATGCCCTAGTCCCCTGCCATCAGGGTTAGGTATGATACACTGTAGCAGGTAGCTGTACCTACCGCAACACCTTTCCATTTTTACCCTTGTCTACGTTGCCACCTGTCGGTGACCCCTTGAGCATATAAAAGGAGGCCCACGCGCAACGTAGAGGGGGGGGGAAGGGGGAGAGAACATTCACGCTCGGTCTCGTTAGCTGCTGGGGGGTACTGTAGCACTCCGCGCTCCCAAGCAAGAACTCAATACAAACCACAAAGCAGGAGTAGGGTTTTACGCATCCGTGCGGCCCGAACCTGGGTAAACCGCTCGTGTGCTTCGCCTCGATCCGCTCTTTGTGCGACCTCCGCCCCCGCCGAACCGAAAGGGACTCGGTCCGCCGGTCCCATAGGTGTTCATGGATTAGTCCCCCGGCATCCAGGAGCCGCGTGCAATCGCTTGCATCTTGGGTGGCGCACAGGCCCCAGCCTCACAACGCATTTTCAAGCAGTTTGCTCGCGAGGTGAATGCAGTCCTCCCCAAGCTTGAGGCCACGCGCCCTCTCAGGTGGTCTGCGTACGCTATCACGTTCAGCTCAGCGGATAAGCTCAAGTCTCGGCAACAGCCGGAGTCCTCCCGATGCTTTGCTCCCCAGTCAACAGCAACGTGCGGGTCACCAGGACCTTCATTGACGGCAGAGCAGGACTCAACGTCCTGTCCGTCGAGACGTTCGACAATCTCCAAGTGTTGTACGATCAGCTCCAGCCGACCAAGCCCTTCTCAGGAGTCACTGATGGTTCCACTGTTCCCATAGGGCAGGTTCACCTTCCAGTCACCTTTGGAGAGCGCAACAACTACCGCACCGACGTCGCCCACATCCGTCTGCCATACAACGCCATCCTCGGGTACCCAGCCCTAGCCAAGTTCATGGCAGTGACTCACCATGGATACAATGTCTTCAAGATGCCAGCGAGTGGTGGAGTCATCATCGTACCCTGTGAAGAAAGGGACGTAGTGTGTTCACTTGAGCGCGCGTTCCAAGCTGCAGCAATCGAAGACCCGGACCGCAGAAATGGAAGGCTTCCCGAGGCGACCCTTAAGAAGAAGAAGGTTTTTCCTGGCCCAAGCCATAAGGAGGCAGGCGCCTCCGGAGGTGTTGCGTCAGGATCTGCGCCCAATTAGGGAGCGCCACCCTCTCTCGCATAGGAAGGCGGGCCCGGATCCCTCCTCAGGCAGGGCTTGGGGGCTCTTGCTTGGAGAGCCACCGACTTTGCCAAGGTCGCGAGGGAGGCGCTCGAGCACCACTTGGAGGGGTGCTTCCAGGTACGTTTCCCTCAGGAAGATACAAGGCAAGGAAGACCAAACCCTCAGGAGTTCATCGCAAGAAACACCCAGGAGCTACAGGAGTCGAGAGTCATGCGCGGCAGCCGCCGCTTGCCCACCATGGCCCCACATCCAGGCGAGGATGGTGGGCTGCGCGTCTGCGTCGACGTGCCAGGGCTCAACCGAGCCGCGTCTCAGGAGCGCCTCCGGCCTTCGCGCGTGGGGCGTTGCGAGGGTCCACCTCACAGCTACGTTCGCATGCCTTTTGGCCTGCCAGACGCGGTCGCCACTCATCAGCGCCTACTGAGGAGCATTCTGGAGGCTCAGGAGGTCAGGCATTATGCGGTCCTGGCGGAGATGGAGATGGCCCTCGGAGACCCGCCTGTGCCACCGGAGCCTCCCGAGGCTCCTGGGCCTGGGGGCTCGTGAGGGTCGATGCCTTCATCGCGCACTGCTCACTTCTTCAACACCACTCCATCTTCAACGGCACCAGGTGACATCTTTCTAAGTTCCGTTCTTAGCTGGGAGCGCCCACAGGGCCGCATCATTCCCAGGTCGCGTGGGTCCGTCCCTGCGGCATATATCCGATTTGCTTATGGTCTTTACTTACCTTGTTGGGGGCGCCCCTCGACCTGCATCATCCCCGAGCTGCTCGGGCCTGGCCCAGCGGCGTTTGCTTTTCCTGCGCCTACTTAAAACGAATTTCCTCCTGCATGCTTAACACACCCGACCTAATCGCCTGCTCGATTGACGCCTACCTATAGAGCTGCTCGCTCTGGCACGGCGTCTACGCATGGGTCTGTCCCTGCAACGCCGATAAATCTGAGTGGTCGAGCTCTGGCCGCAAAAGCCCCGCAAGGCGCCACCTCACCAGGCCCTCAGTGCCCCAATCACTTCCCCGAAGCGACAAAGGTTGGCAGGCAACCGTAACGACAGGACTTGTTTCTCTTCATGTTTGGTGTGCAGGACCTACTCCAGGAGCAACGCTAGGGACATCGCGAGCTGTCTCTCCCTCTCTCCGGCGCAGACCGCTTGCACATTAAAAGGGGGGCGCCTGAGCATCGCGACTCATGGGCTCCTACTGGCTCTCCAGCCCTCACCCCCTGGCCTTGACCCACGGCATCGCGACCTGTCATACCAGCGGCGCCGAGCTCGCTTGAGGGCCGGGACCTGAGGACGTAGAGCATTAAGGAAAGTGCAGGGGAGTGGGAAGAAGCTCGCGAGGACCTAACCCAGCAGCGCCTCAACTGCCACTCGGTCTGGGCGCTTCATCGAGGAACTACACCAAACTCAAGAGATAAGTCACGCCCTTACAAGAGTTCGACCAACGCAGCGCCAAACCCTCGCCCAGTGCGGCTCTGTCATGGCGATGTTGCCTTCCTTTCTCTCCCAGCGAGGGATGCTTGAGCGCTAAAGGGGACCTCTCAAGCATCGCGACTCGGGGGCTCTTACCGGACCTCGGGCCGCTCACCTCCTGGCCTTGACCATGGCATCGCGACCTGGCATACTAGCGACGGCTGAAGCATGCCTGAGGACTGGGACATGTCAGCGTAGAGCGCCGAGTCCTCGCGAGGATAGAAAGGGGGAGCCAAGCCAGGACAGAGAAAGCACCTCGCTTTGATTCATATTAAGGATATAATGTTCACAAAAGACATGGCAGGCGCCTTACATACCCCCACGAGGTGTTGCTTCGATTCCTCGCAGGGAACAAAGGTACTAATCCGAAGGAACGCTCATCGCCCACACCTCCGCAACGGACGCCATCATCAACAGTGGGCTGCCCAACACCGGCGCCAACCCCACCCAGATTAGTGGCGTCGGCGGCTGGATGCAGCTGCCCCGCCCCGAGCACGGCGCGAGCTCGGGGGCTCATAGCTATCATCGCTTGTCTCCAGAGTCGCGAGGAGCTCGGGGGACCCGCTGGATTCCCCAGCTCCTCCGCTGCCTCCCGAGGAGCTGCTGGAGGGCCTATGGGCGGGCCAAGTCCTCACCAGTTCATCGCCCCTGCCGCTCTCCCTGGGGCAGCACTCCAGCCGGCGTCCTTCAGCATCGAAGACCTTGAAGAACATCAGGGAGGCGCCGTTGTATTCAAGATGAATCACGAGGGCACCCACCATCCGGTAGACCCGGGTGATTTCGCCCCAGCCCCGAGTAATGAAGACCTTGCCCAGAGCGACGACCGTGACCTCCGCTCCGGTCGCAAGGTTACCGGAGTCAGCGTGCTGCAGCCAGAGCTCCAAAGCCCCGCTCGGCGGCATCTCGAAGGCGAAGGAGGGGGAAGGCGAATCCAAGAGCTCGGAGGCTCGGCGGCGTGGAGCACAAGCTCGCGAGAGGAGCGCTCAACGTGGACTCCAGGAGGAACGACACGCACCACCGTGACTCGCCGGCGTCGACGGCGGCACCGCCAATGTCGCTTGACGCCTTCTCCCCCAGGACCCACGACGCGGGCGTACAAGGGTAACGGATACCCAGGCGGCGGCCGCTCGTACCAGGGCCTTGGTGCCTCCGGCTGAGCACCCACATCTCGGTGGCAGAGGACCAGCCGTTTCTTTAGCGGAAGTGGGTCAGGCCCCTCTCGTGGGGCATTTCCCTTCTCTTCTGCAGAAAACCGGCGGATTGGTGCCATTGGCGTAAGCAGAAGCCAGAACGAGGAAGAAGAAGGAAAGGAGCGGCAGCAAGGGATGGACTGAAGGGACTCGCGCAGCCCCGTACTTATAGCCGGAGGAGGCCAACCGTCGACCACCACGATCGCAGGTAATCATGACCAGTTTCTGTACATGCAGGGACATGTCATGTCGTGCGGTTGCCGAGGCGTCATGGGGAAGCGCAGATGCCCACGTCCAATCAATCGCCATGCGGCGCCCAAGGCCACAGGCTGTTAGGGCCCGCGGTGCTTCGCGCTTGCCCCTTCCCTTCCCTGCTAGGCCAAGCCCGGGCGCGCCTTGGGCCCGGGGCAACCGTCAGCATTCTGGGAACGGGGGTCCCCAGACTTGCCTGCCTGCGGCCTGCAGCGTGGCTCAAGTGGGGGCCCAACGCGGCCCATCTTCAGCAGTTTAATCTCAAGACCCTCGCAAGGGGCCAAGCCTCGCGGGGCGGACGACCAGAAGCTTCCTCAGAGGCGGCCTCATCAGGTAGGCTCGTGAGGAGGCGGAGAGATCAAGGCAGGGGTACCTCACAAGGAGCCTGTGACGCAAGCCATGACAATCGAGACCAGGCGGGCGCCGGCCTGCGCAGTGTCCTTGCATCCCCTTTGGTGCAAAGGGGGCAAGCACAGGCCAAGGCACCGGGCAAAGGTTACCATTCCGGTGCAACAAGACCAAGACAAGCAGAGCGGCAGGACGAAGGTCACCGTGGAGACCAAGAAGGCGTCATCACCAGTGCTTTTGGCAGCCGAAGACCACCTTTGGTCAGGATAACTTGTACTAGATGTTCCCCTTCAAAATGGCCAATTGTTGGCGCCCTTCCCACTCATTATTTGGGGAGAGGCCCAGGGCCTCTATAAATAGAGCTAGCCACCATAGAGTAAAAAGAGAGAGAGACCGGAAAAGAGAGATAGAGAGAGAGAGGCGACTGAACTCGCCCAAGCAGTTCATCACACCAGCTCAAGAACACCCCTCGCGAGGCTGTTCTTCCCTTGTACTGTTCCTCATCATCCCCTAAGGCAATCTACCACACCACACACTGGAGTAGGGTATTACACCACAATGGTGGCCCGAACTAGTATAAACCTTGTGTCCCATGTGTTGTTCGTTGTTTCCAACTTAGATCACGCGAGGAGATTGGACGCAGATCGGTAGGGGAGAGATCTCCACGCGCACCCCAGTGTTCGAACCTCAAGGGTCTGCCGGAACCCGAAATCCGACAACAGCCAGGGCTCTCCCAGAGGTGACGTTGTCCTTGACAACGAGGCGAGCCATCCTCCTTATGATAATGACACAGTGGAACTCTCAATGAAAGCACCAATGTCGGTGTCAAAACCGGTGGATCTCGGGTAGGGGGTCCCAAACTGTGCGTCTAAGGTAGATGGTAACAGGAGGAAGGGGACACGATGTTTACCCAGGTTCGGGCCCTTTTGATGGAGGCAAAACCCTACGTCCTACTTGATTGATATTGATGATGTGAGTAGTACAAGAGTAGATCTACCACAAGATCAGAGAGGCTAAACCCTAGAAGCTAGCCTATGGTATGATGTATGTTGTCCTACGGACTAAAACCCTCTGGTTTATATAGACACCGGAGGTGGCTAGGTTACACAAGGTCGGTTACAAAGGAGGAGATATACATATCTGTATTTCCTAGCTTGCCTTCCACGCCAAGTAGAGTCCCATCCGGACACGGGATGAAGTTTTCAATCTTGTATCTTCACAGTCCAACAGTCCGGCCAAAGGATATAGTCCGGCTGTCCGGAGACCCCCTAATCCAGGACTCCCTCAGACGTCTATGCGATGGAGCCCGTCGCCCCAAAGTTCAACCCGTGGTCTGCTTGTCTGATCACCTTTGATCGCAGGGACGACCACCCCACTAGTATCCGAAGGATCCGCCGCACTGGTCCTAGACCCCATGATCGACGGATTTCACCTCACTCGAGTCCTTATGGACGGCGGCGGCAGCCTGAACCTGCTCTATCAGGATACAGTGCGAAAAATGGGTATCGATCCCTCGAGGATCAAACCCACCAAAACCACCTTTAAGGGCGTCATCCCAGGTATAGAGGCCCATTGCACGGGCTCAATCAAACTGGAAGTAGTCTTCGCATCACCGGACAACTTCCGAAGCGAGGAGTTAATCTTCGATATCGTCCCGTTTCATAGTGGCTATCATGCACTGCTCGGGCGAAGCGTATTTGCAAAATTCGATGCAGTACCGCATTACGCATACCTCAAGCTCAAGATGCCGGGACCTAGGAGGGTCATAACAGTGAACAGAAACACAGAACGCTCGGTCCGCATGGAAGAGCACACTGCGGCCCTAGATGCAGAAGCACAAAGTAGCCTTTTAAGGCAAACCATTAATTCGGCGATGAAGCCCCCGGACACCTTCAAGCGAGTCCGGAGTAAACGGGAACAGGATCACCTAGCACGTTCAGAGCTCGCCTAGCAATCCGGCCCCCGTCCCAGTCCCAGTCAAGCGACGAAGTCCTTGCCGCGCGTATGTAATTACGCACTGAAAATACCATGGACATAGGCGGGGGCACGATCAGGGCACGTCCCGCAATGCGGCGTAACCGCCCTAGGGGTTGTATACCTTTATCATTGTTTCTCTTTCAGGACCTAACTCTCTGGAAGCCCTTTCCGGCAGTACAATTGACAGACACTTTACGGAAGGAACAACCAAGGAGGCAAGTAGCTAAGATGTACACGGGAACCCTCAGGTGCTCTCTAATAATAATTGATATACCCGCTTTCTACTATCCATACGCAGCATGCCGTTGGATAGGACATGTCAAATAGTCCTACTTTCTGCTTATTGCACTACTTGTACCAATACGCTCCGACGTATTATTTAAATAACAATGCATAGCATTAGTCTATTATTACATTATTCATCCTTTTTATTTTTATATGTTCATTTACAACAATCTGTACCCGTACATTTGGGTACGGTCAGTACGCCAGGGGCTTTCGTTTAACCCATAATACGGCGCGAGAAGTTATAGCATTATATGCATCAGCTCTGAATCATGTCTTGGGTCAATATTTGGGTTTGCCTGGCTCCCATGCTTTGGTACCTTACGTTCCGCTATATCGGCTAAGGTAGCAGTGGGAGAACTACTGCGATTGTGTCCCAGTTCTTCCGGACGAGCACCTCAGTAGAGAAAGCCGAAAACTGACTGTCATGATAAGGCGAGAGACTTGTCGCTGTTCGAGAGGTCTCAAGTCCTTCAAGACTTTTTCCGCTTTGGGCGAGGAGTCGGCCTTGCCCGGCTTAGGCGTGTATAGCGCCCCAAATTCGGCCTTCCGAATACTAGGGGCTTCGCCAAAATTTAAAATTCTAGACTTCTATGGCTAAGTGAGAGTGATAAAGCCTTATAGTACGATTTCCTGGTTCGTTGCGCTGAACACCTCCCTTGAAGGACCCAAAATTGGGGTAAAGAGTGCTCATATTTATCCCGAACACCCCAGTACTAGTTACATGGGGGCAGAAGCCGACGACTGGCCAACTCTCATATTTTATAAACTACCGCACAGAAGGTAATATTTTAAATTCAAAAAGCATTGCATAGCGCAGATGAACTCGTTTCACATTACAGGATCACATGAGCATGTTCATTCAAAAATTACATCCCTGAAACATTCATCTGCCACAAGGCGGGAACCCTTCAGGACACTCTCATAATACATCTCGGGGCAGCGATGCTCCTTGCCCTCTAGCGGCCCCTCCTTCACCAGCTTCACGGCATCCAGCTTCACCTAGTGCGCCTTCGCCCGGGCAAAGGCCCTGGGCGCACCCTCGATGCAGACGGACCGCTTTATGATTTCAAGCCGTGGGCAGGCATCCACAAGCCACCTCACCAGACCGAAGTAGCTGCCGGGCATGGGCTCGCCAAGCCACATCCGGACTATAAGGCCCCTCATGGCCTGTTCGGCCTCCTTGTGGAGCTCGACCAATTGCTTCAGCTGGTCGCTCAAGGGCATGGGGTGTTCGGTCCCAGTATACTGAGACCAGAACAACTTTTTCGTCGAGCTCCCCTCCTGAGCTCAATAAAACTCCACGGCATCGACTACACTGCGGGGAAGATCTGCGAACGCTCCTGGGTAAGTAAAAGGAAAGTTTCCTCCACATGCTTGCTTTACATAATGAATGCCTTACCCGCTGCTATCTTCTTCACCGCATCAATCTCCTGGAGGGCCTTGTGGGCTTCCACCTTGGCGCTCCGGGCGCTTTTAAGCGCCTGCGCAAGCTCAGACTCTCGTGTCTTAGAGTCAAGCTCCAAGGACTCGTGCTTTTTGGCAAGAGCCTTGAGCTCTTGCTGCACCTCGCCTACTCGGGCTTGTTGCTTCTCTCGCTCAATGCGCTCCTTGGCTACTTTGTCTCCGGCCTCGGACAACGCCTTCTTTAGGGTCGCCGCTTCGGTCGTGGCCCCTGACAAATCCATGATGATCCTATTACTTTTCTGTAACACCCCGTATGTAACTTGCCATATTTGTATTCCAACTCTTGCCATTTCCGGCACTAAGTTATGTTTTTCCTTGTTGTCGGGTTTTTGTCTTCGTGTTGTTTTGTCTTTGCCATGCATCTCATATCATGTCATCATGTGCATCGCTTTTACACCCCTCCAAAGTGGCTCAAAACCCACCTAAACCCCCTCCATCCTCTAGGTCGTTCGATCACGATCGCCTGGCCGCAAACCGTGCTCAATTTGGAGCCTCCTAGCTCCTCCTACCTATAAAAAGGTCCTCCCATTCCAAATCCGGCCGAAACCCTAGACCCCTCCCTCTCCTCGCACCGCCGGACAAAAAATCCGGTCGGCCGGACACGTCCGCCTGCTCCGCCGGACGTATTAGCAGCCGACACGTATCCACGCGGGCGCCTCACTTCGTCGCCGACCGCGCGGGCCCGCCAGGCCCACGGCCGGCCCCCGCGGCCCATCCGGCCACCGCCGCCGCCTCGGTCTCCCGCCGCCCGCGCCTCCTCGCTGGGCCGCCGCACGCCACCTCCGGCCGCTGCGTGCCCACTCACCGACAGCCACCGGCGCGCCGGATCTCACCGTCTCCGCCGCTGGCTCGCCGTGCCCAGGGCCCTTCCTCGCCGCCGCGCAGTTCCGGCCCCGGATCCGGCCGGATCTGCCTCTCCCTCTCCTCCCCGCCAAATTTGCGCCAGAGCAAGTCAACCCTCGCCGGAGTTGCCTCGCTTCGCGTGACGACAAACCCTAGATCTGGAGAGGTTGTTTTTCCCCAAGTCTCAGATAATTTTCGCATATTTCATCGCATCGTATCTCTGCAACCGTGGCTCCGTTTCGGGCGTATAGCATATCAAATTGTTCGTCTCGACGAGTACTTCATTTCATCTCATTGCATCATGTTCATTTGAGCTCATATTGATGCCCTAAATGCTGTTGGAAGAGTGCTAGTTTCTATTAGTTTCAGTTTATTATCAGCAATTGGACATTTGTCATTTTTGCCATGATTAATGTGTGCCTCCTATGAACTTGAGCCCTACATGAGTTTTGAAGTATGCCATGTCATCTTTACAGGGGTGTATGCCATGTATTTTTGTGATCTCTGTGGTGACTAGCACAAGCATGCAAAGTAGCTCTCGTGATGTTTCTGATTTCAGGGACTTAGAAATATTCTAAGTCATTGCCCTTATAATATTTTTATGCCATGTATTCATGCTGCTACATATTGATCCATGCCTCTTTTGAGCATGATCAATAAGGATGTTTTGTAGATATTGTGGTGCTCTATCCATCCATGTCTTTGTTTGCAATTATGGAGCACCCTAGCTTGAGTCTATCGAGCACTACTTTTGCTATAAAATGTTCCTGGCAGAATGTTTACGTGTTAAGCATTTTTGCCGAGCTGTTGTAGTTGATCCGTGCATGCTATGATGTTGTTCTTGCCATGTTTAGCTTCTATGCCATGTCTACTTGCTGGGTGTATGCTTAGTTTGTCATGCAATGCCTTCTGGTGAGTGCATCGAGCTCGTAAACATGCCTACTTAATATCTGTTTTGCCATGTTCCAGTTTTCTACTAAGTCTGAATCTGTTAACGATAATTGCTATGTTCACATGGTTGCCATTGTATTTTCTGATCCCTTTTGGCTTATGGTCAGTTAGGTACTTTTGTTGTATGCTATGAGTACCTTCATGCCATGCCTTGCTTGGCCATGATACGTTCCTGTAGCATGTTGTTATCGTGCTCTAAACATTGCTTCTTGATGTTAAATTCCTGACATGTTAATTTCACCAAGTCTGTAATCTGATATCTTTTGCCATGCTTGTTTGAACCTGCTATTGAGTGAATTAGCCATAGCTCAGAGTTCATCTTTTGTCAAGCATCTTGAGTGGATCCCTGCCATGTGTTTTGTTGATATGTTAGAGTGCAGTAGCTTGTTCTCTAGATGGCCTCGTGCTGTTAATAGCAGATCGGTGCCATATTTGTTTAGCTTGCCATTTGCAAATCGTGCATCCGATTCCGATGATCTTTATATCGATTTCGACCGAAATCAATCCTCTTTCCAGTGGCACTCTTGGTTTTCCAAGTTGAGGCCAGGTTCAATCTTTCCTTTCTGAAGCATGCATATGCATCGCATATCACATCCCGCATATCATGCCATGTTTTGCATCATGTTGCTTGTGCATGCACGTTGTTGATTGTGTCTCCTTTTGCTTGTTGTTCTTGTTTGGGTAGAGCCGGGAGACGAGTACGTGATCAAGGAGCCCATTGAGTACGTTTACGAGGATCAAGCTAACGTCAACTCGGAGAACTTTCCAGGCAAGATGACCATACCCTCGAAATCACTTCTATCTTTGCTTGCTAGATGCTCGCTCTATTGCTATGCCTATGCTACGATACCTACCACTTTCTTATCATGCCTCCCATATTGCCATGGCAAACCTCTAACCCACCTTGTCCTAGCAAACCGTTGTTTGGCTATGTTACCGCTTTGCTCAGCCCCTCTTATAGCGTCGCTAGTTGCAGGTGAAGATTGGAGTTTGTTCCTTGTTGGAACATGGTTATTGTTGGGATTTCATTATTATATCTTGTCTACTTTAATGCATCTATACACTTGTTAAAGGGTTGAAGGCTCGGCCTTATGCCTGGTGTTTTGTTCCACTCTTGCCGCCCTAGTTTCCGTCATACCGGTGTTATGTTCCTTGATTTTGCGTTCCTTACACGGTTGGGTTATAATGGGAACCCCTTGACAATTCACCTTGAATAAAACTCCTCCAGCAATGCCCAACCTTGGTTTTACCATTTTCCACCTAGCCTCTTTTCCCTTGGGTTTCCGGAGCTCGAGGGTCATCTTTATTTAACCCCCCAGGCCTGTGCTCCTCTGAGTGTTGGTCCGAACCGAGTAGACTGCGGGGCCACCTCGGGGCAACTTGAGGGTTGGTTTTACTTGTAGGATGTCTCATCTGAGTGTGCCCTGAGAACGAAATATGTGCAAATCCTATCGGGATTTGTCGGCACATTCGGGCGGCTTTGCTGGTTTAGTTTTACCATTGTCGAGATGTCTTGTAACCGGGATTCCCAGTCTGATCGGATTGTCTTGGGAGAAGGAATATCCTTCATTGACCGAGAGAGCTTGTGATGGGCTAAGTTGGGACACCCCTGCAGGGATTGAACTTTCGAAAGTCATGCCCACGGTTATGGGCAGATGGGAATTTGTTAATGTCCGGTTGTAGAAAACCTTAACCTTAACTTATTTTAAAATGAATCAATAGAGTGTGTGGCCGTGATGGTCTCTTTTCGGCGGAGTCCGGGAAGAGAACACGGTCTCGAGTTATGCTTGAACGTAGGTTGTTCTAGGATCACTTCTTGATCATAGTTTCTCGACCGTGCCTTTGCCTTCTCTTCTAGCTCTCATTGCGTATGTTAGCCACCATATATGCTAGTGCTTGCTGCAGCTCCACCTCATACCTTTTACCCTTCCTATAAGCTTAAATAGTCTTGATCGCGAGGGTGTGAGATTGCTGAGCCCCATGACTCACAGATTACTTCCAAAACCAGATGTAGGGACCGATGATACTGCTCCAGGTGATTCGACTAAGCTCAAGTGGGAGTTCGATGAGGACTCAGGACGATACTACGTTTCCTTTCCAGACGATCAGTAGTGGTGCCCAGTTGGGGCGATCGGGGACTTTGTCGCATTTGGGGTTGTTCTTTATTTTGGTTCCGTAGTCGGACCTTGATTGTATCTGGATGAATGTAATGATATTTATGCTTTTGTGTGACGTGGCGAGTGTAAGCCAACTATGTACCACTTTTCCTTATTCATTACATGGGTTGTGTGAAGATTACCTCACTTGCGACATTGCTTACAATGCGGTTATGCCTCTAATTCATGCTTCGACATGTGGGAGATATAGCTGCATCGTGGGCGTTACAAGTTGGTATCAGAGCCTTCCCCGACTTTGGATCCCCCTGCTTGATCGAATTGTTGGCGTTGTTGAGTCTAGAAAAATGTTTTGAGTCATTTAGGATTATATATATCAGAGAGTAGGATTCTTTTTACTCCTCAGTCCCTTCGTCGCTCTGGTGAGGCATCCTGACGTAGAGTTTTGACTCTTCTCTTCTCAAATTTCACTAAAAAAATTTAGGAACACGCGGGTATCTTGGAATCGTTCCGATGGATTTGTGACGAGAACATTGTTCTTGGTGCCTCCTGACATTTAGGGGTTGTGGCAGTGTCCCGGGGAGTTGAGCTCCGAGGTGTTGTCGTCACAATTTTATCGTTGCAATTCTGGAATACCTGAGTTTCGCTGACATCGAAAATATCTTTTATGCAGTTGTTGGTGAGATAACCTCGACGTCACCCAGTACTGGGGCGGGAGTTCGGGAGTATCGCCATAACTAGTATAACAGATGCTTTTCGACGGTTGAGGTAAATGGTTTCCAAAGTTTTCTTGGTTATGTGTTGAAGGATGGATACAGCTGGATGTAGGATTTGCTAGCTTTGGGTGAGATATTATGCTTCCCCTGTATCCCCAACACCTGATTGCATAACCGGGAAAGGTTCGGGAGTTTCATAGGTGGGAATTCATGTAGCTCTAGTATTTCTTCCGCGGATATTTGGTTTGTGATTGGGTAATCCTCACCAAGTATTTGTTCTTATCTGTACCTTGTTGTTTTATTCTTCTACCTCTATCTAAGTGGCTTCTCAATTTATGGAAGTGTGACCATTTCAATTGGAATGCATTCGTTGATTTTGTTCGGATGTTAAGACTATATGTTGCAATTTTCGATCCATTTGATTCAGCTTGAATACATGTCTGTCAACCTGCTAACGGATGTCACCCTCTTCAGGATGGCTCCTCCAACGCGTCAGAATCCTCAACCGCCGGCACCACCTCCACCTCCGGAGGCATGGCAAGCTGTGATGGCCGCTACCAATGCCAACACACAGCTGATCATGCAACTCTTGCAAGAGCGCAACCAAGGGAACCAAGGCCATCGCAACAATCAGAATCAGTTTGCTACACTCAACCAGTTCCTCGCTAACCAGCCAAAGACCTTCAGCAACTGTGTCGAAGCAACAGACGCTGATGATTGGCTCGTGGATATCTGCAAGAATTTCGAGTGCAGCAACGTCAGGCCTAAGGACTTTGTCAAGTTTGCTTCGATCCAACTTAAAGACCAAGCTGCAGAGTGGTATCAGCAGTACAAAGATTCCAGAGGAGGTCGTGTGATTACCTGGGATGAATTCTATCACGACTTCAAAGCTCACCACATTCCTCAAAGTGTTGTTGAGAGAAAGCGTGAGGAGTTCCACAATATGAAGCAAGGCAGCTTGTCTGTTTACCAGTATAACATCATGTTCCAGAAGCTCGCTCGTTTCGCTAAGCAAGCCGTCCCGGACGAGAAGAGCATGATTTATCAGTTCAGAGGTGGCCTCAGAGAAGATCTCCAACTAGCTCTTGTGCTTTTTGAGCCGCAGAAGTACAATGAGTTTTACAACATGGCACTGAAACAAGAGATAGCTCAGCTCAACTGCGATGCTTCCAAGAAGCGAGTCAGGGATGCAACTCCTTCTTCCTCAACTCAAGTGGTAACTAAGCAGCAAAAGTATTGGTTGCCTCCTCCTCCATTCCGTCAGCCTTATCAGCAGAAGAGCAAAGGTGGCAATGGATCTTCCCACCCACCCAACAGAAGAAGGCTTCGTCTCATGCTCCAAGATCAAGTGCTCTGTATCACTGTCCGCTCTCGAAGGTCACGTGCAACAAGTGTCAGCAGAAGGGTCACTATGCCAACAAATGCTTCAATCAGAGGCGTCTTCCTCCTCCTCCTGTGAGGTCTGCAAGCACGATAGTGGTCAAGCATAATCCCAAGTTTGCAAAGGTCAACATGATGAACGCAGCTCAGGCAGAGGACTCGTCAGATGTGATTATGGGTAACCTTCCTGTTAACGATGTTCCTGCAAAAGTTCTTTTTGATACTGGTGCATCGCATTCTTTCTTGTCATTCCCATTTGCATCGAAGCACAATGTTGACACTGAGGTTTTGCCTAAAGTCATGCAAGTTGTTTCTCCCGGAAAGCTTATGACTTCTAGTTTGGTTTCTCCGGATGTTTCTATCACGTTGAGCGACTATAAATTTCTGTCCTCTCCAGTGGTCCTTGGTAACTCGGATATTGATCTTATTCTCAGAATGGATTGGCTTTCTTAGCACAAGGCTCACCTTGATTGTGCTTCCAGGAAGATTCAATTGACACATTCGTCTGAGGATGTAATCGTCTTTGCCGCTCGTGATGATACCATTCGACTATTTTCTCTCAACGAGAAGGGTGAGTTGGATGCCATCTCTCAGATTCCAGTCGTTTGTGAATATCAAGACGTCTTTCCTGAAGAGCTTCCAGGAATGCCTCCCCACCAGCCAATTGAATTCGTCATCGATCTTGAGCCTGGCACGGAACCTATTTGCAAACGTCCTTACAAGCTTGGACCTGAAGAGTTGAAGGAGCTGAAGAAGCAACTCGATATTCAAGAACGTATGGGTCTCATCCGACCAAGTTCTTCTCCATGGGGTTGTGGTGTTCTTTTCGTCAAGAAGATGGATGGAACGGACCGACTTTGTGTCGACTACCGTCCATTGAACAAGAAGACCATAAACAACAAGTACCCACTTCCTAACATCAATGAGCTTTTCGAACAACTCAAAGGTTCTCAAGTATTCTCCAAGCTTGATCTCCGTATAGGCTATCATCGGATTCACATTCGTGAAGAAGATATCCCCAAGACAGCATTCAGAACAAGCTATGGTTCATATGAATACATTGTCATGTCTTTCGGCCTTGTCAACGCCCCTCCAACATTCTCCCGCATGATGAATTTCATCTTCAACGCCTACACAAATGACTTTGTCTTGGTCTACCTCGATGACATTCTGGTCTTTTCCAAGAACAAGGAGGATCATGCCAAGCATTTGAGATTGGTGCTGGATAAATTCAGAGAACATCAGTTCTATGCGAAGTTTTCAAAGTGCGAGTTTTGGCTCGATGAGGTTCTCTACCTTGGGCATATCATCTCCGCCAAGGACATAGTTGTTAATCCTGAGAAGGTGTCTCCAATTGTGAATTGGGAACTGCCCCAAAATGTGAAGCAACTCCGGAGCTTCCTTGGGCTCGCAAGCTATTGTCGAAGGTTCGTTGAGAACTTCTCTAAGATCGCGAAGCCTCTTTCCAACCTCCTGCAGAAGCATGTGAAGTATGTCTGGTCGCCTGAATGTGACATTGCTTTCAACACCCTGAAAGAGAAGTTAGTCACTGCTCCAGTTCTAACTCCTCCTGATGAACCCAAACCATTCGAGGTTTTCTGTGATGCTTCCCTTCAAGTTCTTGGTGCAGTGTTGATGCAAGAGAAGTAAGTTGTGGCCTATACCTCTCGCCAGTTGAAGCCCAATGAAAAGAACTACCCCACTCACGACCTCGAGTTGGCGGTAGTTGTCCATGCTCTTTTAACATGGAGACATCTCTTGTTGGGAAGAAAAGTGGACATCTTCACTGATCACAAGAGTCTCAAGTACATCTTCACTCAGCCAAACCTCAACCTCAGGCAGACTCATTGGGTCGAAATGATTCAAGAGTATAATCTGAGTATAGAATATACTCCAGGCAAGGCCAATGTAATTGCTGACGCATTGAGCAGGAAGGCTTACTGCAATAGTATGATTATCAAGCCTTACCAACCAGAGCTTTGTGAAGCTTTCCGCAAACTCAATCTTCAAGTTGTTCCTCAAGGACTCCTTGCCAACCTCCAAGTCTCTCCTACTTTGTAAGATCAGATTCGTGAGGCCCAACTTCTTGATGCTATGGTGAAGAAGGTGAAGATTGGGATTTCCAAGAGTCAACCCAAGTACAAGTGCTATCGTCTTGATGACAAGGATACTCTATTCTTCGAGGATCGCATTGTTGTTCCTAAGGGTGACCTTCGTAAAGTCATTATGAATGAGGCTCACAATTCACTCCTCTCTATTCACCCTGGAAGTACAAAGATGTACCATGACCTCAAGCAGTCGTATTGGTGGACTCGAATGAAGCGCGAGATTGCTCAGTTCGTGAACGAATGTGATGTCTACAGAAGAGTGAAAGCAGAACACCAACGACCAGCTGGTCTCCTCCAACCTCTTGCCATTCCAGAATGGAACTTTGACCACATTGAGATGGACTTCATGACTGGATTTCCAAAGTCCAAGCGTGGCAATGATATTATCTTTGTTGTCATCGACAAGCTCACTAAAGTGGCTCATTTTCTTCCTATCAAAGAATCTATCATAGCAACTCAGTTCGTAGAGCTATATACCTCCAAGATTGTCTCTCTGCAAGGCATTCCGCAGTTGATATCTTCAGATCGTGGTAGCATCTTCACCTCCAAGTTTTGGGATTCTTTTCAGAATGCCATGGGCACCAACATTCGCTTCAACATAGCCTTTCATCCTCAAACCAGTGGCCAAGTCGAGCGAGTTAATCAAATTCTTGAAGATATGCTCAGGGCTTGCGTCATCTCTTTCGGTATGAAGTGGGAAGATTGTCTTCCATATGCTGAGTTCTCCTACAACAACAGCTTCCAAGCGAGTTCAGGCAAGGCCCCATTCAAGATTCTCTATGGCAGGAAGTGCCGCACTCCTCTTAACTAGTCAGGGACTGGTGAACGCCAACTTCTTGGCAATGAATTGATCACAGTGGCAGAAGAAATGTGCAAAGTCATTCGCGAAAATCTCAAAGCCGCGCAATCGCACCAGAAGAGTTACTATGATAGCAAACATCGTGACTTGGCTTTCGAGATCGGAGACCATGTCTACCTCCGCGTCTCTCCAATGAAAGGTATTCGTCGCTTCGGTATCAAAGGGAAGCTTGCCCCTAGATACATGGGTCCTTTCAAGATCATTGGCAAAAGAGGCAATCTAGCCTATCAACTTGAGCTTCCATCCAACTTTGCAAACGTGCACGACGTGTTTCACGTGTCTCAACTCCGCAAGTGTTTCAAGACTCCTGACCGCACCATCAACTTTGAAGAGATTGATCTCCAAGAAGACATGTCTTACCATGAGCACCCAGTTGCTATTCTTGAAGAAACTGAGCGCAAGACTCGCAACAAGTCTATCAAATTCCTGAAAGTCAAGTGGTCACATCATTCCAACCGTGAAACCACCTGGGAACGCGAGGACCACCTCCGTTCTGAGTACACGGAGTTTTTCCAGACCTAGATCTCGGGACGAGATCCTTTCGTAGTGGTGGAGTGTTGTAACACCCCGTATGTAACTTGCCATAATTGTATTCCAACTCTTGCCATTTTCGGCACTAAGTTATGTTTTTTCCTTGTTGTCGGGTTTTTGTCTTCATGTTGTTTTGTCTTTTCCATGCATCTCATATCATGTCATCATGTGCATCGCATTTGAATACGTGTTCGTCTCATGCACTCGAGTATTTTCCCTGTTGTCCGTTTTGCATTCCGGTGCTCCTATGTCCTCCGGTGTCCCTTCCTACCTCTTTTCTTGTGCGGGTACTAAACGTTTTCGGATTGGACCGAGACTTGCCAAGAGTCCTTGGTTTACTACCGGTAGACTGCCTGTCAAGTTTCGTGCCATTTGGACTTCGTTTGATACTACAACGGTTAACCGAGGGGCCGAAAAGGCCTCGTGTGTGTTGCAGCTCAACACCCCTCCAAAGTGGCTCAAAACCCACCTAAACCCCCTCCATTATCTAGGCCGTTCGATCACGATCGCGTGGCCGCAAACCGTGCTCAATTTGGAGCCTCCTAGCTCCTCCTACCTATAAAAAGGTCCTCCCATTCCAAATCCGAACGAAACCCGAGACCCCTCCCTCTCCTCGCGCCGCCAGACAAAAATCCGGTCGGCCAGACACGTCCGCCCGCACCGCCAGACGTATCAGCAGCCGCCACGTGTCCCCGCGGGCGCCCCACTTCACCGCCGACCGCGCGGGCCCGCCAGGCAAACGACCGGCCCCCTCGGCCCATCCGGCCACCGCCGCCGCCTCGGTCTCCCGCCGCCCGCGCCTCCTCGCTGCGCCGCCGCATCGCCTCGCGCCGCCGCCCGCCACCTCTGGCCGCCGCGCGCCCGCTCGCCGACAGCCACCGGCGCGCCGAAGCTCGCCGCGCCCGGGGCCCTTCCTCGCTGCCGCGCCGTTCCGGCCCCAGATCCGGCCAGATCCACCTCTCCCTCTCCTCCCCGCCGAATTTGCGACCTCGCCGGAGTTGCTTCATTTCGCGTGCTGATGAACCCTAGATCTGGATAATTTTTCCATATTTCACCGCATCGTATCTTTGCAATCGTGGCTCCGTTTTGGGCGTATAGCATATCAAATTGTTCGTCTCGATGAGTACTTCATTTCATCTCATTGCATCATGTTCATTTGAGCTCATCTTCATGCCCTATATTCTGTTGGAAGAGTGCTAGTTTCTGTTAGTTTCAGTTTATTGTCAGCAATTGGACATTTGTCATTTTTGCCATGATTAATGTGTGCCTCCTATGAACTTGAGCCCTACATGAGTTTTGAAGTATGCTATGCCATCGTTACATGGGTGTATGCCATGTATTTTTGTGATCTCTGTGGTGACTAGCACAAGCATGCAAAGTAGCTCTCGTAATGTTTCTGATTTCAGGGACTTCGAAATATTCTAAGTCATTGCCCTGATAATATTTTTATGCCATGTATTCATGTTGCTACATATTGATCCATGCCTCTTTTGAGCATGATCAGTAAGGATGTTTTGTAGATATTGTGGTGCTCTATCCATCCATGTCTTTGTTTGCAATTATGGAGCACCCTAGCTTGAGTCTATCGAGCACTACTTTTGCTATAAAATGTTCCTGGCAGAATGTTTATGTGTTAAGCATTTTTGCCGAGCTTGTTGTAGTTGATCCGTGCATGCTATGATGTTGTTCTTGCCATGTTTAGCTTCTATGCCATGTCTACTTGCTGGGTGTATGCTTAGTTTGTCATGCAATGCCTTGTGGTGAGTGCATCGAGCTCGTAAACATGCCTACTTAATATCTGTTTTGCCATGTTCCAGTTTTCTACTAAGTCTGAATCTGTTAACGATAATTGCTATGGTCACATGGTTGCCATTGTATTTTCTGATCCCTTTTGTCTTATGGTCAGTAAGGGACTTTTGTTGTATGCTTTGAGTAGCTTCATGCCATGCCTTGCTTGGCCATGATATGTTCCTGTAGCATGTTGTTATCGTGCTCTCAACATTGCTTCCTGATATTAAATTCCTGACATGTGGTTTTGCACTTTTGCACTTTTGCCATGTTGTTTGAACCTGCTATTGAGTGAATTAGCCGTAGCTCATTGTTCATCTTTTGTCAAGCATCTTGAGTGGATCCCTTCCATGTGTTTTGTTGATATGTTAGAGTGCAGTAGCTTGTTGTTCTTGATGCATTTAGATGGCCTCGTGCTGTTAATCGCAGATCGGTGCCATATTTGTTTTGCTTGCCATTTGCAAACTGTGCATCCGATTCCGGTGATCTTTATATCGTTTTCGACCGAAATCAACTCCTATTGCCAGTGGCACTCTTGGTTTTCCAAGTTGAGGCCAGGTTCAATCTTTCATTTCCGAAGCATGCATATGCATCGCATATCACATCCCGCATATCATGCCATGTTTTGCATCATGTTGCTTGTGCATTGCACGTGGTTGATTGTGTCTCCTTTTACTTGTTGTTCTTGTTTGGGTAGAGCCGGGAGACAAGTACGTGATTGAGGAGACCGTTGAGTACGTTTACGAGGATCAAGCTAATGCCAACTCAGAGAACTTTACAGGCAAGATGACCATACCCTCAAAATCACTTCTATCTTTTCTTGCTAGATGCTCGCTCTATTGCTATGCCTATGCTATGATACCTACCACTTGCTTATCATGCCTCCCATATTGCCATGTCAAACCTCTAACC
The DNA here is from genome assembly GCF_056163025.1 of Triticum urartu. Taxonomy (NCBI): domain Eukaryota; kingdom Viridiplantae; phylum Streptophyta; class Magnoliopsida; order Poales; family Poaceae; genus Triticum; species Triticum urartu. The sequence continues at coordinate 95,132,478 of NC_141877.1, forward strand.
CACCTTGTCCTAGCAAACCGTTGTTTGGCTATGTTACCGCTTTGCTCAGCCCCTCTTATAGCGTTGCTAGTTGCAGGTGAAGATTGGAGTTTGTTCCTTGTTGGAACATGGTTATTGTTGGGATATCATTATTATATCTTGTGTACTTTAATGCATCTATACACTTGGTAAAGGGTGGAAGGCTCGGCCTTATGCCTGGTGTTTTGTTCTACTCTTGCCGCCCTAGTTTCCGTCATACCGGTGTTATGTTCCTTGATTTTGCGTTCCTTACATGATTGGGTTATAATGGGAACCCCTTGACAGTTCACCTTGAATAAAACTCCTCCAGCAATGCCCAACCTTGGTTTTACCATTTGCCACCTAGCCTCTTTTCCCTTGGGTTTCCAGAGCCCGAGGGTCATCTTTATTTAACCCCCCCCTGGGGCCAGTGCTCCTCTGAGTGTTGGTCCGAACCGAGTAGACAGCGAGGCCACCTCAGGGAAACTTGAGGGTTGGTTTTATTCGTAGGATATCTCATCTGAGTGTGCCCTGAGTACGAGATATGTGCAGCTCCTATCGGGATTTGTCGGCACAATCGGGCAGCTTTGCTAGTTTAGTTTTACCATTGTCGTGATGTCTTGTAACCGGGATTTCGAGTCTGATCGGATTGTCTTGGAGAAGGAATATCCTTCGTTGACTGTGAGAGCTTGTGATGGGCTAAGTTGGGACACCCCTGCAGGGATTGAACTTTCGAAAGCCGTGCCCGCGGTTATGGGCAGATGGGAATTTGTTAATGTTCGATTGTAGAAAACCTTAACCTTAACTTATTTTAAAATGAATCAACAGAGTGTGTGGCCGTGATGGTCTCTTTTCGACGGAGTCCGGAAAGAGAACACGGTCTCGAGTTATGCTTGAACGTAGGTTGTTCTAGGATCACTTGTTGATCATAGTTTCTCGACCGTGCCTTTGCTTTCTCTTCTCGCTCTCATTTGCGTATGTTAGCCACCATATATGCTAGTGCTTTTTGCAGCTCCACCTCATACCTTTTACCCTTCCTATAAGCTTAAATAGTCTTGATCGCGAGGGTGTGAGATTGCTGAGTCCCTGTGACTCACAGATTACTTCCAAAACCAGATGTAGGGACCAATGATACTGCTCCAGGTGATTCGACTAAGATCAAGTGGGAGTTCGATGAGGACTCAGGACGATACTACGTTTCCTTTCCAGACAATCATTAGTGGTGCCTAGTTGGGGCGATCAGGGACTTTGTCGCATTTGGGGTTGTTCTTTATTTTGGTTCCGTAGTCGGACCTTGATTGTATCTGGATGAATGTAATGATATTTATGCTTTTGTGTGACGTGGCGAGTGTAAGCCAACTATGTACCTCTTTGCCTTATTCATTACATGGGTTGTGTGAAGATTACCTCACTTGCGGCATTGCTTACAATGCGGTTATGCCTCTAAGTCGTGCTTCGACACGTGGGAGATATAGCCGCATCGTGGGCGTTACATTTTCACCCGAATTTCTTTTTAATATATAGACAAGGTATTGCTTACCTTTGCTCTCCTCGAGCTGCCTCTTGGTAAGGCCGAGCTCATCCTCGGACCACTCCAGGTCCTACTTCAGTGCAGCGACCTCCGCAGTACGTGCGGCGGCGGCCAGCAGTGAAGCCTGCACATGCATATAGACATATTCTGATTAGACTCCTGGTTTATTATTTGATCCTCTATTCGGCTTTTCTTCATGAACGCCAAACAAAGCATCAGGGGCTACTGCCTATGCGGTAATATTTTCCTATATTTTGATTGCTTACCTGAAATCCTGTTAGGAGGTTGGCACTAGCTTCGGTCAGTCCGTTTTTGGCGGACTGAACTTTCTCGATCACCGCACTCATAATAGTGCGGTGCTCTTCGTCGATGGAAGCGCCGCGAAGCGCTTCCAGCAAGTTGTCCGGTGCCTCTGGATGGATAGAGGCCACTGGCACGGGCGGCTTGCCCCTCTTAACGGGGGGTCGCCCGCCGGAGTCCGGAACCACCGAAGATTCCGGCGCAGTGTTCGGCTGGGGGCCGAACCTGGAGCCCATGAGAGTCCTCCTTTCTTTGCGCCCAGGGTCCGGAAGGTCGCCTCGAGGCGCCCCCAGGACTACCTCCCCTTGGCTCGGTGCCTTTTGAGACAACACCTCAGTGTTGTCTGTAGGGCAAGGGGTGGAGGAAGTCGGAAGTGAATCGCTGTTCATATCCGACGAGTCCAAAGAACCGTCCGACGAAGATACGTCGATACGGGCTTGGGACGGACTGCATAATCGTATTATGCGTAAGGAGAAGCAGTGCAATAAAACATACCATGAATGACTATGGTATCCGGATACTTACGACTTCGTCAGGGGCTTGTCCCTGGGAAACCACTCGTCGTTGCTGTGGGCGGCCATCGTGGAGCAGTCCGGCAGGAGGGTCCTTCCCTTCTTGGACCCTTCGGTCTCCCCAGCTGGGGCGGCCTTCCTTTTCTTATCTCCCCCAGCTGGTGGGAGAACTTTCCTGTTCCTCCTCCTCATTTTCGTGGGAGGAGGGCGCGTCGAAATTATCGGACGATGAGTCCGATACAACCTTGCGCCGGAGACCCTTCCGGGTCCCCGCGGCCTTCTTCTTGGCCTTCTTCACCGGCACCTCATAAGGTGCCGTAACCAGCATCTCCATTAGGAGAGCGTCTGCAGGATGTTCAGGCAGGGGGGCCGGGCAATCGATCTGCTCTGTTGTCTTCACCCTGTCCTGTTAAAGGCATGGAAAGCTTAGATCCCGCACATGATTAAACTGGGGCAAATAGATATCCTGCGAGATATGAAAACTTACCGGATTGGCTTGGCGCTTTGCACTGAGTCCACGGTCTTCGGTAAGGGGAGGAGTTTCCTCGGCGCCCTTGAACAACACCCTCTAGACGTGCTTGTGCGTCGTGTCGAAGAGCTCTCGCAGCGTCTGGTGCTTGGCCAGCTCGAACTCCCACAAGTTGAATACCTGTTGTTGACACGGGAGAATCCGGCGGAAGAGCATGACCTGGACCATGTTGATGAGCTTGATTTTCTTGCTCATCATGTTCTTGATGCAGGTCTGGAGTCCGGTTAGCTCTACCGGGGAACCCCAGGACAAGCCCTTCTCTTTCCAGGAGGTGATCCGTCTGGGGATTCCGGATCAAAATTCGAGGGCCACCACCCAGTTGGTGTCGCGCGGCTCAGTGATGTAGAACCACCCCGATTGCCACCCCTTTATGGTCTCCACATAGGAGCCTTCGAGCTAGGTGACGTTAGGCATTTTTCCCACCATGGTGCCTCCGCACTCTGCTTGCTGGCCGACCACCACCATCGGTTCAACATTGAAGGTTTTCAGCCATAGGCCGAAGTGGGGCCTGATGCGGAGGAAGGCCTCACACATGACGATAAATGCCGAGATGTTGAGGATGAAATTGGGGGCCAGATCATGAAAGTCCATCCCGTAGAACAACATGAGCCCACGAACAAACGGGTGAAGTGGAAATCCCAGTTCGCGGACAAAGTGGGTGAGGAAAACTACCCTCTCATGGGGTGCGGGCGTAGGAACGATGTGCCCCGCATCGGGCAGCCGATGCGCGATATCCGTGGCCAGATATCCGGCTTCCCGTAGCTTTGCGATGTTCTCCTCCGTGACGGTGGAGACCATCCACTTGCCTCCCGCTCTGGACATGATTGGAGTGGTTTGAGGAGAAAGACGCGAACTTGGGCGCTGGAGCTCAAGTGCGCAAGAATGGATAAGCAAGAGGGAAGAAGGCGTGGGTAAAAATGGGTGAATATTTGTCCCTTTATAAGGGCGGAGGAGGCGATGCGCCTCCCCACTTACCTGGTAAAATCGCTTATTCCCCGAGCGCCGTAATTGATGGCGCAGTTGCGTTACCCACGTCCGTATTGATGAGAATTCCGTGATAAGGGGACACGATCTCTGCTTTGATTAGACCTGTCAAGAAAAACCGCCTCGCGATATGTGCAGTGCTGGTTGAGAAAAATGGTTCGAATAATAACCGGGCCATGGCATGATGTCATGCTGCAAAAACGGGTCAGCAGATTAGATTTGTGAAAATATTATTCTCTCTACGTTGGTATGTGGGACTTGCTTTGCAGAGCCGGACACTATCCTTGTGTTCAAAATCTTCTATGAAGTATTTGGAGGAGGAACCTGCCTTGCAATGTCGAAGACAAATCTACGCGCCGGACTCATCGTCATTGAAGCCTGGTTCAGGGGCTACTGAGGGAGTCCTCGATTAGGGGGTCTCCGGACAGCCGGACTATATCCTTTGGCCGGACTGTTAGACTATGAAGATACAAGATTGAAGACTTCGTCTCGTGTCCGGATGGGACTTTCCTTGGCGTGGAAGGAAAGCTTGGCAATACGGATATGTAGATCTCCTCCCTTGTCACCGACTCTGTGTAACCCTAGCCCCCTTCGGTGTCTATATAAACCGGAGGGTTTAGTCCGTAGGACAACATACAATCATACCATCGGCTAGCTTCTAGGGTTTAGCCTCTACGATCTCGTGGTAGATCAACTCTTGTAATACTCATATCATCAAGAAGAATCAAGCAGGACGTAGGATATTACCTCCATCAAGAGGGCCCGAACCTGGGTAAAACATCGTGTCCCCTGCCTCCTGTTACCATCCGCCTTAGACGCATAGTTCGGGACCCCCTACCCGAGATCCGTCGGTTTTATAGACAATGCATATCTTGCAACAATCAGGCTAACACTAAGCAAGATAGTAAATAAGAGCATAACATAAATAGCACAAGGTAACATAAGCTAAATAAGATGCGATAGAGTGCATATGTCTTACACCATATCATAGAAAAGTCTCACGAGCACAATCAAACCAAAGCAAGCAAGGTTCAACACGAGAAAAGAGTTTGCGAGAAAGACAGGCATGGCACAACACGCCACACAAAGACAGGATAGGCACAACATGCCACACAAACACACTCTCTCCCCCATTTGGCATCGAGACACCAAAAAGGCAAAGAGCGCTGCTACGGCTCCAGGTGATAGAAAACTGAGGGGCTCTATCATCACATCCCGTGGGGATCGTCTACTCTGCCATCCTTAGTCGGAAACTGCTCGGTGTCTGAACCGGTCCACGGACAGTGCTGCTGAATCCACTCCTCCTCATCAGTGATCTTACCCTAAGAACCGTTGGCAATGGTCGCTCCCAACTGACGCATGAGCTTCTTGTGGCGACTCCTGGCCTGCTTCTCAGCCACATGAGTCATGTACTGACCGTGAGACCCCATGCAGAAGAGTTTCTTCATCTTGCGCTTGAGCTTCTTTGCCCAAGAGGCTTTGCTCCAGATGGCTCATAGTCATCGTCATCATCAGCATCATCCTCATTCTCCATGTCAGCAGCTCCAGGCGGAATGCCAGAACTCGGAGCTGCGGTGCCCCAGTTCTCCTTCTTCCTCAGACGCTTGATCTCATGAGAAACTAGATCCCCAGTCTCCAGCACCACCCTAGGATACACACGCTCCCAGGCCTTCTCAATGAGAAACATGATAAATGGTCCATAGATAGGGCACTTGCGCTCAAAGATGACGGAAACCAACTCAGACCACATGACATGAGAGATATCCAAAGAGTCTTCAGTGTTTTATTCCTTCTCATGTTGACAGAAAAGAAGCATGTCCACAAGAAAAGAGTGTACCATCACTACAAAAAAATACACATCCGTGACATTTTGGGCCGAACGAATTTTTTTTCTGTCATACATATGACACTTCTATGACGATAATTGTGACAAAACCCGGTATCATCATAGATATGGTGGGCTCCTACTTCTATGACAAAAAATCATGACAGAAAATGGGATTTTCGTCCTGGGCGGGCCGAAGATGCAGCTGCATGACATTCTTTCGGCCGTCCATGACGGAAAAAGGCGTGGTAGAAGCGAGGGGGAGGAAAATTTCGGGGAGTTCCCGGTTATGGTGGGAGGTCGGGGGCCGAGCGATGTGTGTTTCTCTCGTACACGTACGCGCGTTTGTGCGAGGCGTTGGCTCTAACTGAACCCGAGCGCGGCGTTGGGCTCTATCTGAACCCGAGCGATTGCACTGCAGGCTACGCGTTACTGAACCCGAGCGATCGATTGATGGATGTTAACTGAACCTGATCGAGCGATTCCTTCGCTACTTCTGCTAACTGACGCCGATCGATGCTACCTCTGGGATGAATAGTGAGCGTTGTGGGGGGTTTTGGATGAACAGTGAGCGGTGGCGTTGCCTCTGGATGAACAGGACCCCGTGGTGTGGTGGAGGGCTGGATGAACAGTAGACGGTGGAGGGGTGCCCGTGGAGGGGTGGTTGAACAGGCCCCCGTGGTGTGGAGGGCTGGATGAACAGTAGACGGTGGAGGGGTGGTTGAACAGTAGCCGGTGGAGTAGCGCGCGGTGGAGGCTGGATGAACAGGAGCCCGTGGAGGCTGGAGGAGGTCGACGGTGGAGATGAACAGTATCCCGTGGAGTCCCGTTTTGCGGTACGCCACATCCCTCCTGATGAACAAGGCCCTTGTTTCGACCGTAGGAGGTCCGTTTCGTCCGTTTTGCGATACGCCACACCCCTCCCGATCAACAGGACCCCCGTTTTGAACGTAGGAGGTCTGTTTCGTCCATTTTGCGGTACGCCACACCCCTCCCGATCAACAGGATCCCCGTTTCGACTGTAGGAGGTCCGTTTCCTCCGTTTTGTGGTACGCCAGACCCCTCCGATCAACAGGACCCCGTTCCGAACATAGGAGGTCTGTTTCCTCCGTTGTGCGGTACGCCAGGCCTCGTTTCCATCGCATGTTCCGTCCAAGCCCTCCCGATGAACACGACCACGCATTCCGTTCCGACCCAGCCGGTTGGCTCCCACGTGTTCCATTGCCTCCTGATGAACACGACACATTCTGTTGCCTCCCCATGAACACGACGCATTCCGTTTCCTCCCCATGAACACGATGACGACGCTATTTCTCCGTTCCGACCCAGCCATGTACACGAGCCCTGGCCGTACGTATGCGCGAGTAGGCATTCGAGACCCCGCCCGTATGTACACATAGTGGCCGTATTTTCTTTCTTGCACCCTGGCCGCTGTACGTACGTGTACATGCTACGTGCGCACCTCTACTACGACACATACGCACCTCTACTACGACACGTGCACGCCTCTACATCCACCAGTATATATGTACGTAGACGTTCGCGACCAGAATGACAACGCTACGTACGCTTTGACTAGGTGGGTCCTGACTGTCAGGCACTTCCTTACCTGCGAAGATGTAGCTGGTGGGTCCCAGCAGCCAGGGGGGCGAATCGTTTTTTTTTTGCCCAGACACACTTCCTTGCGTGCGAAGATGTAGCTGGTGGGTCCCAGCAGTCAGGGGCAAACGTTTTTTTCGCGAAATACGGTGGCCCGTCCGGTGGGTCCCCGCTGTTAGGTGGAGGAATAATTATTTTGCACGTAATAAGGAGGCACTTCCTTGCTGCGGCCGTGGTCCCAGCTGTCAGCCTCTCCACGTATAGTCCACGTCCGATGGAAGCCGTTCCTTGACCATGTTGACCACGCCGCGCCGAGAGCACCCGGGCGGTGGATGACGGCGAGGCCTAGGAAGGGGACGATGCGGAGCCGGGGAAGACGCGGCAGTGGATGCCCACGCGTAGAGGAGTATGACGGTTCACTGGTTCGTTGCGGTGTGAGGCTGCCGTCGCCGCAGAATAACAGGGGGTGTGGTGAGTAGAGGGATGGCCTGGCCAGTGGTGGGAGTAGTAGGGGGCGGTGAGGCCTCTGCCGCATCGTAGCCGGCCACGGGAGGCAGGAGCACGAGGCATGACCGGCGCTGGTTTAGGCGGCTGGAGCAAGAAGACCAGAGGTTGAAGAAGCACTACGGTCGTTGGATGGACATCATACGGTCACTGGAGCTAGAATCATGCATGTTGACTAAGTTAACAAAGCCCTCCGTCCCCGTCAACTTAGTACCCACAAGTTAGCCTGCCACTATACTGGGTCCTAGCTAACAGGGGGAGTATTCATTTTTTTGTGCGTAATAAGGAGGCACTTCCTTGCGTGCGAAGATATAGCTGGTGTGTCCGAGCTGTCAGCGGCGGTAACATTTTTTTCGCGAAATATAGAGGCCCTTTCGATGGGTCCCTGATGTCAGGTGGAGGAATCATTATTTTGCACGTAATAAGGAGGCATTTCCTTGTGTGCGGCCGTGGACCCAGCTGTCGGCCTCTCCACGTATAGTCCACTTCAGATGCATGTCGGTCGTTGACCAAGTTGACCAGGCCGCGCCGAGAGCACCAGGGCGGTGGACGACGGCGAGGCCTAGGAAGGGAACGACACGGAGGCAGGGAAGACTCTGCAGTTGTTTCCCACGCGGAGGGGAGTACGACTGTACGAGGGTTTGCTGGTTCGTCTGCCGTCGCCGGAGAATAACAGCAGGTGTGGGTGAGTAGAGGGATGGCTAGGCCAACGATGGGAGTACGGTGGGGCGGTGAGGCCTGCGCGGCAGCAGAGCCAGCCGCGGGGAGGAGGGTGCAGGCAGTCCCGCCGGCACTTGTTTGAGCGGCTGGAGCAGGAAGAGCAGAGATTGAAGAAGCACGACGGCCATTGGATGGCCATCCAATAGTCACTGCTTGTGCGTCAACCTTTTATTTAGGAAAGCCTCAAATCTGTGGAAAATATCATACAACCCATCTGCCATTATTTCTAATAATTTACAGCACATTTCCTAATTCTTAAGGTTTTTTGGAGCCCATATTCTTTTTGTTAGCATTACAGCCCATATTGTGGCCACGGTTAAAAAATTATACGAAATTTTGCATATTTCGGTGCGGTCCGAACTATTTTTAATGCTGAAATTTCGACTCACATTCAAACTGATTTTAAAAATAAATGTATATCAATATAAAATCCAACAAATTCTCCATGCATAAAAATTAATGTAATTTAAAATCTCAAAATGAAAAAAAGATATTTGAAACTAATTGCTGGTTTGATGTGTTTTAAAAATCTACAACCCATTTCTCATTACTGATAGGCCATTTTCTCGGCCAGCCGAATGAAGCTCTCCTCGTCTTGAAAGATTTGCAGCCCAACAGGCCTGACAAAGCGACTTACTTGGCAAATCATAAAAAAATTGGGATGTGGCCATGGACCCAGCTGTCAGTCCATTTATTTTTTTAGTCCATTTGGTGGGCTGGGTGAAACAATGATGTAGCATCTATGGAGCCTGTTTAAATCCCATTTGCATTTTTCTCAAAATCCGCGGACTTGCTGGGCTGGGTGAAAATATCATGTTGGGCTAGACGTAGAAATGTTATAAAAACATAAACACATGATTGCATGTCAGTAAAATCTTTGCAAGCTTATGTACGCAATCACTAGGAGTTAACTTGCCAAGTTATATATAAACAATTATTATTATTATTTTGTAAGAACTTTCAACTTACGAAATAAAATATCATTTTAATTTGATGAGTTAATTGTACGTGGGGTACTATTATTTTTTAGGCTAGACGTGGGACAGTTGAGTTGGTTCTAGGGGAAAGTACTGGGAGAAAACTCAGTTTACATCGAAAAAGAAAGTGGGAGAAAATTCAGAGACCTGCTGGGTCCACCTGAGGAGGGGAATATGTTGGGAGGAAGGAGATTCAAAGCACGGCAGCCGAGTGAACTAGTTTTTTTACGGACAAGTGAACTAGTTTACATACATAAGCAAATAGCCACTAAAAAATCAATCAGGCTAATGGGTTCTTAAAAGAAATATTTTGGACAAAATGGATAATTACGACACATAGGCTAATGCATGAAACACTCATATGATAAAGGTGCTTATAAATAGATAAAGTACAACATCTAGACCTTCCTGGCACGCTTGATCATGACGATGCGGCTGTCCGTGTACTCGTCGGTTACGGGAAGCAGACACGCCCTCATGTCCAAGATCTGCCTGTACATGTCGTAGCATGCGTATGCGTCCTTGGCCGCGTAGGTTATGTAGGCTAGATTCAGAGGTACCTCCCACGTGTTCAGGTCGTCTTCTTTCATGTTGGCGTATCAGGGGTCGATGATGGTCTCAGCGAGGTCAACCATGGAGTCCTTCTCCTGCCCGTTGCTGATGATCTTGTATTGCTTCTGGATGTTGACAAGCTTGTTGCACCAGATGGCCGAATCGTCGCGTTCTTCCTTCTCTCCACCATAGCGAAGGTGCAGTCGGCGCTGCCGATGAAACGGGTGAATGCTCCAGAACCTGGTGCAGCCATAGGACTGAGGCGAGGCAGAGCTTCACCGAGTCTGTATCGTTGGTGTACATCACATTCAACTTGGTGCAGCCATAGGACTGAACGGCGAACTCAAAGGGGAACTCCTTGCTGAATTTCATATCTAGCAGGCGACAACAGTAAGCTGAGTGTGTACAGGCGACAACAGTTACTACCCCTCCCTCGTCCGCTGCACGCCTGACAGAAGATGCACCCTCGGCCACACGTCGGTTCACGAGCGGGTCTGTATTGGTACTATAAGAACAGGAGTTAGTGGTCACTTTACTTAAATTTAATTAGCTTTAATAGAAATTTATACTTAAAACAAGCAATGCATTCGCTCATTCTATCAATGCCACGGGATCAACATGCACAACAATTAGAATTATTATTCTCAGGACGCACACGATCAGCACATTTGTCGCACTTTCACAAAGATAATACTACCAAGTTTGAACTGTTTGTTATGGTTGTTGTCCTCTGAATCATCATGCCGTGTTTCCCAGCTTGCAAGATTCAGAACCAATAAATAAGATCCAAATAATAAGTACAACAAATATGCCTACACATCTCATTGATTCCCAGCTTGCAAGATTCAGAACCAACAAATAAGATCCAAATAATAAGTGCAACAAAGATGCCTACACATCTCATTGATTCCCAACTTGCAAGATTCAGAACAAACAAATAAGATTCAAATAATAAGTACAACAAAGATGCCTACACATCTCACTGATTCCCAGCTTGCAAGATTCAGAACCAACCCATTAGAGCCTTTTGATAAAGTGAATATCAGGATTAAATCCATCTTGGCTAGCCATGTCATACAATCGAAGAACTTAGCGAATGCTCTTGACCGTCACAACATCTGTAGTTGAGGATTCCTGTTTGCACAGCATGTTTGCACAGCACAAACAAGGAGACAGGAGAGCATGATTTCGCTTTAATAGCGGCCTCCTTGAACTCAACCTCCAGCTCTACTTGGATGAGATCTGCTTGGAGTTCCATGATTCAATTATTGCGCCTTTTTTTGCAGTTCACCTGAAATGAAGCAAGGATTGCATCATTCAGCTAGCAAGAAGTACTTGCTCTTGTGAGCTAGCAGGTTCTTCTTTAGTAGTTGCACTAAAATTGAGGAACATTAAGGTTGGCTGTCCGGCTCATGTAAGCTGCAACTATAATTTTCTTATCCTTTTGTGCAGTTCCACTAAAATAAAGTGCCATTGTGGTGACAGTGATGGCTCCATCTTGCAAAGGCTAATAAAATGTTGCACGAGATTACCAGCAGAACTTGACGGAGATTTTGGAAACTCCAATCACCATTTTGTGCAGTTCCACCAAAATTGAGAGATGTTGCCCACGTGACATTTTAGTTGAACTGCACAAGACACTCATTCCAAAAAAAAGTGTTTTGTGCAGTTCACCAAAAGGTCACAATAGCAACAAGGTGAAATGGATATCCCTATCTGCACAAAAAGATAGAAAGTAAATAGTTGCTGGTCAATAAGAATATACAAAACATATACAAAATGAAAAGAAGCATCTTAATTATGTTCATGGCAATCATGCAAGGACAGTAGAAATTTTAAAACGTCAGTAATGCTTCATGTTACCAGAAGCATTACGATCAACAATGAGATTCCTCAAATATGGGATTACTTTAATGGTGGCATTTCCTGTTTACTAGACACAGTAAATCAACAGCAGCTAAAGAGTTGGTTTAAGGGCATGGGACCGTGGGGACACCAGGACACTCAGCAGCGTAAAGGAGCAACTTACTTATCATACTGGGGAAAACAGCAGGAGTGCCATTGTACTATGTGAGGGCAGCAAATCTAATCCTGGAGACCTTGTACTATGTGAGGGCAGCAAATCTAATCCTGGAGACCTTTTACTATGTGAGGGCAGCAAATCTAATCCTAGAGACCTTTTACTATGTGAGGGCAGCAAATCTAATCCTGAGACATTTTACTATGTGAGGGCAGCAAATCTAATCCTAGAGACCTTTTACTATGTGATGGCAGCAAATCTAATCCTGGACATACTCTGTTGACTTGTCCACCAGCCACCACGTTCTATCCTTTTTTCAACCAATAATAGATCTGTTCGTTATCCAGTTTGTACTGCATTTTCCCATTATTTCCCTTTTCAACCAAGAGACCGGTTGGGTATCCGGTCTCTACTACTTTCACCATATTATTTCCTCTTTGAATCAAGTCCTAGATTCATGCTACAACTTTCCCCCCTTTCTTCGTTGTTTGAACAAAGCCCTAGATTCGAATGCATGAAGTAGCTTTACCTCTAATAATACTAAAATTTTAGGTGGCTTTCGAAGAGCTGATGGGAGTAGAAAAAGATGCACATGCAAACACGTGGGGAGCTGGGGCAGTAGAGCAAGGCCGCTTTCGAAGAACTTATACCTGAGGGTCACCGGGGTGTCGGCGGCGGCAGGTCCGATCTACGGACAATACGGCAGGGAGGAATAAGGGTCGGAGGACCTCCCGAGCCGGCCATGTGTCGGAGAGAACGGCACGGGCAGAGGATCGGGCCCCTCCGGCAGCTGTGGGTTTCCTCCCTCGGCGGCGATGACCGCGTGAACGATGCACCTTTTAGTCCTCTACACACACCGGCCGAAGGGATCCGGCCGGATCTGTGACCAGCGGTGAGCAGAGAGAAAATGTCGCTACCGCTGTCTTGTTTATATCTGGAGAGGATGAGAGAATGAAGAGAGCAACCCTAGTAAAGCAAGCGCTCAGGCCCCTATGTCCATATATAGTGGAGTGATTATCTTTTTTTCTCTCCACAACAAGCGTTTCAATTTGTGTACGTGGCATTAAAGAAAAGAAACTCTCTATTTAAGGTGACTACTGTACGACTCCTACTTACTACTAGTAGTACTATAGTGTTGTTCACGTGTGCTCCCTGCCCCTCCATTCATTGAACAACCCCACGGGTGAATAAACATACAGTAAGTACTGTATTTATATAGAACGAACAAGCTCGATTTATTTTCGCGTAGTTAAAAGTTGAGGGCGGGGCTTTTCCTAGGCAGTACGCGTGGTAGTTTTCGGGTAGGGCCAGAAGACTATTTTTAATTTTTTTTAAAAACTTCGAGACGGCCACATAGCATGGAGTCGACCCCAATGATTTTAAGCTTACAGGCACGGTACACGCTATCCAAGACTACTCTACACATGAAACTACCATACGAGCGTCCGGGCTGCGCTTGGCTCTTCGCCTCTTCGGGAAGACAAACAATGATGGAATACTACTGCACTGGAGGAGTACTACAGTACGCTTCTGGCCATCTGACACCGATTGAACTGCTGCATGTCCACCGCGCGCGGGAGGGAGAGCGTGTAGCGAAAGCTTCTCCTAGTCTTGCCAGCCACCACGCTCATGGGCGAGGGAGGGACGCTCCTGCCTTTGCGTGTATGACAGGTGGGCCTGACAGGTGTGTGGCTAACCTGTCATACAGCCAAAGGCAGGTGCAGTTAAGTCCGCGAGGGAGAGGATAATCAAACTTCTCGTTAATGTATGAGTTGACGCGACACATCAAAGCACTGCACTCGATATATTTCAATAATTTGCGTGTGTGACTCCCAGATGCAGAGGCTGGGGGTCATCATCCTCCTTTTTGAGAAAAAACATACGTGCGTGTCAGAGGATGAGTGCATGCGTGCACCTCTTCTCTTCCTGTATAACATACTACTAAACTCAGAGTACAAGTTTTTGTGGGTGGCACGATGGTGCGTGCGAGAAGTCCCGAGAGATAGGTTTAATGCGCCTGAAAAAAGACTAGCCTAGAGCTCGCCACGCGGCTATTGTTTTTCTCAAAAAATTATGTTTATCAATGCATTAATTGCAATGCATCAATGCATAAAGTACATGCATTGGTCAATTTTCTCTTAATACTTGCATGCAATGATTTAATGCACCTTGGAATCTGAACATGTGTTGGGGAACAACCAAATTGAGCCTTATAAAATGGAAAAACTAAAATTTTCAGATAAGCCCTATAAAACTAGAAAGGAGGGAGTAGAAAAAGAAGTACTCCATCCGGGAATAGTGCCGCACTTCGAAACTAGAACCGTCAATAAATTTTGAGCTTGCGTCTTGTCACATTCCAAATTACTCCACGTTATATTGAATTGCAAACCTGTTCACACCGATCACAACCTAAATGTTTTCCCACTTAGGAGTGTATTAGTACTCGGTTATAAATACTAGTATGCCAAGATGACTGCACATTCCTCCTCAACTCCTCATCCACGAAAACAAATAAGTCATTTAGCATCCTTCCCTTGCATCTACCATGGCCAGCGTGAGTTCTGGGTCGAGAGATTGCCACCAGGGAGAGGAGAGCATGGAAGCGGAAGCACGAGAGATGTCCCGCCTCGCTGCGAGAGCAGCCGACATGTCCCGCTGCGCGGAAGTAGCAGCACAGAGGTCCCGCCGTGCCGCTGAAGCAGCACGGAGGTCCCGCCGCGCTGTCGATGCAGCAGACTAGTCTGGCCACGCCGCGGAAGCAGCAGAGATGTCCCGCCGCACCACGAATGCAGCAGAGATGTCCCGCCGCACCGCGGCGGCCTGGGAAAATTTCTCGCAGGCAGGCGACGACTGTTACAAGCGCATGCATGCTATCGTCCATAGCCAGATGGATCAGATCTCTGGCTCGGCGAGGTTGCAGGACGACATGATAGCCTCATTTGAACAGGCTACCGGCGTCATCCGGCAACTAAGGGAGGGCAATGAGAGGCTCCGGGCCGAGTGCGACCTGCTGAGGGAGAAGATCGTCCGAAATGCAGACCAGCAGGAGGAGACAAGTGCCTTGTTGAAGAGGACCGGCGTCATCGTCAAGAAACTTATGGACGAGAATGACATGCTCCGCAACGAGCACCAAAGGCTGGTGGAGGAATCCGTGGATGTTCTCAAGCAGCGTCTTGAGGACACGAAAGAGCTCATCGCCGCTCGCCGCGGAGACTAGTTTCCTGGTTTCTTTTGATGTAATAATCGGTTTAGGATGTGCATTGTGTCGGTAGTTGTGAAATGTTGGGTTCTAGCGCAGATGTTTGGCCTTTGTTGGCCTCTTGGGATGTTGTGATTTCAATCTGGTAGCTTTTAGTCCTTCGTGTTAGGCTGGAGTTGTGCTGAACTTCTTGTGAATTGTGGTGGTTTTCAGTAATGAAAATCGGAAGGGGCAAGCCCTTCTTTGATAAAAAAATTAATCGTCCTTATATATTCATCAGTCTTGGTATAAGTCGTAGTAGATGCTATATAGGTCCGTCGGATCTTACATAAAGATCCGTGCTTTCAGATTTTCTTTTTTCTCTCTTAAATCTCAGTCGAGTGAGACATAGCCACGCCATTAAACAGAGGCTCGGGCGCCATTAATGGAGACCTTGGGAGAGAGGTGGACGGCAGATTGAGGTCAAGGGCTCTCCTCCCAATAAGCACGCGTAGGGGTCTGATCGCACGCCTCTCGTACTCAAATAGCTACCCTACACGGCGCCTCCTAGCTAATAAAAATGGGGACGCGTGGCGGCACGTGAATGGTACTAGTAAGTAGAATGCCCACGGTTTCAATAATACTTGTGTTTCCGATTGTAACATGACAGCACTTGTTCCAAAATGACTTTGTTGATTGTTAATCTGTGCGCCTTCGCAAATCGGACTGCAAATTTACCACAGCATGTTGGTGCCATGTGATGGCACCAAGCCAAGTTTCATTATTTTCATGCGTGTTTTGGATTTACAGGAATTAAAAAACTAAGTTTCTCAATGTTTCCAACCCAGCCACGACGCCCAGAATTTTGAATTTCATTCCCATTTCTTGCATGGAACCTAGAAATTTACCCGAGGACACACATGTGATTTTTGAACCAACTTTGGTGCACTGGAACATGTGCTTGTATTTCAAATTTGAATTATGTTCACAAAGGTGACACGTTCCCTCCCAGAACCACGAGCCTTCTTGAGAGAAGCTCCGATTTGCAAGAAGCTTATACCAAAATTTGTTCCTATTCGGCCATTTTTTTTACCACGGCATGGTACTACCATGACATGACACCATGCCAAGTTTCATGATTTTAAAACTAAGTTTCTCAATGTTCTCGACCGAGTCACGATGCCCAGATGTTTGAATTTTATTCTCATTTCTTGCATGGGACCTACTCCCTCCTTCCATCTATATATGGCCTAATGTGTTTTTCAAGACAACCTTTGACTATTGACAAGATTAATAGCACATAAGATGTATACTATGAAAATTAGATTATTGGAAGCTCCTTTGACATACAAAATTGAAGGTATGCTTTGTGTAAGTTGCATGTCATATATTATTGCTCTAACATTTGGTCAAAGTTAGCCTCGAAATACGCATTAGGACCTATATAGATGGAAGGAGGGAGTAGAAATTCACCCGAGGACACAAATGTGATTTTTCAACCAACTTTGGTGCACGGGAGCATGTGCTTGTAGCTCAAATTTGAACTATGCACATTAAATGACCAAAAACTCAATTAATGTGTAAATAAGGCCAAACGAAGCCGGAATAATTCCAAAATTTAACAGGGCACTCATGTAGTTCTATGTTGCCTTTGTAAATAAACTCAAGGGGGACAACGTATATCGTTTCGCACTCAAAGGTGGCACGTTCCCTCTCAGAACCACGAGCCTTCTTGAGAGAATCTTCGGTTTGCAAAATCTTATACCAAAATCTGTTCCAATTCGGCCAATTTTTTTACCACAACATGGTAGTACCATGACATGACATCCATGCAAAGTTTCATGATTTTCAGACGTGTTTTGGATTTATAAGAATTTTAAAACCATGTTTCTCAATGTTCTCGGTCGAGCCACAATGCCCAGATGTTTTAATTTTATTATCATTTCTTGTGGGACCTAGAAATTCACCCGAGGACACAAATGTGATTTTTCAACCAACTTTGGTGCACGAGAGCATGTGCTTGTAGCTCAAATTTGACTGATGCACATTAAATGACCAGGAACTCAATTAATGTATAAAAAACGACAAACGAACCCAGAATAATTCCAAAATTTAATAGGGCACTAATGTAGTTCTATGTTGCCTTTGTTAAGAAACTCAAGGGGGCAGCGTATATCGTTTCACACTCAAAGGTGGCACATTCCCTCTCAGAACCACGAGCTTCCAAATCGGCCCAATTTTTACCACAACATGTTAGTGCCATGACAAGACACCATGCCAAGTTTCATGATTTCCAGGCGAGTTTTGCATTTACATGAATTTAAAATCAAAGTTTCTCGATGTTCTCAGCCGAGTCATGGCGCCCAGATGTTTGAATTTCATTCTCATTTCTTCCATGGGACCTAGAAATTCACCCGAGGACACAAATGTGATTTTTCAACCAACTTTGGTGCACGAGAGCATGTGCTTGTAGTTCAAATTTGACTTATGCACATTAAATGACCAGAAACTCAATTAATGTATAAAAAACGACAAACGAACCCGGAATAATTCCAAAATTTAACAGGGCACTAATGTAGTTCTATGTTGCCTTTGTTAAGAAACTCAAAAGGGCAGCGTATATCGTTTCACACTCAAAGGTGGCACGTTCCCTCTTAGAACCAGGAGCTTCCAAATCGGCCCAATTTTTTACCACAGCATGTTAGTGCCATGACAAGACACCATGCCAAGTTTCATGATTTCCAGGCGAGTTTTGCATTTACATGAATTTAAAATCAAAGTTTCTCGATGTTCTTGGCCGAGTCATGATGCCCAGATGTTTGAATTTCATTCTCATTTCTTCCATGGGACCTAGAAATTCAACCAAGGACACACATGTGATTTTTCAACCCACTTTGGTGCACCGGAGCATGTGCATGCAATTCATATTTAGATTATGCACATTAAAAGTCCAGAAACTCAATTAATGTATAAAAAGGCCAAATGAACCCGAAATAATTCCAAAATTTAACAGGGCACCCATATAGTTCTATGTTGCCTCTGTAAATAAAATCAGGGGGAGGTAGCGTATATCATTTCGCACACAAAGGTGACACGTTCCCTCTCGGAACCACGAGGCTTGTTGAGAGAATCTCCGGTTTTGCAAGAGGCTTATACCAAAACTTGTCCCAATTCAGCCAAAAATTATACGTATGAAAACAGGGTTTAGATTATCCCAAACATCTCGCTACCTAGACCAATAATGTACTATGATTTGAATTAAACATAAAATGGATACAAATATTTGAATTGGAGAGCGTATGGTACACATAGTTCATTGTGAAATATGATTAGTGCTATATGTATGTTTTTTGTTATCAAGATAATATTTAAATTATTGTATAACTTGACAACAAACGTATTCAAATAAGGAAAATTGATTCAAATTTAGTCAATATGGTAGACGACAATATATATGTTCACATGGTGGAGTAAAATGTTCATATATGATGGAAGATCAAAATGTATGACTACATCAATTATAAACCGCAAGGTCACCTAACGATATATTCGAATACAACATAACGTGGATTCAAAAATAGAAATTCGAGATCATGGCATATGTAATCATATAAAAAGGAACATTACTCTTTCTTTGGTGGGAATTGATTTTTTTTGTTGTTGTTGAGGGAAGTGCGAATCGATTTGGTACTGTGCAGGGTAATCTTGTTCTCCCGATTTTTTTTACATTTTTCTTGCAGTTTTTTCAATGGCATCTATAGCAATATAGTAAAAGGGGACATGACTCTCTTGTGTCTTGTATGAATTGTTTTTTTACACGTTAAGTTTGTTCTGCCGAACAAGGAATCCGCACCTTGTTATCCCGAAATTTTCAAGCTCGAGTATCTTTTGTCTCACCTGCTTTGAAACTCCCGCTTCTTCAACCCGCGTCGCGCCTTGTTATCCCGAAATTTGGATGCACGCGAGAACTCCCTCCTCATCCGAAATCGCTCCCGCAGCCCAAACACACGAAATCCCCCTTCTACCCCTCAGCCGGAAATGGAGCTCCACGTCACGGTGTCAAAACCGGTGGGGGTACGCTGGTAACTTACCCTACATTTCGGACAAGCGCGTCCCTAAGCTTGGCTCCCCCTCCCCCTTTCCCCCCCCCCCATTTGTACACCGAGGCCGCCAAAACCCGTGAAACCCCATGCTCCTCCGTCGGCCTCCCGACCGCCGCCCAGCCGGAGACTCTTACACGACTACGTCGTCCACCACAACAGCTCGCCATCCCTCATCCACCGCACAGGATTAGGATCCGTTATCGATCTTGTCGTCCCGCCAGATCAGCCGCCCTGTCCTCCACCTCCAAGGAGCTGCCCCGATGTTCGCCTCGTCTATCGCGCCACCTCAATCCCCACAGCGCTGTCTTGACCTGCCCCACCGGAACCGCAGCACCCTCACCAATTCCTCCGATGAAGCCGAGGCCAACTTGGCACCACCAAGGAGGTTTTGCACTCACCGCTGCATTTTTATCTTTTATTCGATCTCACGGGGTTGCCGGTGCTCGATACCGAGAAGACATGGCGTGTCTCCATCGACGGCGTCGTCGCCGGCCACAACATCCACGGCGTCTCTCCCCCATGTCGTTGCTTCCTCGGCGGCGACTTCCACAATGGCACTAGCTGCTGCTGCTCCAGCTCTTGCTCGCGCTGCGGCTCTGTTCTTGCTGTCGGTCGCGCTGCTGCACTGCTCCTGCTTTCGTTCGTGCTGCTGCTCTGCTCTTGCTCTCGCTTGCGCTGCTGCTGCAGCTGCACGACCTCCGGCAGCTACAGGAGTTGCTGCTTTAGCACTCGCTCGCGGTGCTATTGCACGACTTGCTCTCTGCAAGTGCGTTCCCTGCTCGAGCGTCTGCTGATTTAGATCACTGCTTCTCTGCTACTAGTGCTCGAACGCCCTAAACATCTATTGCAATGCTCTGGTACTAGTTCAATCAGTTTCGACAGTAAAATTCAGTTTCGACTGTGAAGTTCATTTTCTTCACTTAAGTTCAGAGTGAACAGTACTTACAACATCTGTCGGAGCGGCCATGGCGCAACTGATGCGTTTTACATCTAGCACTTTTTGGTGATGTATTTTACATCATCTATTGCAGATGATATTAGGGTCCCACTTCATATTAACATTGTCTGTCTTGTCATGCTTCAGCCTCGTCGCTGTACACCTTAGCGGAGCTGCTCCAACGACGGAACCGTCCATCACAGCGGAGCAGTACCCTCGGCGCCGTTTCCAGAGGCCTCGGATCTTCTTCCCGCCTCCGACAGTCACACCAGCATCATCACCATCCTCCACGTCCAACCCAATGATGTTGAGGTCCACAAGGCTATGCCAAAGAGGTTGTACACTCGTTGCATCACTTTGTTTCTCCATTCCTCTGTTCTTCCAATTCATGTGAGCCAAACACCCAGGTTGACTGAAATCCTATGTTTCCAAATGCTCTATTTTGCACGTGCATTCCTATCCTATTCATGTGTTTTTCCTATCCCTGCGTTTATAGAATCCTCCAATTCTAAGGAGCCCTTACAGATTTACTTCATTTTCAGATAGGCGTGAAAGAAAACTCTGTGTGTTATGTCCTGCTCATGCCGTGCCGTCATCCACCCCACCTGAGGTGCACCATCGACAGAAGCGTTCACTACAGCAAAGATCCCCCCTCCGGACTTCCTTTCGCCGCCTCAGATCATCTTCCCCATTGCCGGCAGCCACGCCAACTGCATTACCATCATCGACTGAGCAGATGAACCTGAGGACTACACAGTTCCGGAAGAGAGGTCGCAGTCTTTCATGTTTTCTTACGTTATACATCGGTTATTATTACCTGCCACTTTATCGTTCAATCTTGAGTTTTGAATTGCCCATGGGTCTCATATCGAGCCAGCAATGAATAGTATCTGTCTACTATCTGGTTCATCTGGGGTCTTCTATGTGGTTCATGTTGGGTGGGCAACAAACAATAGATGATCCATTGTCTATCTTTTTAAACTAAAGCTATAATCTACCTGCTATCATTAGTTTTGGATCCATCCACTCGTTTGCTACCATCAGTCTTGATTTTTGCATGCACCCCTTAGGCCTTACAAAATCTAACTATTTTTTTTGTTGTGCATGTCAGATATTGTACACAATCATACTAAACATGTAGAGAAAAAGAGAAGACCGTTGCGTGCGAATATAATGTCATGCAGACGCCGCTCCATGGTGGGCGAAGTGCCCCCCCCCCTCCTGCATTTCCAAATTGTATTCCAGAGGATGATAACTGTTCAGATGGAGATTCAGAAGGAGCCGACCACGCCTGTTTACCACCCGAGGTGTTTGCTCTAACCTGGCATGCTGATGCTGGTCATATCATGCATATGGCGCCTTGCATTGCTTACATTATACATCTTATCTGTCATCAGCTTAGTTTAGATTTGCTTTGTGTGAATGCCACCTATTTGGTTTCTATATCATACTCCCACCATTCCTAAATATTTGTCTTTTTAGAGATTTCAACAAGTGACTACATATGGAACAAAATGAGTGAATCTACACTCTAAAATATGTCTATATACATCCGTATGTGGTAGTCCATTTGAAATCTCTAAAAAGACAAATATTTCGGAACGGAGGGAGTATATGGCAATTATGCAATGCCATCTTCTTTAGCCAGGCATCATATACATGAATCATGCATTGCCATCCTATTTAGCCAGTCATCGTATATGTGAATTGTATCGTGCCATATTTTTTCTATAATGTATTCCATTTGTCAACAATGTTTATACATTCATCTACTCTTCCTGTGCATCAGCCATTTGAGTTGGTCATGGGAAAATCTGGAGTGAAAACAAGGTCTTCTGAGTAGTCAGTGCTACCTGTCGATGCAGATTTCTTGTTGGTTACAGATAGCTCCTCAGAGGAAGATTCAGAGAGAGATGACCAGTCGTATCCCCCCCCCCCGAGGTGCATGCTCTAACTTGGCTGGGTTATATTGCTCATATCATGCATATGGTGTCTTGCATTGCCATGCCATCTGCTTAGATTAGACATGCTTTGTGTGAATGCCTCCTGTTTGCTTTCTATATCAGATATGTGAATTATGCAATGCCATGTTTTTCAGCCAGTTATCATATATGTGAATTACGCACCGCCATAGAGCCAGGCATCATATATGTGAATTATCTCATGCCATCTTTTTTTCATTACGTATTCCATTTGTCGACAATCTGTGTATATTGAACTACTCTTCATGTGTATCAGCCATTTGAGCCGGTTATGGAAAAATCTGGAGTGAAAACAAGGTCTTCAGAGTAGGCAATGGTACATGTTGAAGCATATATCTCGATGGTTATAGGGAGCTCCTCAGAGGAGGATTCAGAGACAGATGACCAGTCCTATATCCCACCTGAGGTGTAGGCTCTAAGTTGCAATGTTTATATTTCTCATATGATGCATATGGTGTGTTGCATTGCTTAGTTTAGACATCATATGCACAATATTGAATTCTATCTGCTTAGTTCAGAGATCATACATGTGAGTGCCAACTGCTTAGTATATGAATCAATTATGTCAATTATATCATGCCATCCTGTATACTTAGACAACATGTATGTGAATTATTTCATCCCAACTTAGGGAGTCCTGGATTAGGGGGTCTCCGGACAGCCGGACTATATCCTTTGGCCGGTCTGTTGGACTATGAAGATACGAGATTGAAGACTTCGTCCCGTGTCCGGATGGGACTCTACTTGGCGTGGAAGGCAAGCTAGGCAATACGGATATGCATATCTCCTCCTTTGTAACCGACCTTGTGTAACCCTAGCCTCCTTCGGTGTCTATATAAACTAGAGGGTTTTAGTCCGTAGGACAACAGACAATCAGACCATAGGCTAGCTTCTAGGGTTTAGCCTCTCCGATCTCGTGGTAGATCAACTCTTGTACTACTCATATTATCAAGAATAATCAAGCAGGACGTAGGGTTTTACCTCCATCAAGAGAGCCTGAACCTGGGTAAAACATCGTGTCCCTTGCCTCATGTTACCATCCGCCTTAGACGCATAGTTCGGGACCCCCTACCCGAGATCCGCCGGTTTTGACACCGACATTGCTGCTTTCATTGAGAGTTCCTCTGTGTCGTCATCATTAGTCTTGATGGCTCCTTCGATCATCGATAGCGATGCAGTCCAGGGTGAGACTTTTCTCCCCGGACAGATCTTTGTATTCGGCGGCTCCGCACTACGGGCCAACTCGCTTGGCCATCTAGAGCAGATTGAGAGCTACGCCCCTGGCTATCAGGTCAGATTTGGAAACTTGAACTACACAGCCGACATCCACGGAGACTTGATCTTCGATGGATTTGAGCCCTTGCCGAGTGCGCCGCACGGTCACGATGAGCATGAATTAGCTCTACCATCGGAAAGTGTTCGGGAGATCGCACCGGCGACTGCTCTGACCCTCAAATCGGAGCCAATTGCGCCATCCAGTGATGGGTGGATAGACCCCGCCGCGGAGGCCGCACTCTCATCAGCGATCGAGCCGAGTATCGACCTTACCCTTCACGAGAGCCGTGACGCCAAACTGCCGGATTCTCCCCCGGCCACGGCCTCCGAACCGCCTGCGCTCATGCCTATCGAATCCAACTGGGCACCGATCATGGAGTTCACCTCCATGGATATCTTTCAGCACTCGCCCTTCGGTGACATACTAAACTCATTAAGGTCTCTCTCTCTCTGTCAGGAGAGCCCTGTCTGAACCATGTCCGACAGAATTGGGATGTGGATGACGAAGAAATTCGCCGCCCACCGACCACCCACTTAGTAGCCACTGTCGACGATTTGACCGACATGCTCAACTTCGACTCCGAAGGCATCGACGATATGGACGACGATGCAGGAGACGAATAGGAACCACTGCCCACAGGGCACCGGACGCCCACTTCATCACATGATGTATACATGGTGGACACGCCCAAAGAAAACGACGACAAAGAACGGAAGGACGCGGCGAAGGGTTGTTCCCTTGAGAAGCAGTCAAAGCGGCGGCATAAACACCGCTCCAAATCCCGCCTCGGCAGAAGCAGCGATCATATAAACCCAGCGATAGAGCAAGGCGAGCCAGCGGACGACAAACACGGCATTGAACCATCGTCCGACCATGGCAAAACGGAGAATCAAACCGAACAACCCGACTCCATCGATGATAACAGTCCGGACAACATCACACCGGACAGGCACCCGGAGCAACAGAATACCCATAAAAGGCTTGTTTCCACTGCGAGGAGTCTGAAAAAGCAGAAGCAAAGGCTCAGGGCTGCACAAGACGCACTCAGAATCAGATGGAGTGAAGTACTCAACACTGAAGCAAAGTACGGCGGTAATCGCCACACCAAGAGCTACCCGAAGCGAAAGTTGCTACCTGAATTCAATGAGGAGGCCTTAGATCCCCCGCAATCAAAAAACAAAATGGCCATCCAGTTGGATAGACGACCTCATGGCCAACATAGAGCGGCAAACGATGCCGCACATAAGCCAGTACGCGATCCGCGTGAGGGCTCGCATCAAAAGGACGGCACAGCCAGATCCATCTATGGGCCACGCAAGCGCGCTCCAGCATGCAATGCAACACAACAAACATCCCAACACCACGGTACACCCAAATATAGGGGTGCTGCACACCCCCTATGTTTCACCGATGAGGTGCTGGACCACGAATTTCCAGAGGGATTCAAACCCGTAAACATAGAGGCGTACGACGGAACGACAGACCCTGGGGTCTGGATTGAGGACTACATCCTCCATATCCATATGGCTCGAGGAGACGATCTCCACACCATCAAGTACTTACCCCTCAAGCTCAAAGGGCCAGCTCAGCACTGGCTTAAAAGCCTCCCCGAAAACTCCATTGGAAGCTGGGAAGAGATCGAAGACGCTTTTCGAGCAAACTTTCAAGGGACCTATGTCCGACCACCGGATGCAGACGATTTGAGTCATATAACTCAACAACCCGGAGAGTCTGCCCGAAAGCTTTGGCACAGGTTCCTCACTAAAAAGAACCAAATAGTTGACTGCTCGGACGCCAAAGCCTTAGCAGCTTTTAAGCACAGCATTCGAGACGAATGGCTTGCCAGACACCTCGGCCAAGAAAAGCCGAGAACAATGGCAGCATTAACAAGCCTCATGACCCGCTTTTGCGCGGGCGAGGATAGCTGGTTAGCCCGATGCAGCACCAGTGACCCAAGTACATCCGAAGTCAGGGACGAAAACGGGAAACCACGACGCAGAAAAAACATGTGCTGGAATAAAGAAGATAGCCCAAAGAGCACGGCGGTAAACGCCGGATTTAGAAGCTCTCGGCCAGGTCAACAAAAGCTGCCCTCCAAAGGCAACAGAGACGAACTGTCCAGCCTAAACAAGATTCTGGATAAAATATGTTAGATCCACAACACCCCCGATAAGCCTGCAAATCATACCCATAGAGAATGTTGGATTTTCAAGCAGTCTGACAAGCTCAATGCCGAACATAAGGGGCAGGATACACCAAGCGAAGACGAGGACGAGCCTCGCAAGCAAAGCACTGGGGAACAAAAGAAATTCCCATCAGAAGTCAAAACAGTAAATGTGTTACACATAACAAAGGGGAGAAATAAAGCGGCACTCCTAGTGACACATGCCCCAAGGCCTATCACCGCATAGTTCTTCCACTGATCGTCCCAACCGATCCCCTTTGACCATCGGGATTACTCGGCAAGTATCCGACGTGCAGGATGGACTGCCTTGGTATTAGACCCAATAATTAACGGATACCACTTCACACGAGTCCTGGTGGATGGCGGCAGTAGCTTAAACCTGATATATCAGGACACAGTCCTCAAAATGGGGATAGACCCAACAAAAATTAGCCACAGCAATACTACCTTTAAAGGAGTAACGCCAGGCCCATCGGCCCATTGGACGGGCTCCCTGCTACTAGAGGTTAGATTCGGCTTTCCCGATAACTTCCGCAGCAAAAATTTAACGTTCCACATCGCTCCGTTCCAAAGTGGTTATCAAGCACTACTTGGACGCGAAGCTTTCGCTCGCTTTAACGCAATACCGCATTATGCTTCTCTCATGCTTAAAATGCCCGGTCCACGTGGCATCATTACAGTAAATGGAAGTATTGAGCACTCCTTGCGCGCGAAAGACCGTGCGGCTGCCTTGGCAGCCGCACACTAAACGGCCTCACCAACTAAAGCATCTGACAGGTTGTTAAGACCACGGACGCGGTTGGACGAGTCCGGCGCAGCTATATGTAATTGATACAGGTTTGATGGCTATACCCCTATTACAATGCAAGGGGCTCAACACGCGCAAACAAGTGGCAATTAGGCTCAACTTTACTCATTTTGAACTGTACATGGTTTATTTAGTATAACCTACCTTTTGCACAACAACTTTTCAATTAAGTTCCTTTCTTTTTCAGATGACCATCGTGCTACACCCATCTAGAATACGGCACAACGGAGACACAGGCGCAGACGTGCAGCAGGGACCCGTTCCAAGGATTCTTTTTAGATTAAGACCCTGCGTAAACCTTTTTTACTATCTCTTGTTGATACACATCCCTCGGATTGTCATTACAATTGAGAAAGATGCTGACGTATTGGCATGTGGCCACGTCAGAATATTGCACGTACCTGGACACCAGGGGCTTATTACAAAGGGCACTGTTTAGGCCCGGTTTACATCATAAAGACCGAATACCTTAGGGAGTGTTCGGCGTCACGAGTTTGGCCTTATATGCATTAGCTCCGAATCATGTCTTTGGTCAAATGTTGGGTTTGCCCGGCTCCTGTGTTTTGCTGCCTTACATTCCGCTCTATCGGCTAAGGCGGCACCAGGAGAACTACTGCGATTGTGCCCTGGTTCATCCGGACGAGCACCTCAGTAGAGAAAGCCGAAAACTGACTGTCATGATATAGCGTGAGACTGGTCAACCACTTGATGACCTAGCGGAATCTTTGGGATTCCTCCGCCTCAACGAAGGGCCATTTCCTGGCCAGTCATGTACGCACCCCGAATCCGGATGAGCGCTGAGCCACCAGGGCCTATATAGTAGCCCCACTGTCAAACTCCTATGGCTAAGTGAAAGTGTTAAAGCATTATAGTCCGGTTGCCTAGTTCGCTGCGTTATCACCTCCTTAATGGACCAAGACGTTGGATAAAGTGTGAACATGGGTCTTCTGCGAACACCCCCGCATTATATGCGTGGGGGCTGAAGCCGGCGACTGCCATCTTTCAGGTTATATACATATATACATAAACGGCTGCACAGGAGGCATCATAGCACTTTCGGGCAAAAGTATAAATACAACCTTGATAAATTCAATAAAACATTGTTTTTACAATGGGACTACATGTCACTGGAAAATAATATTCTTCGAGCACTAAGCCTCTATCGAACGAGCGCCTTCAAGGACTTCTTCAAAGTAGTGCTTGGCAGCCACCTATGGCCGAACCCTGTGCTGCAACAGTGGTGGCCTCCATCTCCGCCCAGTATGTTTTGACATGGGCAAGAGCCATCCGTGCACCTTCTATGCACGCTGATCTCTTTACAGCATCGATGCGTGGCACAGCTTCAAGGAATTGTGGCACTAAGCTAAAGTAGCTACTCGGCCTTGGCCCTCCTGGCCACAGGTGATCCACAACGGACCTCATGGCAAGTCCGGACAACCTATGGAGCTCGGCCCAACTGGTCAATCGCTCATTCAGTAGCAGCGGACGGACTGGAGCGTGAAACTGTGACCAGAACAGCTTTTCCACTTCGGGACCTTTCTGATCCTTGAAGTACTCGGTTGCATCAGCAGCACTTACAGCCAAATCCATGTACGCGTCCGAAAAACTCCATAGCCGGTCCAGAGGAGCATACTTCGGATCTCCGAACTTAGTCCGCAACAAGAAGGGCTTCCCAGACATGATATCTGCAGCTTGATTCAGCTCCTCCTTCGTCGCTCTAATTTTGGAGTGGGCTTCCTTGGCAGCCACCCGGGCCTTCTCCAGGTCCGTCGCCTTCGCCCAGTTTTCCTCTTCAAGAAGCCGGTAACGGTCAACAGCATCTTTTAACTCCTCAGCCATCTTGGCAATTTTTTCTTTGCTCTCGCAATGTGCGGCCTGTTCGGCCCTTAACTCTTCGGCCGCCTGTAAAGCGGCCGCATTGCTACTCCTTGCTTGCTCCTTGGCTCGGGCAAGCTCCGCCTGAAGGGTCTCCACGGTGGCCGCTCCATCTGCAGTCACAACATATTAAAGATACTGGCATCATGCTGCTCTTATTATGTGACGATCACCAGAAAAATCACTCACCCTGTGCCTTGTCAAGCCGCTTGTTGACAACCACGATGTCGGCATCTGCCGCATCCAGTTGCCGCTTTAGTTTGGCAAACCCATCAGTCCGGCTAGCCACCGGAGCTTCAACCACCTGCACATAAAGGCGGTCTGGTTATTACCTGGGACTATGATCCTCTGTTTGTCGCCGTTCTCGATGACAACCAGAGTCTCAGGGGCTACTATCTGCATGGGCATACCTAGCGTATGCGGTACTATTAAAGGCATACATTATTTTATGTACCTCAAAGCCTTTCAGCAGACTCATAAAAGCTTTGTGCAAACCGCTTTCGGTGGATGAAATCCTTTCAATTACCGTACCCATTAGCGTACAATGCACTTCCAAGATGACAGCTTTCCCCAGAAGATCCTTCAGCGTGTCCGACCGCACATAGTACGGACCCTTGTTGTCGCTCTCCTCAGGAGCCGGATACTGGGGATGCCAAGCAGCCAAAGGGTTATCCTCTGGCGATATTGGATTCGGAGATACCCTTCACGACGACACTTCAAGGTCACCCACTTCTTGAGCTGGGGAGTCCGAGGGAGGCGTTTCGCTCTCCATCATCTCCGGAAGAAGATCCCCCGAAGATGAACTCTGTCGAGAAGGGCTGCGATCCGGACTACAATTTACAAGCATCGGTTATTGTCTTCGGAAGTAAGGTAGGATATCTTCACTATTAAGTACTTTTTGATTACTTACAGCTCGGTAGAGGGCTAATCCCCGCGCGAACATTGTGCGGCAAGAATACCCTCCGAGGCAGGACCCTCTGGCAGAGATTTCTTCTCCCGTTTGGAAACCTTAGTTTATGGATCTTCAGAGGTAGTTCTCTTCCTTCCCCGGGGAGAGAGAATGTCAGATTCTTCCCCTTGGTTATCCTCCCTCGCGGAGGCGCTCATTCCCTCGATTGGAATAGGTAGAGATGGAGGCCCGCTTTCGCCCTCTTTATTCCCCCCTTAATCTTCCTTTGAGGCCACTAGACAAGATGCTGGCTTGAGCATCTTTTCCAGCACCGGATTGTCCAAGCCTTCAGGAAGGGGGGCCGAACACCGGATCATCTTCGCCTTTGTTATCCAGTCCTGGTCAAAGAGCGATTCTTCAGAATGATGTCATGAAAATAAAAGGACAGTGTATTCGGCCATGGGATTACTTACTTGGGCAGCGAGGCAGTTGCAGCTCAGGCCCACGTCCTCGGTAGTGTCCGGGCACTCTATTTGGGGTCCAAAGAACGATTTGTACATCTCCTTGTGCGTCATGCCGAGGAAATTTTGAATAGTGCGCGGTCCTTCCGGGTTGAATTCCCACATGCGGAGGGGCCGGCGTTTGCAAGGCTGGACTCGATGAACCAGCATAACTTGCATTACCATAACCAGACTGAAATCTCCCTCGAAGAGATCACGGATACGGCTCTGCAGTATTGGCACGTCCTTGGCTGGACCCCGGCTCAGCCCCCTGCTGATCCATGACATCAGTTGTGGTGGAGGGCCCGAGCGGAAGGTGGGGGCAGCTACCCACTTGGCACTTCGGGGAGCTGTGACGTAAAACCACTCCCGTTGCCACAATCCGGACACCTCTGGAAAGGAACCCTTTGGCCATGGAGCGTTAGCAATTTTGCTTATTAGAGCACCTCCGCACGCTGCGTACTGCCCCTTGACCATCTTTGGCTTCACATCGAAGGTCTTGAGCCACAGGCCGAAGTGAGGGGTAATGTGGAGGAAGGCCTCACAAACGACAATAAATGACGAAATGTGAAGAAGGGAATCCGGGGCCAGATCATGAAAATCCAGCCCCTAATAGAACATAAGACCCCTAACAAAGGGATCCAGAGCGAGGCCTAGTCCTCGGAGGAAGTGGGAGACGAACACAATGCTCTCATTGGGTTCGGGAGTACGGACGACCTGCCCTCGGGCGGGCAGCCTATGTGAAATTTCGGCGGTCAAATATCTGGCCTCCCTCAACTTCTTGATGTCCTCCTCCATGATAGTGGAAGGCATCCACCGGCCTTGAAGGCTGGATCCGGACATGATTGAAGGTCCGAAGCACCTGACCTGGGCTTTGGGTGTTAGAACTTGAGGCGGGGGAAGGATTCGATTGAGCACGGAAGGGAAAAAAGAAAAAGCCTTGTCCCTTTATAAAGGGGATGAATATCAGCCGTCCTCCTCGTGGCTGTTCGAGACTTACCTAACATCCAGGAGTCATACCAACAGACACGGTTGGGTTACCCACGTTTGTATTGATGAGAATCCCGTGATCAGGGGAACACGATCTCTGCTTTGACAATACGTGTCAAGAAACCGTCTCGCATTATGTGAGGGGCTGGTTAAAGAAAAATGGTTCAAATAATTACTGGGCCGTAGCGTGATGTCATGCTTCCAAAACGTGTCAGCAGATTAGATTTGTGGAAATATTATTCTCTCTACGGTGGTATGTGGAACTTCTTTTGTAGGGTCGGACACTATCCTTGTATTCAAACTCTTCCGTGGTGTCTTCAGAGGAGGAACCCGCATTGCAATGCCGAAGACAACACTGCGCGCCGGACTCATCGTCATTGAAGCCTGGTTCAGGAGCTACTGAGGGAGTCCTGGATTAGGGGGTCTCCGGACAGCCGGACTATATCCTTTGGCCGGACTGTTGGACTATGAAGATACGAGATTGAAGACTTCATCCCGTGTCTGGATGGGACTCTGCTTGGCGTGGAAGGCAAGCTAGGTAATACGGATATGCATATCTCCTCCTTTGTAACCGACCTTGTGTAACCCTAGCCTCCTCCAGTGTCTATATAAACCGGAGGGTTTTAGTCCGTAGGACAACAGACAATCAGACCATAGGATAGCTTCTAGGGTTTAGCCTCTCCGATCTTGTGCTAGATCAACTCTTGTACTACTCATATTATCAAGAATAATCAAGCAGGACGTAGGGTTTTACCTCCATCAAGAGGGCCCGAACCTGGGTAAAACATCGTGTCCCCTGCCTCCTGTTACCATCCGCCTTAGACGCACAGTTCGGGACCCCCTACCCGAGATCCGCTGGTTTTGACACCGACACCAACCTATTTTAGAAAGACATCATATAGTTTTGTCATGTCATCCTTTTTAGGTACTCATCATATGTTGAATTATGCCATTATATCATGTTAAGTTATCCATCATATATCTGCAACTGTGTCATGCTATCCTGTTTAGTTAGGCATCATATGTGTGAAATTGTGTCATGTTGTCCTGTTTGGTTAGACAACATATATGTGAATTGCCACATCTGTCTATCATACAATGTCTATATGTTCAATTTCTTTTCTTGTTTACCAGCCATTTGAATTGGAGGGGGTGATGGTAGTATCTAAAGGAGCAAAAACCCGTTCTTCACAAAAGACAGTGCTACCCGTCGATACAGATAGAACCATGGTTGTACTAGCCCACAAACTAGCCCCACCACACATAATCGATACTCTTCTAGATTGCACACTTACACCGTTGGGCAGAGAACCAGCTACAACCCATCTAACCGCAACCCCAGCGGATAGTAACCCACTTATAGTTGATAAAGCACCATGTCCACCACAGAGTATCCCCACACGAGCAGTTTGTAAAGCTACTGCAGTGCCCAAAGCATGAAGACCACCACAGCTAACCCAAACTCCACGTTTAAAGAAGAAGAGCAACTGTTCTCAGGTCAGATTCTGTAGCTATGGTCCATACTCCTTTGCTGTTGCATCACTGTATTTACTCATACCAACTACTTTCGAATTTGAAGGATCCAATTGAAACTCCAATGGCGCAACAGGTATGTTTTAAACCTATTTCTTTAACTAGATTGCTATTCTAACTTCTTGCTCTATGTTGATTTCAGTTTAAGTTCTATAAACAGTTATGTTCGCATGTGATGCACATTACAAGTGCTGCCAATGTTGTGTAGTTTCTCACACTTATATTCTGTCTATGCTGTTGTGTCTTAAAAATATATGAGTTGAATTGTGTCTCTATCTTGATTAGGGAACATAAACTAGAATGATATGGACAATACAGTGACCATAGTACATAGATATATGTTTGTTTCATGTTGTTATCCTGTCCACCTTACTACTGAACCGGTTTACCAAAATGAGTTTCGTATACTACAAGCTAAACCTGTGATGTGTCTGCTTGTTTCTCTTGTAGTATGCAAACAGAATATTGGAGAAGAGCACCCCACTATGCAATGGTAGAGAAAGTAATGCAGATAAGGTTCAAGATAGTGAGACAAAACTGTTGGTCTCCAAGAAAGGTGATAAAAATGATCTTGTAGACAATGAGAAAACCCACAGTCCTGCGTTGATGTAGTGTTCGAGTTACTGGCCAGTACCGCTGGCACAAGCTCTTCGAACTCGCTTCCTGAATCACTTCGGCTTCTTCAGTCTCAGATACAAGCTGAAAAGAATCAGTTAGCTGTGCTGCGGCAAGAAGCCGAAGGACTGAGGAAGTCCCTGCAGAATTCAGATGCGTACTTTCTTGTGCAACAGCAAGTGCTGGAGGATTTAAGCACCAAACAAGAGAAAGTTAATAAGCTTGCTAAGCATCTTGCCAGCATTATTGGTACCCAGGATATTGTTTCTTGAACTCTTCTGAAGTGGTTTCAGTTCTGGACTTGTTTTGCTGCGGCATTTATATGCTACTTTGTTCCCTATATTTGCACTGGTGGCAAACTTTGATGCCAAGTGGATGTAATATGTGTAATAGTTGTGATAGCCTAGCATAAGTTGCTTGCTTATTTATTTCCTTGTTGTCTTGTTTATTTGTTTGCTTGTAGTCAGTGTAGTTCTTTTTCCGCGGTTTGCTAGTGGCTGCAATAACCTATTTTTTAAACTAGGCCACAATAACCATGGCCTAATATTTACTATAGTGACACTGGGCCTCCTACGGGCCGTAGAAACAGTGGGCCTTCTACAGGCCGTAAAAACAGTAGGCCTTCTACGGGCCGTAGAAACAATGGGCCTTCTACGGGCCGTAGAAACAATGGGCCTTCTATGGGCCGTATCATCAATGGGCCTTATATGGGCCGTATGATCGATTGGCCAAACATGGGCCACTAACAGGCCGCATTATGGCCGTAAACGGGCTAGAGTTGGAATCGTCCGTTCATGGGCCGACCATAATGGGCCATCGTTAATAGGTCGTATTTGATGACGCTATGAAAACGGCCCAACGTATTAACGGACCACAAACGGGCCGACTGTAACCACGGGCTGAATTTGGCCCACAAGCAGAAAATGACAGTAACGGGCCGTAAGTAAACGAATGCTGGAAATGAGCCAAGAATAAATGGGCTCTAAGAAGGCCGAAAGATAACATGGGACGGAAACGGCCCAACGGAATAACGGGTCGTTAATGGGTATAAAGTGATACAATATTCATTACGGGCCAGTTTCACCATGGGTCGTTAATGGGTGTAAAGTGATACACTATTCATTACGGGCCAGTTTCACCACGGGCCGTTAATAGGCCAAGAGTTACATAGGGCCTCATATGGGCCGAAAGACGTCATGGGACATACATGGGCCGGAAGTGAAAATGGGCTGGAATCATATTGGATGGCCCAGATGACGCTACTAGGCCTAATTCGGATAGGGCGTAACGGGCCTTGGGTTAGCGGGCTATAAATGGGCTATATGCGAACAGGCCATTAACAGGCTTTCCATGGGCCGGCCCGCCACCTTTTGACCAAGTCAAACGGGCCAGCCTTTTCACAGGAATGGGCCTCTGTAGGGTCGTGCCACGTGTCGACGTATCATAGGCGCCTTTTGTCCAATGAGTGGATGACATCTGTCTGAACGATGAGCCAACGTGTGTTTCCTCCAGCCAATGATGATTTTACACGTGGAAAATCCCCATTGGTCAGGGCTGTTAACAGGTTATCGGATCCAAAACCTGACCCGATAGCTTAACGGCGTTCCGTTATGGTGGATGCCACGTGTCGGTCACCCTTGACGAAAGCACTTCTGTGACGCGTGATTTATCGTCATGGAAGTGCACAGTTCCGTGATGATAATTTTGGTAATGTCATGGAACACTTCTACGACAGCACAAGTATGACTATCTTGATTCTGTCATAAAATCGTCATGGATGTACATGCATGACAAAAAATGTGACCTACTGTGGAAAACACGTATCATCACGGAAGTGTATTTTTTTGTAGTGCATATCCAAGTTGCCAATGCGAGGGAAGAGGGTCTCCCTGAAGATGCGATGGAGAATATCCAGAAATGCTGGCATCTCATAGGTCTCCTTCTGAGTCACTGGGTTAATCTTCAAGGTACAGTATGGCCAGAGAGATTGCTTGTGAGTGGAAGTTGCATTGCGGTGAGGACGAAAGCCAACTGGGTTCGCTAGACCTTGATCCTCAACTTCAAGAAGCTCCATGAAGGCCTTCCACTTGATAGTAAGCAGCCTGCCATTTGTCATCCAAGTCAGAGTTCTGTCCTCATCTGTCCCAAGATGGATGGGGGCATAAAACTGAGCCACCAAATCTGCATCAAAATCCTTGTTGAATTGCATGATCCTGAGGATGTTCAACTGAGAGCACATCCGAAGAGCCTCCCCAAAGTAGTCAGGATCCTTCTCCACAAAGGCAACATCGATGGAGCGAACATCAATAAAAAGTTTCTTCTTGGCTTTGATCAGATCAAAGTAGATGGCATACTGAAAACGGTTCTAGAACGAGCGATTGACCAAAGCATGTTCTTGAGCGTCCTCATAGGGGTTGCACCGACGCTTCTCCTAGAATTCCTTGGCAGACATCTTTGTCACAGACTTGGCCCTTGGCTTGGGCTTGGACGCACTCATCTTCTTCATTTGAGGCAGAACACTTGATGAGGCCGCTGTTATCTCAGAGGTGCGGTAGCGCTTGGATGTTGCACCTCCGGGGTTGACACGGCGGACATGCTGCTCAGGATGTTCATCACCTGGAACTAAAGACACGAGCAGAAGAAACAACACGAAAGAAAGAGCATAAGCCTCCAAACAAGACAACATGGATCAAAAAGTGGTAGGAAATGATGGAATTGGGCATCCAGCGGTAGTACCATGACCCAACCGTGGCAGTACCGCTCAAGTGGTAGTACCGTGCAAGATGAGCGGTAGTACCACTCTAGACGGGGAAGGCGGTTCCCTACTGCCATGGACAGATCCGGCACTACTGGGGATGCCAAATTCAAAAATAAACCTACCAAACATCAATCCAAAAGGCCTAGATGCCATCTCCGTCCTACTCAAGCCTCGACTTAGCCAAAAAATGAGAAAAGCAATGCCTACTGCCCCTAACAACTAGATGTGAGATCTAGGCACAGAGGGAACGGGAACAGGGGCAATACCGGCATCCATGGCAAGAGGACGCGGTGGGGATCGACTCCACCGGAGGAACTGGAGAGGGACGGCACGAAGACGGCGGCCGACCGAAGCCCTCCTGCAGCAAGACGTCGCTGGAGCGACGAAGAAGACAAGCGAGTGGAGAGAATGGGTATGGGGGAGAAAAGAAACTCCCCCGGCTCCAACAGAACCCCCCATCGCTCGCCCTGGAGCAGTAGTACCGTTGGGGTGGGCGGTAGTACTTCTTGACGATCATCAGCGGTAGTACCGCGCACCCAGTGGTAGTACCGCTCAGCCGCAAAAAGACTGGCCAAAACGGTTTAGCTCAAGAAAAGAAACCGACTAGAAAACGAGAGCAAACACACACGCAAAACCAACACAAAGAGGATGAGAAACACACACCTCTCCAAGAGAGGGCGGTGGCCGAGGCCACCTATGTTTGAGTCTGGAGGTATGGCGCCGCGAAGATTTTAACCTTGGGCCCATGACCATAACTCATCATTGAAGCACAAGTACCATCAAAAATGTCTAAGTGAAAGAGTTTCATTAGTTTATGCATAATGGGGGGAGGGAAGGTTCATTGAGAGATCAACACTCCCCCCGTGTCCATGCCTACATATAAACTAGACATCAAGTTGAGTATGGTGGGGTGTGAAAGGTTCAAGCAACATTGCTCGAATCAATGATATTTAGCTCATGCCTTAACTCGCGAAATCTTGCTTCATCCAAGGGCTTCGTGAAGATATCTGCAAGGTTATCATGAGTGTTGACATAGTTGAGCTCTATATCCCCTCGCCTAATGTGATCCCGGATGAAGTGATACCAAATCTCAATGTGCTTTGTCTTGAAGTGTTGGACCGGGTTGAGAGAAATCTTGATGGCACTTTCATTTCTACACCAAAGAGGCACTTTGTCACAAATGACACCGTAATCCTTTAAAGTTTGCCTCATACAAAGAAGTTGTGCATAGCAACTACCGGCCACCGCATACTCCGCTTCGGTGGATGAGAGACACACACAACTTTGTTTCTTGGAAGACCAACTCGCCAAAGAGCAACCAAGAAATTGGCACCCTCCGGAAGTGGACTTCCTATCCACTTTGTCTCCCGCCCAATCGGAGTCCGAATATCCTACAAGCTTGAAGTTTGCTCCTCTTGGGTACCATAAGACAAAGTTTGGGGTATGAGCCAAATATTGAAAGATTCGCTTGACCGCCACAAAGTGGCTTTCCTTAGGTACGGCTTGAAACGTGCACAAATTCCCACACTCAACATGATATCCGGTCTAGATGCACAAAGGTAAAGCAAGGAGCCAATCATGGAGCGATATACCTTTTGATCCACCGCTTTACCATTGGGATCAATGTCAAGTTGGCACTTGGTGGGCAAGGGAGTGGAAGCCGGCTTGACATCACTTAGCTTGAATCTCTTGAGCATGTCTTGAGTGTATTTGGCTTGGTTGATGAAGGTTCCTTCTCTTCTTTGTTTGACTTCGAAGCCAAGGAAGAACTTCAACTGTCCCATCATGGACATCTTGAACTTGGAGGTCATGAGCATAGCAAATTCCTCATTGAAAGCTTTGTTAGGGGAACCAAAGATAATATCATCAACATATAGTTGGCACACAAACAAATCCCTTTTGACCTTCTGATTAAAAAGAGTGGGGTCGATTTTCCCAATTTCAAAACCACGATCTTGCAACAACTCGGTAAGGTGGTCATACCACGCACGTGGGGCTTGCATAAGGCCATAGAGTGCCTTATTGAGTTGATACACATGATCGGGAAAGTAGGGATCCTCGAACCCGGGGGGTTGCTTGACATATACCAACTCATTAATAGGACAATTAAGAAAAGCACTCTTCACATCCATTTGTTGTAACTTAAAGTTATGATGAGAAGCATATGCAATCAACATGCGAATGGATTCAAGGCGAGCAACGGGAGCAAAGGTTTCACCGTAGTCGATACCCTCGACTTGGGAGTAGCCTTGTGCTACCAAACGAGCCTTGTTGCGAATGATAATCCCATAAGCATCATGCTTGTTCTTGAATATCCACTTGGTTCCAATGACATTATGGTTCCCCGTTGGCCTTGACACCAATCTCCACACCTTGTTGTGCTCGAAGTTGTTGAGTTCTTCATGCATGGCATTGAGCCAATCCGGATCTTCGAGCGCCTCATAGACCTTTTGGGGTTCAACACAAGAGACAAATGCCTGATGTTCACAATAGTTTGCTAATTGTCTACGAGTGCTTACCCCCTTTCTTAAGCTTCCAAGCACATTTTTCATGAGATGATCTTTGGTGGATAGCTTGGATGCGATCTTGGCGGCACGACGCTCTAATTCCTCCTTTGGAGAGAGTTGAGGAGCGGTAACTTGAACATCTTGAGCGTCGTCTTGAGCTTGTTCGTGATCTTGAGCTTGCTCTTGATCTTGAACATGCTCGGTGGTGAGAACTTGACCTTGGACATCGTTTGGCGATTCAACACCATCTTGAGGTTGATCTTGCCCTTGGCATTGTTCGCGAGCTTGAGGGCCTTCACTTTGTTCTTTAGAAGCGTGTGGGCCTTGGGTTGGTGATGGCTCCACTTGAGTGGAGCATTTTCCTTCTCCTTCGGCCACAAGGGGATCCTCAATGGGTAGGATAAAACCAACACCAATTATTCTTATGGCTTGGGGAGGAATTTCATCACCTACATCACAAGTGCCACTTTGCTCCACTTGGGAGCCATTATTCTCATCAAGCTCCACATTACATGTCTCCTCAATAAGGCCCGTGGACTTATTGAGGACACGGTAAGCATGGGAGTTTGTAGCATAACCAACAAATATGCCCTCATGAGCTCTAGCCTCAAATTTAGACAAACGAACACCTTTCTTGAGAATGACACACTTACACCCGAACACCCGGAAGTACTTGAGGTTGGGCTTGTTACCAGTGAGTATCTCATATGGAGTCTTGTTCAAGCCTTTGTGGAGGTATAGCCGATTGGATGCATGACACGCGGTGTTGATGGCTTCGTCCCAAAAGTTGTATGGAGACTTGAACTCCGCCATCATGGTCCTTGCCGCATCCATCAACGTCCGGTTCTTCCTCTCTGCTACACCATTTTGTTGAGGGGTTTAAGCTGCGGAATATTGATGCTTGATCCCCTCATACTAAGTAACTCATCCAAGGTGTAGTTTTTGAACTCGGTGTTGTTGTCACTTCTTATCGTCAAGATCTTTACATTGTGTTGACGTTGAGCTTCATTTGCAAAGTCAATGACGGTTTGTTGGGTCTCACTCTTCCTCTTGAAGAAATATACCCAAGTGTATCTTGAATAATCATCCACAATCACCAAGCAATACTTCCTACCCCCAAGACTATCAAAAGATGGGGGCCCAAAGAGATCCATGTGAAGGATCTCCAAAGGCCTTTTCGAGTAGATGATAGTTGTGGGAGGGTGAGCCTTTTCATGTAGCTTTCCTTCGATACAAGCACTGCAAGCACGATCTTTGGCAAAACTAACATCTGTTAGTCCACGGACATGGTCCCCCTTGAGAAGACTTTGCAAAGATCTCATATTGACATGGGCTAAACGGTGATGCCAAAGCCATCCCACGTCAACTTTAGCCATTAGGCATGTCCCGGTCTTAGTGAGTCGCTCCGAAAAGTTAATCACATAGAGACCATTTTCGACATGCCCAACAAAGGCTACTTTAAGAGTCTTGCTCCATAAGAGGGCCATGGTATCAACATCAAAGAAGGTGGCAAAACCCATGAGTGCTAGTTGACGAACGGAAAGTAAATTGTATGCAAGGGACTCAACAATCATGACCTTCTCAATCGTAAGATCATGAGAAATGACAACCTTGCCGAGTCCCAATACCTTAGAGGACGAGGCGTCACCCCACTCGGCGTTGGTGGGCATGGCTGGAATCTTTTCCACGTCCACCACCAAGTCCTTGCTTCCGGTCATATGATTAGTAGCTCCACTATCGAGCAACCATGATCCCCCACCGGAAGCAAACACCTACAAGAGATCAATGCTTGGTTTTAGGTACCCATTTTGTAATGGGTCCTTTGATGTTAGTAACAAGGGTCTTAGGAACCCAAACAGACCATTCAATGTACTCATAAGGAGAACCAACAAATTTGGCATAAACATGCAAATCGCTAGCACGGCACAACACATAAGAAGGGTTAAAGTCACTGGCTTTGTTGGGAAGGGAAGCATTGCCCTTCTTGGCATCACTACCCCTCATGGTGTTCTTCTTCTTATCCTTAGTAGCACCCTCTCCCTCCTTCACAAAGGTTTGCTTGAGAGGAGGAGGTTGTTTGGCCTTGTCATTCTTCTTCCTGTTCTTGGACTTGGGCACGTACCCAATTCCTTCTTTGGCCACAACTTCCCAACATAGCTTTCTCCTCAACAAGATGCACATGCTCACAACATGGGTTAGTAGCATTTGC
Source organism: Triticum urartu (assembly GCF_056163025.1). NCBI lineage: Eukaryota > Viridiplantae > Streptophyta > Magnoliopsida > Poales > Poaceae > Triticum > Triticum urartu. The sequence continues at coordinate 95,172,873 of NC_141877.1, forward strand.
ATTATCAATTAACATCATATGAGGAAAAGTGGCTTTCTCCTTGGTTAGCTTTACTTGAAGTTGATCATGAGACTCTTTGAGGCTAGCATGAGCACCCTTCAAGACCTTGTGAGCCTTGTCAAGTAAGTCAAACTCCTCTTTGAGTCTAGCAAGATCAACCCCAAGCTTGGCCTTCTCAGAGTTTAGCACACGAGAAACAACAAGAGCATGATCAAAATATTTCTTTAACTTAGCGTGATCAACGTTGTGTGACTCCTCAAGAGCCAAACGAAGACCACGCTCTTCCTCAAGAGTATTGGAGAGATCCAAAATCTCATCGGCGTAGTCACGACTATGCCCCTCCATCTTTGAGATAGTATCTTCGTGAGCCTCGATCATGTCATTGGCTTCACCAAGTTGTTCCAAGAGAGCAATGAAGTGCTTCTTGGATTTACCCTTGAGTTTATCCATAAAGTACTCAAACTCATTCTCCTCCACATTAGATCCCTCATATTCATCAATGCAATCTGTCAAAGAAGGATTATTAATGATGTAGTTTTGATGTTTGGGGTTACCTTGTTGGTGGCTTTAGCCATGAGGCACTTGGCGGTGATGTTCTCATTGGGTGAGTCAAAGAGTGACACCCGTGGAGTCATCGCAATGGCAACGGAGGCCATGGCAACCGACACACCATCTTCATCTTCATCATCCTCCTCATTGTACTCTTCTTGTACCACCAACACCTTGGGAGGAGTCTTCTTGGTGAAGTTGCTCTTGTTGGGGAAAGACTTGGCTTTGTCCTTTCAGATGAGCTTGCCACCATTGTCTTCCCTCTTCTCATAAGGACATTCCGCAACGAAATGACTCACATTGCCACAATTATAGCAAGTCCTCATACGTTGCTTAACCTTCGCGCCCCTTGAGTTGTTCTTGTTGAAGTTGGGACTTGAGTCCTTCTTGCTCCAAAATTGCCTTGAAGCAAGAGCCATGTGCTCATGATAGGCATACTTTATATCTTCGGGGTTGCTCTCCTCTTCTTCCTCTTCGTCCTCTTATTCCACCCTAACCTTGGCCTTTAATGCAAGGTTGGGCTTCTTTGCTCTTTGAGAACTTAGCACTGCATTGTCGGCGGTTTTGTCCAAGATGCTCATAGCCACAAACTCATCCAACACTTCACTTGAGGACAAGGTGTGGAAGTCCGCCCTTTGACGAATGATGGAGGACATGGCCTTGTGGTAAGTCATCATTGCGTTGAGAAATTTGCGCTTGATCCAATTTTCATCTGTATCCTTGCTCCCATGATCTCGGAGTGAGACCACGAGTTTGGTTACTATCCGATAAAGCTCACGAGGTTCTTCATCTTCTTTCATTACAAACTCATCAGCTTCATCTTGCACCACTTCATAGTTGGAGCGTTGAATGCTTGCGCTTCCCCTGTAGAGGGAAACAACTTGGTGCCATGCATCTTTGGCCATGGCGAAGGGCCGGAGGTGAGGAAGATCTTCAGGTGGAATTGCATCTTGGATGATGAAGAGAGCATTCTCATTGAATTGATTATCCGCGGCTTCTCTAGGAGTGAAGTTGCTTCGGTCATGCGGATAGAAACCTTCTTCAATGATTCTCCAAAGATTAGTATTGACATGATTTAAATGACGCTTGAAGTGATAGACCCAAGAATCAAAGTACTCATTTTTCACAACCTTAGGGGGAGGACCGGCATGATTCAAATGAGTGGAAGTAATTGGTCCACCATAAACAAGTGGAGGTTCCACATGGGCAAAGATGCCAGTGTCATTTTTACCACTAGAAGGAGTCTTTTCACTTGAAGCTTCCCCCTTGTCGGAGTTAGCATCCGTCACCTTGTTAGTGGGATCACTCACTTTCAACGGTGCGGTGGACAGTTTAAGCCCTTCTAGGAATTTATTAAACATGCTTTCAACCTCGATCGTCATGGAGGTTTTCAATGTTTCCAAAGCCACATTGAATTCCTCACGAGAGACCGCGGTTACCCTATCGCCCGTAGACGAGATCGGATTCACACCGAAGTGCTCCTCCACACTGTCTACAGTGTCAACCATACTCTTCGGACGGCAAAGTCCTTAGTAAAGAGACGAGGCTCTGATACCAATCGAAAGGATCGATATAGTTGACTAGAGGGGGTGACTAGGCAACTAACAACTTTTAGCTTTTCTTTACCAAATTAAACTTTGCATCAAAGTAGGTTGCCCAGATGTGCAACTAGGTGAGCAACCTATATGATGCAACAACAACAAGCACATACACAAGCAAGGGAAATAACACAAATAAGCTTGCACAAGTAAATGTACGAGATAACCAAGAGTGGAGCCGGTGAAGACGAGGATGTGTTACCGAAGTCCCTTCCTTTTGAGGGGAAGTACGTCTCCGTTGGAGCAGTGTGGAGGCACAATGCTCCCCAAGAAGCCACTAGGGCCACCGTATTCTCCTCACGCCATCACACAATGCGAGATGCCGTGATTCCACTATTGGTGCCCTTGCAGGCGGCGACCGGACCTTTACAAACAAGGTTGGGGCAATCTCCACAACTTAATCGAAGGCTCCCAACAACACCATGAAGCTTCGCCACAATGGAATATGGCTCCACGGTGACCTCAACCGTTTAGGGTGCTCAAACACCCAAGAGTAACAAGATCCGCTAGGGATTAGTGGGGGAATCAAATTTCTCTTGGTGGAAGTGTAGATCGGGGCCTTCTCAACCAATCTCAAGCAAATCAACAAGTTTGATTTGCTAGGGAGGGAGATCGGGCGAAAATGGAGCTTGGAGCAACAATGGAGCTTTAGGGGAAGAGGTGAGTCAAATTTGGATAAGAAGACCCCCTTTTAAAGAGGGGGGAACAATCCAACCGTTCCCCCCCAAAACAGCCCCGCAGAGGGCGGTACTACCACAGGGGCAGCGGTACTGCCGCTGGGACTAGCGGTACTACCGCTCCCCCTCGCGGTACTGTCATGCAGTCTGGGAGGGCTAGCGTATGAGCATGAGTCAGACCCAGTGCGGTACTGTCGCGGTGGTAGGGTGGTACTACCGCTCTCGAGCGGTACTACCTCTTCTACTGCCGTTGCTTAGTGTCGCACAATCCGACACGAGAGGCGACCCCCTCGAGTCGACGCGGTAGGAGCCCGGTACCGCAGCGGTAGTACGGCTGAGGACCCACAGGCGGTACTACCGTTGGGCACCGCGGTACTACCGCTAGGACCAAAGCATACTCATAAAACAGGGAATGAAACCTCCATCGAAGCGGGAAGGCTCAGAGGGTGTGAAAAGGATGTGTACGTGTTGATTCCACCCTAGCCTTACCAAAGCGGACCCCCTCTTGAAAGTACGGTGACTCCTATGAAACAAGTCCACCAAAACAGAAACGAAAGAGCTACACCGTCTTGTTAAAACTCCGAGGGGAATGAATCATCTCGTGCCAAAGGATGAATCTCTGAAGCACACGATTAGTCCGCGAACATGTTGTCATCAATCACCAATACACCTTAGGGATAAATATGCCCTTACACTTTGGCTCCCCTTGTGTCGAATCAATAAATTTGGGTTGAATACTCTACCCTCGAAAACTGTTGCGATCCCCTATACTTGTGGGTTATCAACTATCATTATTAAACTTATATCTTTTGGCTTCAATACTATGAACATGTGTATCACTAGTATCAAGATTTAGTAAAAATAGACCACTCACCAAGGGTGCATGAGCATAAAAGATATTAATCATATAAATGGAAAAACCATTATTCTCTGATTTAAATGAATAACCGTCTCGCATTAAACAAGATCTAGATATAATGTTCATGCTCAATGCTGGCACCAAATAATAATTATTTAGGTCTAAAACTAATCCCGAAGGTAGATGTAGAGGTAGCATGCCGACGGTGATCACATCGACTTTGGAACCATTTCCCACGTGCATCGTCACCTCGTCCTTAGCCAATCTTAGCTTAATCTGTAGCCCTGTTTCGAGTTGCAAATATTAGCAACAGAACCAGTATCAAATACCCAGGCGCTACTGCGTACATTAGTAAGGTACACATCAATAACATGTATATCAAATATACCTTTCACTTTGTGATAACCCACAAGTATAGGGGATCGCAAAAGTTTTCGATAAGTAAGAGTGTCGAACCCAACGAGGAGCTAAAGGCAGAACAAATATCCCCTCAAGTTCTATCGACCACCGATACAACTCTACGCACGCTTGATGTTTGCTTTACCTAGAACAAGTATGAAACTAGAAGTACTTTGTAGGTGTTGTTGGATAGGTTTGCAAGATAATAAAGATTACATAAATAAAAAGTAGGGGCTGTTGTAAGTAAGGAAGCAATAAAGTAAATAAAGCGAGTGTGGAAAAGTGGTGGTAGGAGTTGTGAAATTGCCCCTTAAGCAATTGACTACTTTATTAGACTGATAGCAAGTATTATGTGGGAGAGGCCACGGCTAGCATGTCATCCCTGACTTGGAATTCTATGCACTTATGATTGGAACTATTAGCAAGCATCCGCAACTACTAATGTTCATTAAGGTAAACCCCAACCATAGCATTAAGATATATAGGTCCCCCTTCAATCCCGTATGCATCAATTTCTATGCTAGGTTGAAGCTTCTATCCCTCTTGCCCTCCAATACATAGTCCTATCAACATACAACTAACCCTATGGTGTGATCCACGCAGGCGCTCATATGATGGGCACCAAAGGACAGCAACATAATCACAAGCAAATTAAATCAATCATAGCAATTCATCAACCACCGATAGGACAACGAAAATATACTCAGACATCATAGGATGCCAACACATCATTGGATAATAATATGAAGCATAAAGCACCATGTTCAAGTAGAGGGTACAGCGGGTTGCGGGAGAGTGTTGGTGTAGATAGAGGGGGAAGGTGATGGAGATGTTGGTGAAGATGGCGGAGGTGTTGGTGTAGATCGCGGTGATGATGATGATGATGGCCACGGCAGCGTTCTAGCTCCACCGGAAGAGAAGGGGAGAGGGGGCCCCTTCGTCTTCTTCTTCCTTGACCTCCTCCCTAGATGGGAGAAGGGTTTCCCCTCTGGTCCTTGGCCTCCATGGCATGCGAGGGGCGAGAGCCCCTCCGAGATTGGATCAGTCTCTTTGTCTCTCTCTGGTTATGCATTCTGTTCTGCTGCCCTATCACCGTTTCGTATATATATGGAGAACCGTAACTCCGATTGGACCAAAACCTTCGCCGTGATTTTTTACCAAAAATTAGCTTTCTTGCGGCCGAAGAAGGGCATCAACCGCCTTACGGGTGGCCCACGAGGGTTAGGGGTGCGCCCAGGAGGGGCAGGCGCGCCCCCTGCCTCGCGGCCACCTCGGGCATCGTCTCGCGTGGATTTTTCTTCCGGAATTTTCCAAATATTCCAAAAATAAGATCCGTCCGTTTTTATCCCGTTTGGATTCCATTTGATATGGATATTCTGCGAAACATAAAACATGCAACAAATAGGAACTGGCATTGGGCACTGGATCAATATGTTAGTCCCAAAAATAATATAAAAAGTTACCAAAAGTATATGAAAGTTGTATAATATTGGCATGGAACAATCAAAAATTATAGATACGATGGAGACGTATCAGCATCCCCAAGCTTAATAACTGCTCATCCTCGATTAGGTAAATGATAAAAAGATAATATTTGATGTGGAATGCTACCTAGCATAATCTTGATCACGTATCTAATCATGGCATGAATATTAAGACACGAGTGATTCAAAGCAATAGTCTATCATTTGACATAAAAACAATAATACTTCAAGCACACTAATAAAGCAATCATGCCTTTTCAAAATAATAAGGACAAAGAAAGTTATCCCTACAAAATCATATAGTCTGGCTATGCTCCATCTTCACCACACAAAATATTCACATCATGCACAACCCCGATGACAAGCCGAGCAATTGGTTCATAATTTTTAAGGCGCTTCAGCATTTTCAACCCTCACGCAATACATGAGCGTGAGCCATGGATATAGCACTATAGGTGGAATAGAATGGTGGTTGTGTAGGAGACAAAAAGGAGAAGATAGTCTCACATCAACTAGGCGTATCAACGGGCTATGGAGATGCCCATCAGTAGATATCAATGTGAGTGAGTAGGGATTGCCATGCAACGGATGCACTAGAGCTATAAGTGTATGGAAGCTCAAACTGAAACTAAGTGGGTGTGCATCCAACTTGCTTGCTCATGGAGACCTCGGGCGTTTGAGGAAGCCCATCATCGGAATATACAAGCCAAGTTCTATAATGAAAATTCCCACTAGTATATGAAAGTGATAACTCAAGAGACTCTCTATATGAAGAACATAGTGCTACTTTGAAGCACAAGTGTGGTAAAAGGATAGTAACATTGCCCCTTCTCTCTTTTTCTCTCATATTTTTTGTTTTGTTTTTTTTGGTGGGCTTCTTTGGCCTCTTTTTTGGGCTTCTTTGGCCTTGAGGGAGTCCTAGATTAGGGGGTCTCCGGACAGCCGGACTATATCCTTTGGCCGGTTGTTGGACTATGAAGATACAAGATTGAAGACTTCGTCTTATGTCCGGATGGGACTCTCCTTGGCATGGAAGGCAAGCTTGGCAATATGGATATGTAGATCTTCTCCCTTGTAACCGACTCTGTGTAACCCTATCCCCCTCCGATGTCTATATAAACCGGAGGGTTTAGTTCGTAGGACAACAACAATCATATCATAGGCTAGCTTCTAGGGTTTAGCCTCTATGATCTCGTGGTAGATCAACTCTTGTAGTACTCATATCATCAAGATCAATCAAGCAGGAAGTAGGGTATTACCTCCATTGAGAGGGCCCGAACCTGGGTAAACATCGTGTCCCCCGCCTCCTGTTACCAACCGCCTTAGACGCACAGTTCGGGACCCCCTACCCAAGATCTGACGGTTTTGACACCGACATTGGTGCTTTCATTGAGAGTTCCACTGTGTCGTCATCATAAGGAGGGATGGCTCGTCTCGTTGTCAAGAACAACATCACCTCTGGGGAGCGCTAGCTGTAGGCCAAACTCTCCGACTAGGCTGCTTCGTCATGACCGCCCGCTCGGCCCTTGCGCCGACGATGACTTCTCGGGTCATCGAAAATAGCCTCCACATCGACTCGAAATTCACCGAGCAGATGGATCCAATGGAGCTCTCCTCTTTGAACGAGCTCGTGGATTGCATCGCCGCTCTGGGAATCGCTATGGACTATGATCGGATTGGGCTTAAACCCGACCAAAGGGAGATTAAATCTCTGCTGGTCACCTATCAGATAGCGGTGGTGGAGGAGCAATGCGGCGATTCTTCCTCTATCCTGAGGACGAACTATGTCTAGGTTCCCGAGCTCTCTAAGCCGGATACTCGCTCACGGGAGGACATCGCCCAAACCCTGAACCTAGAATCAGGCAGCATGCCGAACCTGCGGGGCAACATCCCGGAGCCCGAACTTCCAAGATCGGAAACTCCCCCGCCCCTGGGTCTCAGATTGGGTCAAGGTCTAGACTTAAATCCACCCACCCACCCAGATATAAACGATCTTTCCCACATTAGGCAAGAGCCCCAAGAGACAGTACATCACTATTGGGCCAGATTCCTCCTTGTAATGAACAAGGTCAAGGACTGTCGCGAGGAATGCGCAATTTCGTTCTTTTGCAACAATTGCACGGACAAGGGAATCCTCAACGCCATAAGTCGTCGTGGCATAGCACACTTTGCTGACTTGGCGGCCATAGTACGGAAGTATTGTGCGATGGAAAGCGCCTGGAAAACCCAAACAAAATTTTGGGATAATCCGGCTCTGACAAAACCCCCAGTCCGAACTAAAAGGGTGCGCTCTCATAAGTCACCCGACTCAATTACAAAGAAGCAAAATCCCACTACAGGGCATGGAACCGTATTGGAGGGATGGCTTAACGGGCCCTGCAAAATTCATAGTACAGCGGATACCATACCAACACACAGCCTTAGAGCATGTTAGGTACTCCGGCAGGTGGCCAAGAGCGGTAAGGATCTCCTCATTCAAAACACCGCAGAGCACCATCCCGTGGATAACAATACAGTATTGACAGTCTTCGAGACCTTCGCCTCAAATAATAGGCATAAGCGAGCACTCCGCAGCCTTGCCGAAGTCTGCCACGTGGCAGCAATAAATCCATGGAGCGACACGGTTATCACCTTCAATGCCAGTGACGAACCTAAATTCCGAACAGCCCGAGCACCAGCCGCCTTGGTCCTCAGTCCAATTGTGGACGGCTTTCGGCTTATTAAAGTGCTCATGGATGGCGACAGCGGACTAAACCTCATTTATGAGGAGACTCTTCAAAAAATGGAAATAGACAGAAACCGTATTGAGCAAAGCAGCATGATCGACCTTCTGAGGAATCATCCCCAGTCGGGAGGCACGTTGCGCTGGGAAAATCACACTAGATGTGGTATTCGGCACTCCGGAGAATTATAGGTCCAAAGAAATTACATTCCAAGTGGCCTCATTCAGTAGCGGATACCACGCCCTTCTAGGGCGGGAGGCATTCACGATCTTCCAAGCCATACCCCATTACGGGTGCATGAAGCTCAAAATGCCTGGGCCCAATGGAATCATCACTCTAGCTAGTGATCCGGACATAGCACTCCGCACCGAAAACAAAACAGCCGCACTGGCCCTCGAGGCATTATACGAAGCCCTTGCGGCGGAGGAATTAACCGCGCAGTGCTCCAAAGTGGACAGGGACGATGTGATACTCGATAAAAGATCCAAGTCCACCTCTTTTAAACCAGCGGATGAAATAGTCAAATTCCAAGTCCATCCAACGGACAACACAAAAACAGCATCCGTCGGGGCACAGTTAAACCCCGCTGTAGACGCCGCACTACGGGAGTTCCTGCGCAAGAATTGGGACATATTCGCCTGGCATCATTCAGACATGCCAGGAATCCCACGCAGGCTGGTCGAGCATAGCCTTAACATTCTAAAGGGATTCAAGCCGGCCAAGCAGACTCTTCGGCATTTCTCTGAACCTAAGCGACAAGCCGTGGGAGAGGAGCTAGCCAAGTTACGGGAGGCTGGATTCATTAGAGAAATAAAACATCCGGACTGGCTAGCAAACCTGGTGATGGTACCAAAGAAGGAAAAATCATGGTGCCTATGCGTCGACTTCAAGGACCTTAATAAGGCTTCCCAAAGGATCCCTTCCCCCTCCCTCGCATCGATCAAATTATCGACGTCACGGTAGGACACGACTCATTGTGCTTCCTCGACGCATACTCCGGTTACCACCAAATTAAGATGGTGGAGTCCGATCAAGCCGCAACGGCATTTATGACTCCATACGGCCCCTTCTGTTTTAACACAATGCTCTTCGGGCTCAAAAATGCCGGCACAACGTATCAACGCATGATTCAGACATGTCTGGAAAAGCAGATCGGCAAAATAGTGGAGGCATACGTAGACGATGTGGTTGTTAAAACCAGACACGTCGACTCCTTACTAGACGACTTGATGCTCACGTTCGACAATCTCCGAACATACGACATTAAACTCAATCTGGAAAAAAGTGTTTTTGGCGTGCCCGCCGGAAAGCTCCTAGGCTTCATCGTCTCCAGTAGAGGAATTGAAGCAAATCCATCTCCGAGCTCTATCGCAGTTGGCTATCCCAACTGACATCAAGCAAATCCAGAAGTTAACTAGATGTGTGGCGGCCTTAAGCCGCTTTATCTCCCGATTAGGAGAAAAGGCACTCCCCCTTTATCGCCTTCTTCGGCACACCGAACACTTCGAGTGGACGGACGTAGCCACGGCTGGATTGGAAGAAATAAAAGCCATCCTGGCCACCAACCCAATCTTGGCCACGCCAAATGTCGGCGAACCAATGCTGTTATATATAGCGGCAACTCACCAAGTTGTAAGCACAGTGCTCATCGTCGAACGAGAGACAAACGGACATAAATTCCCACTTCAAAAGCCGGTATATTATGTATCCACTGTCCTCACTCCATGCAAATCACGGTGCCCACATTATCAAAAGATAGCATACGCGGTATTCATGGCATCCCGGAAATTATGACACTACTTTCAAGAGTGTTCAATTACGGTGGCCTCAGAAGTACCACTCAACGACATATTAAACAACCGCGATGCCATAGGCCGGATTGCCAAATGGGCTATCGAGCCCCTCTCGTTCGACATAACATATAGACCACGGCAAGCCATTAAGTCGCAAGTACTGGCCGATTTCGTCATCAAGTGGACAGAAGCCGAACTCCCTAAAGAGTATGGCGCGTACTCCAATTGGATCATGCACTTTGAAGGCTCTAAAATGCTGGCTGGTCTGGGGGCTGGCATCGTCCTGACGTCCCCGACTGGAGATACAGTCCAATACGTACTCCAAATACTATACACAGACTCCAACAACGCATCCGAATACGAGGCCCTATTACATGGTCTCCGGATGGCAGTTTCCATGGGCATTCAACGCCTGGAGGTGCGTGGGGACTCGAACCTCGCAATATCTCAAATAAATGGAGACTTCGCTGCCAAGGATCCGAAAAAGGCGGCATATCACAACACCGTCCTCAAAATATTAGCTCGGTTCGAGGGGCTTGAATTCCACCATGTGGCTTGGGAAAACAATCAGGCGGCGGATATCCTCACCCGTATCGGCGCTAAGCGTGACCCTATCCCACCTAACATCTTCTTGGAAAGGTTGTTTAAGCCATCCGTGGTATGGGAAGGGGACACCGGTAACAATAGTCCGGACCCTGCCACAACACCAGACACCGAACACTCTGACACAATCGGAGGCTCTGCCATCGAAATAACACCTTCAGCCCACGTGATAATGGCCGTCATCGCCCCGTGGACAGAACCATTCCTGGCCTACCTAACCAGGCAGGAACTACCCGAGGACCAAAATGAGGCACGCTGCATAGTGTGGCGATCTAAAGCCTACAAGGTCCACGAGGGAGAGCTTTATAAGAAAAGCACTACTGGAGTCCTTCTAAGGTGCATATCCGAAGAGGAAGGACGGAAGCTTTTGGAAGAAATCCATGTTGGAATCGGCGGCCACCACGCCGCAGCCCGGGCCGTTGTAAGCAAGGCCTTCCATATAGGTTTCTATTGGCCGACGGCCCGAGTAGATGCACAGGATCTGGTCCAACGTTGCGTCGGTTGCTAGCTTTTTGCAAACCAAAGCCATATGCCACCTACCGCTCTCCAAACAATCCCCATTACTTGGCCCTTTTGCGGTCTGGGGGCTTGATATGGTCGGACCCCTCAAAGGGGAACCCATAAGAAAAAATACTTACTGGTCATGGTGGATAAATTCACCAAATGGATAGAAGCCAAACCCGTTAAAACGGCTGAATCCGGACCGGTGATAGACTTCACATCTGGGGTTGTACACCGTTATGGCATCCCCCACAGTATCATCACTGACAACGGCCCGAACTTTACAACCGATGAGGTAAAACTTTGGTGCAGCAACATGGGCATCAAGCTCGATTATGCTTCTGTCTATCACCCGCAAACTAACGGTCAAGTCGAGCGAGCAAATGGTCTTATCATGAGCGGCATCAAACCCAGATTAGTGCGGTCCTTCAAGGAATCAAACACGCACTGGGTAGAGGAGCTCGACTCCGTACTATGGGGGCTGCGGACCACGCCGAATCACACTACCGGATACACACTGTTTTTTATGGTGTACAGCGCAGAGGTGGTTCTGCCTTGCGACATAATTCATGACTCACCTCGAGTGCGCATGTATGAAGAAAAAGAGGCCGAGCTCGATCGGCAGGACAGTTTGGACGCCCTAGCGGAGGAGTGCGACGTGGAAAAACCCCGTTCCGCATGCTATCAGCAACAGGCTCGAAGGTATCAAAGCAGAGAAGTACGGGCCAAAACCTATAACGTTGGCGAACTAGTTCTACGCCTGACGGAGAAGAAAAAGAACAAGCTCAAGCCCAAATGGGAAGGTCCCTTCATTATTGACCAGGTTCTGACCGGCGGAGCGTACCATCTGCGGGATGCATCGGACAATCGACTCGAGCCAAACCCATGGAACGCAGCCAGACTCCAAAGATTCTACACCTAGTGTCGGACTCTATGTTCGTCTCCTTACCCCCGTCAATTTTTTGCATATCCGTTATCTGTCTTTTCTCTCTTTCTCTCTTCTTTTTTCCTCTCCTCAAGGCCTTAAAAGGCTAACTTGTGTCTTGAATACACAATCTTGACGCGCTAACCGCGCTCATTATACCTGGGGGTTTCTTATACAAAAGCTTAATATAACTATTTTTCCGAGCTTTATGCCCCACACATGTGTTATTCTTCCACATGTACCTTTTTTCGCCATTATATGCATCGATATGACTTAAGTTTTGGCCAAGCTGGGTTGCCTGGCTCTTGTATTTATGCCCTACGTTCCCGTTAATTCGGCTAGGGCATAAGGGAGCACCTCTGTGATTGTTACTGCCGGGTCAGCCGGATGTGTACCTCAGACTGGGTCAAGCCGAAAGCTAGCGTTCTTAAGGGAATATTTAGTCGGTGAACAAAAGATGACTTTTATTTATTTTGATACATGCCCCCAGATGTTTATAGCCGGCGTCTCTTTTCGCAGTTCGGACATGCACACTAGGGCATGCGTACCCAGGGAAAGGAACCCTTAACGGAACTATTCTCCCTGGAAAATGTTTCTTACTATCCATCTAATATAACATAGCTAGTTGGGTACTTGTCTGTTCAAGCACTTATGACCCCTACGCCTGGTTTCCACGCATACCCCAATTTTTACATAACCGAGCGGGTATTCGGATACACTCCGGACTATCGGGTCCAGAGGTCGAAGCGAAAAGGTCCGCCAAGACAAATGATTTACAATCCAGCTAGGGACATTATATATGTCACTTAAAGTACACCGTCACTAAGACTGACTAAATTCTTCTTCTATACCATCCAACAGGCTTTCTAGCCTACAATCCTATTGGGAATACTTTGCAGCTAATTCTACTTGGTCATACACCAAACCGACGGGGATCTCTTTCCCATCGGGCCCCATAGGTCCGACCTCGGCCATGTGGTTTGGGTCAGCTTTGGTATATCGTGTCTTCACCATGGCCCAGGCTTCCCTTGCACCTTGTCGGCAGGCTGATATCTTCCATAATTGGAAGCGCCGCTGCGCTCCCTTGAGCTTCTCTATAAGCTCCCCCATGCCTCCTAGCGGGGAAGCGGATGGCCACAAGGCTTGGGCAATACCCTGCATCACCTGCCGAACTTGTTCGTGTAGTTGTGAGAGCTATGGTAGAAGATCACCCGCAGACCCGGGCATCTCCTCCGCGGGATGACCCGTCAGCATACCTACAGACATAATTCTGTTAGCCGGCTTGAGGGAGTCCTGGATTAGGGGGTCTCCGGGTAGCCGGACTATATCCTTTGGCCGGACTATTAGACTATGAAGATACAAGATTGAAGACTTCGTCTCGTGTCCAGATGGGACTCTACTTGGCGTGGAAGGCAAGCTAGGTAATACGGATATGTATATCTCCTCCTTTGTAACCGACCTTGTGTAACCCTAGCCCCCTCCGGTGTTTATATAAACCGGAGGGTTTTAGTCCGTAGGACAACATACAATCATACCATAGGCTAGCTTCTAGGGTTTAGCCTCTCCGATCTCATGGTAGATCAACTCTTGTAATACTCATATCATCAAGAATAAATCAAGCAGGACGTAAGGTTTTACCTCCATCAAGAGGGCCCGAACCTGGGTAAAACATCGTGTCCCCTGCCTCCGGTTACCATCCGGCTTAGACGCACAGTTCGGGACCCCCTACCCAAGATCCGCCGGTTTTGACACCGACATTGGTGCTTTCATTGAGAGTTCCTCTATGTCGTCGCCGTTAGGCTTGATGGCTCCTACGGTCATCGATAGCAATGCAGTCCAGGGTGAGACTTTTCTCCCCGGACAGATCTTTGTGTTCGGCGGCTTCGCACTGCGGGCCAACTTGCTTGGCCATCTGGAGCAGATCGAAAGTTACACCCCTGGCCACCAGGTCAGGTTTGGAAGCTTAAACTACACGACCGATATTCGCGGGGACTTGATCTTCGACGGATTCGAGCCCCTGCCTTGTGCGCCACGCGGTCATGATGAGTACGATTTAGCTCTACCATCGGACCATATTCAGGAGATCGCACCGGCAGCCGCTCCGAGCCTCAATTCGGAGCCAGTTGCGCCATCCATGGACGGGTGGATAGACCCCGTCACGGAGGCCGTATCCTCAACGGCGATCGAGCCGAATATCGACCTTACCCTTCACGAGATCCGTGTTGCCAAACTGTCGGATCCTCCTCCGGCCATGGACTCCGAACCGCCTGCGCCTGTTCCTGGTGAATCCGATTGGGCGCCGATCATGGAGTTTACCTCCGTGGATATTTTTCAGCACTCGCCTTTTGGCGACATACTGGACTCATTAAGGTCTCTCTCCTTGTCAGGAGAGTCCTGGCCGAACTACATCCGGCAGGATTGGGATGCGGATGATGAGGAAATTCGCGGCCCACCCACCACCCACTTAATAGCCACTATCGACGACTTAACCGACATGCTCGACTTCGACTCCGAAGACATCGACGGTATGGACGACGATGTGGGAGACGAAGAGGAACAACTGCCCACAGGGCACTGGACAACCATCTCATCATACGATATATACATGGTGGACACACCCAAAGAAGGCAATGGCGACGAGACAATGGAGGATGACCGCTCCAAAAAGCAACCCAAGCGTCGGCGTCAGCGGCGCCGCTCTAAGTCCCACCAAGGCAAAAGTGGTGATACCGGCACCGGAGATAATAGCACTCTGGACAGTGCCGAAGAAAACAACAATCCCCTCCAGCAAGATTTAGAGCAGGAGGATGAAGGAGCCAGCCCTCCTGAGAGAGCGGCATATGGAGAGGCGGAGGATGCTAATTACATGCCTCCCTCCGAAGATGAGGCAAGCCTCGACGATGACGAATTTGTCGTGCCAGAGGATCCCGTCGAACAAGAGCGCTTCAAGCACCGGCTTATAGCCACGGCAAATAGCCTCAAGAAAAAGCAGCAGCAGCTTCAAGCTGATCAAGATTTGCTAGCTGACAGATGGACTGAAGTCCTGGCGGCCGAGGAATATAAACTCGGACACCCCTCCAAGAGTTACCCAAAGTGCAGGTTGCTACCCCGACTGGAGGAGGAAGCACCGAAACCTACATCCCCGGCGTATGACGCGGCTGATCGGCCACCTCGTGGCCGCGACGGAGAGGCATTCCACCCAAAAGCTCAGCCGCACCCCGACGCCATTTAAATAAAAAGGCATGGGGAAATACGCCAGACCTACGAGACGTATTGGAGAACAAAGCAAAACATGCAAGATCGATCTGCGGATCACAAGGGCGCGCCACTATGCGAGACGATAATCATCACACCGGATACAGTAAAAGTAAGTCCGGCCGGGCCGAACACAGCGGGCAAGACTCATTCGAGCTGCGTCGCGACATAGCCCAGTATAGAGGCGCCGCACACCCCCTATGCTTCACAGACGATGTAATGGATCATCAAATCCCAAAGGGTTTCAAACTCGTAAATATAGAATCATACGACGGCACAACAGATCCTGCGGTATGGATCGAGGATTTCCTCCTGCATATCCACATGGCCCGCGGTGATGATCTACACGCCATTAAATACATCCCACTCAAGCTCAAAGGACCAGCTCGGCATTGGCTCAATAGCTTGCCAGCAGAGTCCATTGGCTGTTGGGAGGATCTGGAAGTCGCATTCCTCGACAACTTCCAGGGCACTTATGTGCGACCACCAGATGTCGATGACTTGAGCCACATAATTCAGCTGCCAGAGGAATCGGCCAGGCAATTCTGGACTCGGTTCCTAACGAAGAAAAATCAAATCGCCGACTGTCCGGATGCAGAGGCCCTAGCAGCTTTTAAGCACAACATCCGTGACGAGTGGCTCGCCCGGCACCTTGGTCAGGAAAAGCCGAAATCTATGGCAGCCCTCGGGACACTCATGACCCGCTTTTGTGCGGGATAAGACAGCTGGCTGGCTCGCAGCAATAACATATCAAAGAACCATGGTACTTCGGATACCAAGGATGGAAATTGTAGGTCACGTCGCAACAAACATAACCATCGCATTAACAGCGATAATACTGAGGATACGGCAGTCAATGCCGGATTCAAAGGCTCTAAACCCGGTCAGCGGAAAAAGCCATTCAAAAGAAGCACTCCGGGCCTGTCCAGTTTGGACCGTATACTCGATCGCTCGTGTCAAATACACGGCACCCCCGACAAGCCAGCCAACCACACCAACAAAGATTGTTGGGTGTTCAAGCAGGCCGGCAAGTTAAATGCCGAAAATAAAGATAAGGGGTCACATAGCGATGACGAGGAGGAGCCCCGGCAGCCGAACACCGGAGGACAGAAGAGGTTCCCCCCTCAAGTGCGGACGGTGAACATGATATACGCAACCCACATCCCCAAGAGGGAACGGAAGCGTGCGCTCAGGGACGTATATGCGTTGGAGCCAGTCACCCCAAAATTCAACCCATGGTCTTCCTGTCCGATCACCTTCGACCGCAGGAACCACCCCACTAGTATCCGTCATGGCGGATTCGCCGCATTGGTCCTAGACCCAATCATTGACGGATCTCACCTCACTCGAGTCCTTATGGATGGCGGCAGCAGCCTGAACCTGCTTTATCAGGACACAGTGCGCAAAATTGGTATGGATCCATCAAGGATCAAACCCACAAAAACGACCTTTAAAGGCGTCATACCAGGTGTAGAGGCCCATCGCACAGGCTCAGTCACACTGGAAGTGGTCTTCGGATCCCCAGATAACTTCCGAAGCGAAGAGTTAATCTTCGACATAGTCCCGTTCCGTAGTGGCTGCCATGCAATGCTCGGGCAAACCGCATTTGCAAGATTCAATGCGGTAGCGCATTATGCATATCTCAAGCTCAAAATGCCAGGACCTCGGGGGGTCATCACAGTCAATGGAAACACAGAGCGCTCTCTCTGCATGGAGGAGCACACTGCGGCCCTCGTAGTAGAAGCACAAAGCAGCCTCTTACGGCAATCCACTAGTTCGCCGATTAAGAACCCGGACACCTTCAAGCGCACCTGGAGTAATCAGCAACAGGACCGCCTGGCACGTTCCGAGCTCACATAGCAATGCGACCCCCACCCCGGTCCCAGCCAAACGGCGAAATCCGTGCCACGCGTACATAATTACGCGTTAAAAATACCATGGGCACAGGCGGGGAGGGGGCACGACTGCGGCACGCTCCAAGTCGCGGCTTAAACCGCACTAGGGGCTTCCCGCTTTGTTATTTTTCTCTTTCAGGACTTTAATCTCTGGAAACACTGTCCGGCACCATGATTGCCGAACACATGATGCAGCAACCAAGGAGGCAGAAAGCTACATCACACCAAGGTACTCCCAGGTGGATTACGATAACAAGTGAAATATTTGCTTTAATACTATTCCTCAGCTTGCCCTTTGAAGGGACATGTCAAATAGTCCTACTTTTTGCTTATCGTTCTACTTGTATCATTATGCTTTAACGCACCTTTTTGAATAAACAATGCATAGCATTAAGACTATTATTGCATTCTTCCTTTTTATATATATGTTCATTCACGACATCTAGCACCCGTACACTCTGGTACGGCCAATACGCTAGGGGCTTAAGCATACCCCATAATACGGCGTGAGAAGTCCGAACACTTTCGACAAGTGTGGCACCCCGAACTTATAGCATTATATGCATCAGCTCCGAATCATGTCTTGGGTCAATAGTTGGGTTTGCCCGGCTCCCATGTTTTGGTACCTTACATTCCGCTATATCGGCTAAGGTAGCACTGGGAGAACTACTGCAATTGTGCCCCGGTTCTGCTGGGCTAAGCACCTCAGTAGAGAAAGCTAAAACTGACTGTCATGATAAGGCGAGAGACTGGTCGCTGTTCGGGAGGTTTCAAGTCCCTAAAGACTTATGCCGCTTAGAGCGAGGAGTCGGCCCTGTCCGGCTTAAGGCGTGTATCGCGCCCCGAATTCGGCCTTCCGAATACTAGGGGTTTCACCGAAATTTAAAATTATAGAATTATATGGCTAAGTGAGAGTGATAACGCATTATAGTCCGATTGCCTTGTTCGTTGTGCTGAGCACCTCCCTCGAAGGACCAAGCAATGGGAACAAGAGTGCTCAGGTTTATCCTGAACACCCCAGCACTCGTGGCGTGGGGGCAGAAGCCGATGACTAGCCATCTCTCAGATTTGATAATCAGCCGAACAGAAGGTAATATTTTAAATTCAGACAAGCGTTGCATAGTGCATATGAACAAGTTTTCATAATACAGGATTACACGAGCAAGTTCATTCAAATATTACATCTTTTGCACACTCATCCGCTACGAGATGGGCACCCTTCAGGGCACCCTCATAGTACATCTCGGGGTGGCGATGCTCCTTGCCCTGCGGTGGCCCTTCCTTCACCAGCTTCACGGTGTCCATCTTGGCCCATTGCACCTTCACACGGGCGAAAGCCCGGCGTGCACCTTCGATGCAGACGGACCGCTTGATGACTTCCAGCCGTGGGCAGGCATCCACAAGCCGCCTCACTAGGCCGAAGTAGCTGTCGGGAAGGGCATCGCTAGGACACATCCGGACTATAAAGCCCTTCATGGCCTATTCGGCCGCCTTGTGGAGCTCGACCAGTTGCTTCAGCTGGTCACTCAGAGGCATCGGGTGTTCGGTCCCAGTATACTGAGACCAGAACAGCTTCTCTGTTGAGCTTCCCTCCTCGGCCTGGTAAAACTGTGCGGCATCCGACACGCTGCGGTGCAAATCTGTGAATGCTCCTGGAGAGCTCCGGATTCGGGTAAATAACAAGTAATTCACTTTCACATGCTTGCTTTGCATATATAATGCCTTACCCGCCGCTATCTTCTTCATCGCATCAATCTCCTGGAGGGCCTTTTGGGCTTCGGCCTTGGCATTCTTTGCACTCTCGAGGGCTGCGGCAAGCTCGGACTCTCGCGTCTTCAAGTCAAGCTCCAACACCTCGTGCTTCATCACGAGAGCGTGGAGCTCTTGCTGCACCTCGCCCACCCGAGCCTCCTGCCTTTCCCGCTCGGTGCGCTCCTTGGCCGCTTTGTTTTCAGCCTTGGATAGCGCTTGCTTCAGGGTCGCCACCTCGGTCGTGGCCCCTGGAAAATTTACGATGATCCTATCATTTAGCAATCGCATACTTTTTATATCCATAGACTAGGTATTACTTACCTTTGTTCTCCTCGAGCTGCCTCTTGGCAAGGCTGAGCTCTTCTTTGGACCCTTCAAGGTCCTGCTTTAGTGCGGCGACCTCCACAGTCAGTGCGGCAGAGGCCAGCAGTGAAGCCTGCATACGCATATAGACATACCTGTATTAGACTCCTGCGATATTGTTTGATCCTCTATTCGGCTTTTCTTTGTGAACACCGAACAGAGCATCAGGGGCTACTGTCTATGCGGTAATATTTTTCCTATATTTCAAATACTTACCTCAAAGCCTGTTAGAAGGCTGGCACAGGCTTCAGTCAGTCCTCTCTTGGCGGACTGAACCTTCTGGACCACCGCACTCATAATAGTGCGGTGCTCTTCGTCGATGGAAGCGATGTGAAGCGCTCCCAGCAGATTACCCGGTGCCTATGGATGGACAGAGGTCACCGGCATAGGCTTCTTGCCCCTTTTGGAAGGAGGCCGCCTGCCCGAGTCCGGAACCACTGGAGGTTCCGGCGCGGTGTTCGGCTGAGGGCCGAACTCGGAGCCCTCGGGAGCCTTGCTCCCTCTGCTCCCAAAATCCGGAAGGTCGCCTCGAGGCGCCTCCGGGACTGTCTCCCCTCGACCCGGTGCCTCTTGAGACAATACCTCGGCGTTGTCCGTAGGGCAAGGGGAGGTGGCGGTCGGAAGTGGATCGCTATCCATATCCGACGAGCCCAGGGAGCCGTCTGACGATACGCCGATACGGGCTCATGGCGGTCTGCATAATCATAATTCGGCGTTAGGAGAAGCAGTGCGACAAAGGTATGCTATGAGTTACTCTGGCATTCGAATACTTACGACTTCGCTAGGGGCTTGGCCCTGAGCAGCCACTCGTCTTCGCCTTCGGCGGCGGTGGTGGAGTAGTCCGGGAGGAGAGTCCTTACCTTCTTAGACCCTTTGCCCCCCCCCCCCAGTTGGGGCGGCCTTCCTTTTCTTGTCTCCCCCGACTAGAGGGGGAGCATCTTCATCTACCTCCTCGTCTTCGGGGGAGGAGTGCGTCGCAGAGTTATCGGACGATGAGTCCGATAACACCTTCTTGGTCTTCTCCGGCACCTTGTAAGGAGCCGAAGTCAGCATCTCCGTCAGGAGAGCGTCCGCAGTGTCTTCGGGCAGAGGGGCCGGACAGTTAATCTACCCCGACGTCTCCACCCAGTCCTATTAAAGGCATGGAGCTCAGACCCCACACATGATTAAGCTAGGGGAAATAAAATATCCTACCGGATGTATAGAACTCACCGAATGCGCTGGGCGCTTCGCGCTTAGCCCACGGTCCTCGATGAGAGAGGGAGGGACCTCGGCGCCCTTGAACAGCACCCTCCAAACGTCCTTATGCGTCGTGTCGAAGAGCTCGCTCAGAGTTTGGTGCTGGGCAGGGTCGAACTCCCACAAATTGAAGTCCCATTGTTGACACGGGAGGACCCGGCGGATGAGCATGACCTGGACTATGTTGACAAGCTTGAGCTTCTTGCTTGCCATATTTTGGATACATTCTGGAGTCCGTCCAGCTCCACCGATGAACCCCAGGATAGGCCCTTCTCTTTCCAGGAGGTGAGCTGCGTGGGGATTCCGGATCGAAACTCGGGGGCCGCCACCCAGTTGGTGTCGCGCGGCTCGGTGATGTAAAACCACGCTGATTGCCACCCCTTTATGGTATCCACGAAGGAGCCTTCAAGCCATATAACATTGGGCATCTTGCCCACCATGGCTCTGCCGCATTCTACTTGTTGACCTCCCACCACCTTCGGCTTGATATTGAAGGTCTTTAACCACAGGCCGAAGTGGGGCCGGATGCGGAGGAAAGCCTCACACACGACAATGAACACCGAAATGTTGAGGATGAAGTTCGGGGCCAGATCATGGAAGTCCAGCCCGTAGTAGAACATAAGACCCCGGACGAATGGATGGAGGGGAAACCCCAGTCCACGAAGGAAGTGGTGGAGGAAAACTACCCTCTCGTGAGGTTCCGGGGTAGGGACGATCTGCCCCGCAGCGGGCAGCCGATGCGCGATATTCGCGGCTAGGTATCCGGCCCCGCGCAGCTTTTTGATGTGTCCCTCCGTGACGGGGACACCATCCACTTTCCTCCCGCTCCGGACATGTTTGGAGAAGGTTGACGAGAAGGATGTGGACATGGGTGTTGGAGCTCGAGTGCGCAAGAATGGATGAGCAAGGAGGAAGAAGGCGTGGGTAGAAAAAGGTTAAACCTTATCCCTTTATAAGGGCGGCCGAAACTATGCGCCCCCACTAGCCCGGTAAAACTCGCTTATCCTCCAAGCGCCGTAATCGATGGCGCGGTTGGGTTACCCACGCCCGTATTGATGAGAATCCGGTAATAAGGGGGACAAGATCTCTACTTTGACAAGACGTGTCAAGAAACTACCTCGCGTTATGTGCGGGGCTAGTTAAAGGAAACGGTTCGAATAATCACCAGGCCATGGCATAATGTCATGTTGCCAAAACGTGTCAGCAGATTAGATTTGTGGAAATATTATTCTCTCTACGGTGGTATGTGGAACTTATTTTGCAGGGTCGGACACTATCCTCGTATTCAAAATTCTTCCATGGTGTATTCGAAGGAGGAACCCGCCTTGCAATGTCGAAGACAACACTGCGCGCCGGACTCATCGTCATTGAAGCCTGGTTCAGGGGCTACTGAGGGAGTCCTGGATTAGGGGGTCTCCGGACAGCCGGACTATATCCTTTGGCCGGACTGTTAGACTATGAAGATACAAGATTGAAGACTTCGTCTCGTGTCCGGATGGGACTCTACTTGGCGTGGAAGGCAAGCTAGGCAATACGGATATGTATATCTCCTCCTTTGTAACCAACCTTGTGTAACCCTAGCCCCCTCCGGTGTTTATATAAACCGGAGGGTTTTAGTCCGTAGGACAACAGACAATCATACAATAGGCTAGCTTCTAGGGTTTAGCCTCTCCGATCTCGTGGTAGATCAAATCTTGTAATACTCATATCATCAAGAATAAATCAAGCAGGACGTAGGGTTTTACCTCCATCAAGAGGGCCCGAACCTGGGTAAAACATCGTGTCCCCTGCCTCCTGTTACCATCCGCCTTAGACGCACAGTTCGGGACCCCCTACCTGAGATCCGCCGGTTTTGGCACCGACACGGCTTCTTCGCCGAACTCTTTCAAAAGTTCGATCAAGCACTTACTGAAAATGCTGCGTCGAAGGCGCTTATTCTCCTTCACGGAGTCCGCAAGTTGGGCTCGGGCATCTTTCAGTTCCACGCCCAATTGGATATTGGCGTCATGGAGATCATTTTTCTCCTGCCTGACCCGCGTAAGCACGCGCTCGCCGGCATTTAGCTGTCGATTAGCACGTTGCGCATTCCCCGGCACGGCCTCCGGATTCACTCCGGAGTCATCTGCAACATCCATTGTTAGATTTGCATGCAATCCGCATACTATCTGGTACCTGTCATTCTTTGCAATGGAAACAAGTGTTACCAGAGGGGGCCTTCTCGGACTCCTTCAACGCGGCAACCGCGGCCCGTAGCTGGGCTTTGCACTCTTCCAGCTCTTGAGACAATTGGGTATTCTTCTCTATAAGAACCTGCACAAATAATGATCCTTAAATCCGTTGTGTCAACTGTTTCAAGTCTAAGGGGCTACTGATATATATATATAATCGTCAGACTTTCTTACCCGTATGACCTTTACATACTGGTCCGTGGCTCTGGCAAGACCGTTTTGAGCAGCACGGATGTACGCGTCTCCTGAGTTGAAGGCATCGAACGCCTCTTGGGAGAAACAAGCGTCACGGAGTACGGCCCGGCGATGCCTGTGATTCATGGCGCTCTCCACTTTGGAATTTGTAGCGGATAGTCTATCTGCATCCTCTGTAGGAGGAGCATCCGGCATTCGCCTCGTGTTAGCTTCCACCTCTATGTCCGGCCCTGGAGCCCGACTGGTGGAGGCGTGATCGGCAACCTCTCCGGATATAGTTCGGCGAGCATTTTTCCTACTAGGAAACATGGACATCATTATATTTAAAGAAAGACGACAACCACGGAGCAAGGTTTTGTATCATACCTCTGCGCCAGCGTATTAGTCCTGACCGCCTTCCTTTTTAGCCTACCCGGCTTCGGTGTCCCTTGTTGGCAAGTCACTACGGGTTCGGCATGGCGTCCCGAGGGCCTTCCCTGTAAGACACCATATGTGTATGGTAGGTGAAGTGCATAAAAGGGGATCCTTCTCAGAAGTTGGGACTCCAGTTTTTCTTACATGCGATGCAGGGAGTAGCCCAGGATAGTCGGCTATGATGACCACCACGGCATCATCACAGCTCAATTGATAGAATGTCCTGTCGATCAGCTCCACAAATATGTCCGGATCCTCTTTGTGTCCGGGATCGAGGGCCTGGTCAGGGTCCTCCGGTTGTGGAGGTGGGCTGTTGACCTCCCTTACAGCTTTTCGCAGTTCCTGCCATGAAACGGAAGGTGAGTATTTATGACGAAGAATGCGGGAAGGTTGGGAGTAAATAGTGACAGCTCACCCAGCTTGGAGGGTTGTACATGGAGAATCCATCCCGTGGCTTAATACGGATGAACTCCTCTTCCTCTCCCTTGTACAAATCGGACAGAATTTTTGATAGAGCAGCAACGAGTCCGGTCCCTTACGCCCGCAGCGGGTGGCATCATCTTCCCTGTTAAAGTGCCACATGGGGTGCCGTCGATATTGAAGTGGTTGCACCCCCCGCATTATGCATATTGACATAACCTCGATTATTGTCAGTCCTGATTGAGCCAGCACTTTTATCCGGCCCATCAGGTAAAGGAATTCTCCGTTATCTTCCTCCTGAGGTCTCCATGGGCGCCAGCTTCGGCATTTCTTCAAAGGGGCATTGTCGAACTCGAGGAGACCCATCCGAATAGGATCTGGAAGGGGGACATCCTCCATGTAAAACCACTCCGAAGGCCAGTCTTCAGACGTCTTCTTCGGGGTACCGGACATGTATCCGGTCCCGGCGATGCGCCATATTTCGGCCTCGCCCACTTGATATATTGACCCCTTCTGTGTACGGGGCACAAGGCAGATAGCCTCTTCCACAGCTCCAAATGAGCTTTGCGGCCCAGAAACAGCTCACAAAGGGCAACATAACTAGTGATGTGTAATATGGAAGCGGGGTGAAATTATGCAACTAGAGGCCATAAAACTCCAGGAGCCCGCAAAGGAACGGATGGATTGGAAATCCAAGTCCCCTTAGTAAATAAGGGACAAGGCATACCTGCTCCCCCATGGAGGGATTGGGGAAGCTCTCCGCTTGCTCCCCGCCATTATAGGTGGCAAGCCCGACTCGAACAGGGACCATATACGCTGGAGGGAGAAATCCCTGGGTCTTTAACTCTACTAATTGGCTGTGCGGGACGGAACATTTCTCCCAATCACCGAGCTTAGGGCTATGAGAGTGAGAGGAGGAGCTGCGATGGCCGGACATGTTGGAATGGATTTTTCCGAGTGCGCTCCGATGGATACTCGCCATGGGAGGATGGTGTGGTCTGGATCTAAGAATCCCCGTCTCTTTAATAGACAGTTTACTTACATGGCTAGGGTGGAAAATGTAAAAATTCCATGGCTCCTCGCATTCGCTCGACACATGGAAGATAGCCCTTATTGGGCGCGGAAGCTAAGAAGTGCAACATTTATGGGGAGCCGGACACTACTCAGCAGATATTCAGAATTTGGAGCAGAACCCGCCCTGCAATGCCGAAGACAATCTGCACGCCAGACTCATCATCATTGAAGCCTGGTTCAGGGGCTACTGAGGGAGTCCTGGATTAGGGGGTCTCCAGACAGCCGGACTATATCCTTTGGCCGGACTGTTGGACTATGAAGATACAAGATTGAAGACTTCGTCTCGTGTCCGGATGGGACTCTCCTTGGCGTGGAAGGCAAGCTTGGCAATACGGATATGTAGATCTCCTCCCTTGTAACCGACTCTGTGTAACCCTAGCCCCCTCCGGTGTCTATATAAACCGGAGGGTTTAGTCCGTAGGACAACAACAATCGTATCATAGGCTAGCTTCTAGGGTTTAGCCTCTACGATCTCGTGGTAGATCAACTCTTGTAGTACTCATATCATCAAGATCAATCAAGCAAGAAGTAGGGTGTTACCTCCATCGAGAGGGCCCGAACCTGGGTAAACATCGTGTCCCCCGCCTCCTGTTACCATCCGCCTTAGACGCACAGTTCGGGACCCCCTACCCGAGATCCGCCGGTTTTGACACCGACATGCCTCTTTTATTTATTTTTAAAGTCTGGAGTCTCATTTCGACTTGTGGGGGAATCATAGTCTCCATCATGCTTTCCTCACTGGGGCAATGCTCTAATAATGATGATCATCACACTTTTATTTACTTACAACTCGATACTAGAACAAAGATATGACTCTATACGAATGCCTCCGGCAGTGTACCGGGATGTGCAATGATCTAGCAATGACATCAAAAAACTGACAAGCCATGAAAACATCATGCTAGCTATCTTACGATCATGCAAAGCAATATGACAATGAATGCTCAAGTCATGTATATGATGATGATGGAAGTTGCATGGCAATATATCTCGGAATGGCTATGGAAATGCCATGATAGGTAGGTATGGTGGCTGTTTTGAGGAAGGTATATGGTGGGTTTATGATACCGGCGAAAGGTGCGCGTTATTAGAGAGGCTAGCAATGGTAGAAGGGTGAGAGTGCGTATAATCCATGGACTCAACATTAGTCATAAAGAACTCACATACTTATTGCAAAAGTTTATTAGCCCTCGAAGCAAAGTACTACTACGCATGCCCCTAGGGGGATAGATTGGTAGGAAAAGACCATTGCTTGTCCCCGACCGCCACTCATAAGGAAGACAATCAATAAATACATCATGCTCCGACTTCGTTACATAACGGTTCACCATACGTGCATGCTACGGGAATCACAAACCTCAACACAAGTATTTCTACTAATCCACAACTACCCACTAGCATGACTCTAATATCACCATCTTCATATCGCAAAACTGAAAAAACAAATTGATTTTTGGATGGAGGCCGCGCGCTCTGGCGTCCTAGGTGGCGACGCCCCCTCGCCGCTGCCTATCGGCGACCCCGCCGCTGCTCCGTCCGCCGGCGTCCTCCCGGCGTCCGAACTCCTCGCCTCCTCTCCGACCCTGCGCGTCGCATCCTTCCCTCCCCCATCCCCGCCCGCTCCGGACCCGGCCCCCACCCCCGGGTGCGCTGGGCGGATGTCGCCGACGATGAGCCGCCCCCTCTCCCCGGTCCGCCGCCCCCTGTCGCTCCAGCGTGCCTAGCCGGGCCGGTGACTTAGCCGCCCATGTGTGGGGTTCGGTCACCGCGGTCGCTGACACTGCCCTCGATCTCGCCTCGGGCGGGTGGGTGGCAAAACGCGACCTTGCGCGCGGGAGGGGCGCGCCACCGCCGGCCGCGGGCCTGGGGGGTCATCGGGCGCTCAGACAGGGGCCGCGTCGGATCTTCGTGGCATCGCTCGGAGGTTTATGATGGCCCGCCTTTGCCGGCCCCACCGGCGGCTCGTCCGCGCAACGCCTTTCCGACCGTTCATCGCCTCGTTCGGATCCTCTGCATTGTGCTTCCGTGCCTCCTCCCCTGCTCGTCACCTGCATGTGCTCCCCGTGGCTGGGTCGCCGACGGCCGCGACGGCGGCTAGCCCGGCGAATCGAGGGGAAACCCTACGATCCACGGTTGCCCCTCGCCTGTCGGGCCGCTCCCCGCCCGCCCCGTGCCGCCTGGGCCTCGTGTCGGCTGCAGTGGGCCGGCTGGGCCGTGCCCTAGCCCATCGGTTGCTTCCAGCTACTGGGCCCTCGCCCTGGCTGCTGGGCCGTCCTGCCAACCCTGGGTCGGCGCTGTGCCCTAGGCCCAGGTCCATCGCGACCTCTATCTGGATCCCCTTCACTCTGACTCGCCCCCCCCCCCCCCCGCCGCCACCCTCGATCCAGCTCGCCTCTCCCTCCCCCTCATCCAGCCACCGCCTCCGACGGCCCTCCTGCCGCGTCGGCTACCCCCCCCCCCCCGCCCTCCTCTCCTATCTCGTCGTGCCCGCCCGTGCCGCGCGACTAGGACGACGGGGCTGCCCGCCCCAAGCGCCGGGAGGCCGACCGGCGCGAGGCTTCCCGCCCCTCCCCTGACGCCCTGCGCCAGGAGGAGGAGCTCCGGCGGGAGCTGCGCGCGCTCCGGGATGGCCGCCGTGATGAGCGCCGCTCTTCGGCCCACCGCGATTCCCGGGGCCGGTCCCGCTCCCCTCGGCTGGAGTCCTTGGGTGACCGGCGCGCCCGACGGCGCTCACCTTCCCCTGCCCCGCGGCGCGGCCGGAGCCCCTCCCCGGTGCGGGCCCCGCGCCCCCCGTCCCCCCGCTCCCAAGCCCCACCACCAGACCCCGCTACGAAGCAGTACGTACCACCCCACGCCACCGGGTCCTCGGCTCCTTCTGTGACTACCGCTCCGGGCGGTGGCCCCCCTCGCGGCCGCCAAGGTCCTGCCAAGAAGAAGAAGCGCCACGGTCAGGGCCGAGGCAACCTGGCCCCCTACCTCCTCCGGTCCCAGGCTCCTCCGCCATCCCGGATTCCGTCTCCAACCGTTCCCGCCCCCTTTCTTCAATTGCGGGGTGGCGGGCCACTCGCAAGTCAACTGCGCCAACCCTCCATGCTGCTACATCTGCAAGGATCCCGGGCACCCCGCGCTTCTGTGCCCGGACCGCCCTATGATGTCGAAGCTCATGATGTACGGCCACGGCATCGAGGGGCTGGGCTTCTTTCACCTGGAGGTTCCCTACCTTCCACCGGCCACCCCCTCCCTTCAGGCGATCGTCACCATGGTCGACGGGGTTGCCTCCCTAGAGATGATCGAGGCTGAGCTCAACCACCTCTAGCGTCGGCAGTGGGACTGGGCGGTCACCCCGACCGCCGGTCACATCTTCACTGTGGTCTTTCCCGACTCCATCAGCTACGGCTACGCCACGCGGAGTGGCCGGATCACCCTCGCCCTCCACCAGCTCGTCTTCGACATCACCGAGCCAGTCCTGGATGCCCAGGCTGTGGCTGTCCTAGATACTGCTTGGCTGCTTGTGGGTGGCCTCCCCGACATCGCCCGGTCTGAGCTCATCATCCGCCAGATGTCCATGATTCTGGGCAAGGTGGTGGTGGTTGACGAGCTCTCTCTCCGCAAGGAGGAGGAGGTCCCGGTCAAGGTCAAGTGCTTAGACTCCACGAAGCTTCACGTCACCGTTCGTGTGTTCTTCAACGACCAGGGGTACGACCTACGGATCGCTCCCGAGCCTCCCAACCATGTCGGTCGCGCCCACTTCACCGACGATGGTCCCCTCGGTGACACCCCGGGGGCCAGTGACGGCTACCATGGCCGCCATCGACCCCGCTCTCGCCGGTCAGACAACGAGGAGGGATCGGAGGACTTCCACTCCCGGTCTCGGTCTCCCTCTCCCTCACCTCCGGCCGCTGGGGGCATGGGCGTCAGGTTGCCCCAGGTCTGCTCCTCGAGGATCCGCTCGGCTCGATGCCCGAGTCCCCTGAGGCCAGTGATGCCTCCAGCGTGGGCTTGGTCGTCTGCCCCGGGTCCTCTCCTTGCTCCCCCGCTCCAGTCGGCTCGCCGCGCCCCAGCTCCCCCCCCCCCTGTCGCCGCCGGGTCCGCCTTCCCCGATCGCCAGCATGGTGGTCCCGGTTGTGGCCTCCGTCGCCCTGGCTGACCCCCGCGACGCCCTGCCTCTGCTGCCGGGCTCCAGTGCGGTCGAGGAGGCCCTAGTTGTTTCGCCACTGCTCGCCGAGGGGGAGGCGACATCCCCTCCTGGCGCGGTGATCGTCGCCGCTCCGTCGGGCCCGATGATGGCCCTCGGTGGGGTTGTGGTGGCTCCGGCTGTCACTAGCCCGCCCACTGACCCCCCCCCCGGTGGCCGTCTCGCCTCCTCCGGTCGTGGATCCTCCCCAGCTCGCGGGTCCTCTTGCCGACCCGGCCCCGGCCATCGCCTCCCCTGCGCCTCCCCTGCCGGGCCCGACCCCGACTCCGGCGCCCCCTGGCTGCATGCTCCCTCCCGCGACGGCTCTTGACACGGACGTGGAGACTCGGGTGACCACTCCCGTGGCCGCCCCACCTCCCCCTCCGCGAGCCGCGGCCTACTCTCGCCGCGGCCGGTCGTGCTCCTCTCCGGTGACTGCCTCCCGCCGGAGCGCGCGGATTGACGCGGCGCGCCCCGAGGGAGGCCCGGCAATGCCCATCCACGAGCGGGCGGAGCTCCGGGCGGCTGCCCGGAACCTGGAGCCAGGTACGCCGGCAGTCCCCTCCTCAGCATCTACTTTCTCATTCTCTGCTTTGGAGTCAGTTCTGCTAGGTCACCTTGCGAAGGTCGCGTCAGATTATGTGATCCTGTTCAGGAGGGAGGTTGGTCCCCCTTAGTCCAGATTGAGGCCATTAGGGCCCGGGAGATCCTCGACGGTCGCCTCGCAGAGGCCCGAGCGGTTCTGCTCGCGCCTCCCCCCCCCCACCGATCGTGTCAGAGGATGCCGCTCCGGCCCCTCCTCGGCGGGCTGGTGGCATTCCCCCCTGTCCATGGCGGAGCTGCGGGGTCGAACCTGTTCTCGCACCGCCGCTCTCCGCGCCCAAAGCGCATCTCGTGCCCTGGGGTCAAGCAGCCCCCCTATGGATGCTTGATGCGTGCTCTCTTCTGGAACATTCGCGGCTTCGGCAATGATGGCCGCCGCCGCCAACTCATCGAGTACATGCGTGAGGAACACATTGACATTGTCGCCATCCAAGAAACCATGCGCATGGAATTCTCCCTCCCGGAGCTCGACCGTCTCAACCCCCACCTCTTCGCCTGGCATTGGCTTTCTTCTAGTGGGAGCGCGGGCCACTCGGGTGGCATCCTGTTAGGCATCAAGGATGCCACCTTTCAGGTTGGTAGTATGGACCGGGTACAATTTTTTGTCAGCATGGAACATTATGAACGCGCCATCAACTTCAAGTGGGAGGTTATTATTGTCTACGGCCTCGCCGACCATAGCCGGTCCTCCTCCTTCCTCGAGGAGCTCCACCGGAAGATCTCGGCTGCTTCGCTTCCGGTGGTGGTCGGGGCGATTTTAACCTCCTACGCTTCGCGGAGGACAAGAGCAATTCGCATGTAAACTTTGCACGGATGCAAATGTTCAATGACTGCATTGCTGACCTTGGTCTCCGCGAATTAGATAGGGTTGGTGCCAGGTTCACCTGGACCAACCGTTAGGCTACTCCGACCAGTCCGTCCTGGACCGGGTCCTAGTTTCCCCGAAATGGGACCTCCGGTGCCGCCTTGCTTCCCTCCGGGCCATCACTCGAATCGGTTTTGACCATGTTCCCCTCCTCCTCTCCTCCACCGACGAGCGTCCCCCGATCCCCCCACCCCCCGATTCCGGTTTGAGACATTTTGGTTGTCCTAAGCTGGCTTCGTCGAGGCCGTGACCGCTCATTGGGTGGAGGCTCGCGCCCTGTCCCAGTCCTTGTCTCGCCCCTCATCTGCCATCGACGCGTGGCATTTCTGTGCCAAGCGTGGCCTGTAGTTCATGAAGGGTTGGGGCGCCAACTTGGGTCGAGGCCTCCGTGAGCGCAAGAAGGCCCTTTTGTATGCTATTCAGGCCCTAGACCTGTGCGCTGACTCCTCTGGCCTCTCCCCTGAGGAGTGGCTTTCCCGGTACGACCTGGAACACCAACTCTTGATTATCTACTCCGACGAAGAGGCCTACTGGCGTTTGCGCAGGGCACAAAAATGGGTTTTGAAGGGTGATGCAAACACGGCGTATTTTCAGGCCATCGCGAATGGTCGCCGTAGACGCAACACCATCCCCCTTCTTTGGGATGGGTCTTCTCTATTACAGTCCCCGCGGGACATAAGGTCCCATGTGGACGGTTTCTATAGATCTCTGTTCGCTGCCGTTCCTCGGAGCGACCTATCCCAGGCCCCGGACTGTTGGTCCGGCCGCCAGCTTGTGACGGACGAGGAGAACGCGGCCCTCACGTCCCCCTTCTTCGAGGGCGAGGTCTGGGCCATGATACGTCCATTTTGCATCATGCTTTTATATCAACATTTATTGCATTATGGACTGTTATTTCACTTTATGTCACAATACTTATGGCTATTCTCTCTTATTTTACAAGGTTTACATAAGGAGGGAGAATGCCGGCGGCTGGAATTCTGGGCTGGAAAAGGAGCAAATTTTAGAGACCTATTATGCGCAACTCCAAAAGTCCTGAAACTCCACGGAACATCTTAAAATAAAGAAAGAAAAATCCTCGCCAAAGATGAAGGCCAGGGGGCCCACACCCTGCTCACGAGGGTGGGCCCCCTTAGGGCGCGCCCCCTACCTCGTGGGCCCCCTGGTGGCTCTCCGACGTCCATCTTCTCCTATATGAAGTATTTCAATGAGAAAAAAATTAAGGAGCAACTTTTCGGGACGAGACTCCGCCGCCACGAGGCGGAACCTTGGCGGAACCAATCTAGAGCTCCGGCAGAGCTGTTCTGCCGGGGATACTTCCCTCCGGGAGGGGGAAATCATCACCATCGTCATCACCAACGCTCCTCTCATCGGGAGAGGGAAATCTCCATCAACATCTTCACCAGCACCATCTCATCTCCAAATCCTAGTTCATCTCTTGTATCCAATTCTTGTCTCAAAGTCCGGGATTGGTGCTAGTAGGTTGCTAGTAGTGTTGATTACTCCTTGTAGTTGATGCTAGTTGGTTTAATTGGTGGAAGATCATATGTTCAGATCCTATATGCATATTAGTACCCCTCTGATTATGAACATGAATATGCTTTGTGAGTAATTATGTTTGTTCCTGGGGACAAGGGAGAAGTCTTGCTATTAGTAGTCATGTGAATTTGGTATTCGTTTGATATTTTGATAAGATGTATGTTGTCTAGCCTCTAGTGGTGTTATGTGAACATCGACTACATAACACTTCACCATTATTTGGGCCTAGAGGAAGGCATTGGGAAGTAATAAGTAGATGATGGGTTGCTAGAGTGATAGAAGCTTAAACCCTAGTTTATGCGTTGCTTCGTAAGGGGCTGATTTGGATCCACATGTTTCAAGCTATGGTTAGGTTTACCTTAATACCTTTGTTGTAGTTGTGGATGCTTGCAATAGAGGTTAATCATAAGCGTGATGCTTGTTCAAGTAAGAACAGCACCCAAGCACCGGTCCACCCACATATCAAATTATCAAAGTATCAAACACGGATCATATGAACGTGATGAAAACTAGCTTGATGATATTCCCATGTGTCCTCAGGAGCGCTTTTCCTATTATAAGAGTTTGTTCCGGCTTGTCCTTTGCTACAAAAGGATTGGGCCACCTTGCGGCACCTTATTTACTTTTGTTACTTGTTGCTC
Source organism: Triticum urartu (assembly GCF_056163025.1). Taxonomy (NCBI): domain Eukaryota; kingdom Viridiplantae; phylum Streptophyta; class Magnoliopsida; order Poales; family Poaceae; genus Triticum; species Triticum urartu. Next base: position 95,205,641 of record NC_141877.1, read on the forward strand.
GTTACAATTTATCCCATCAAAAAACTATCTGTTACCACTTATTTCAGTACTTGCGGAGAATACCTTGCTGAAAATCGCTTATCATTTCCTTCTGCTCCTCGTTGGGTTCGACACTCTTACTTATCAAAAGTACTACGATAGATCCCCTATACTTGTGGGTCATCAAGACTCTTTTCTAGCGATGTTGCCGGGGAGTGTAGCGCCTTTGGTAGGTGGAATTTGGTAAGGAAAAATTTATATAGTGTGCTGAAATTGACTGTCACTTGTTACTATGGAAAGTAATTCTCTGAGGGGCTTGTTCGGGGTATCTTCACCCCGTCCAGTAGAGCAAAGAGTTGCTCCTCAACCAACTGAACCTATTGAAAATGAAACTCCTTTTGAATTTCCTTCGGGTATGATGGAAAAACTGCTAGCTAACCCTTTTACAGGAGATGGAACAAAGCATCCTGATGAGCACTTAATATATGTGGATGAAGTTTGTGGACTATTTAAGCTTGCAGGTATACCCGATGATGTTGCTAAGAAGAAGGTCTTCCCTTTATCTTTAAAGGGAGACGCATTGATATGGTATAGGCTATGTGATGATATGAGATCATGGGACTATAAAAGATTGAAGTTGGAATTTCATCTAAAGTATTACCATATGCATCTTGTTCATCGTGATCGCAATTATATATATAATTTCTGGCCTCGCGAAGGAGAAAGCATCGCTCAAGCTTGGGGGAGGCTTAAATCAATGTTATATTCATGTCCCAATCATGAGCTCTCAAGAGAAATGATTATTCAAAATTTATACGCTCGGCTTTCTGATAACAATCGCACCATGCTCGATACTTCTTGTGCTGGCTCTTTTATGATGAAGACTATTGAATTCAGATGGAATTTATTAGATAGAATTAAACGCAACTCTGAAGATTGGGACCTCGACAAAGGTAAGGAATCAGGTATAACACCTAAGTTTGATTGTGTTAAATATTTTATGGATACCGATATTTTCCGTAAGTTTAGCACTAAATATGGACTTCACTCTGAGATAGTAGCTTCTTTCTGTGAATCTTTTACTACTTATGTTGATCTCCCTAAGGAGAAGTGGTTTAAATATCATCCTCCCATAGAAGTAAAAGTAGCTGCACCTATTAAAGTTGAAGAAAAGACTGTCACTTATAATGATCCTATTGTTCCTACTTATTATGTTGAGAAACCACCTTTCCCTGTTAGAATAAAGGATCATGCTAAAGCTTCAACTGTTGTCCGTAAAAGCAATATTAGAACTTATACACCTCCTGAGAAAGTTAAAGTAGAACCTAATATTGCTATTGTTAAAGATCTCTTGTCTGATAATATTGATGGGCACGTTATTCAGTTCAATGGTGAAACTGCTAGAATTGCTAAGCCTTGTGATAAAGATAAACATAGACCTGTGGTAGGCGTGCCTTTTATTTCTGTTAACATAGGAGATCATTGTTATCGTGGCTTATGTGATGTGGGTGCTAGTGCTAGTGTAATACCTATTGACTTATACGAAGAAATTAAGAATGAAATTGCGCCTGCTGAGTTAGAAGATATTGATGTCACAATTAAACTTGCCAATAGAGATACTATTTCACCAATTGGAATTGTTAGAGATGTTGAAGTCTTCTGTGGGAAAACTAAATATCCTGCTGATTTTCTTGTTCTTGGTTCCCCACAAGATAGCTTTTGTCCCATTATATTTGGTAGACCCTTCTTAAATACTGTCAATGCTACCATAGATTGCACAAAGAATGTTGTTACTGTTGGCTTGGATGATATGGTTCATGAGTTTAATTTCTCTAAATTTAGTAAACAACATCGTGAGGAAGAATTACCTAGTAAGGATGAAATTATTGGTCTTGCTTCTATTGCCGTACCTCCTAGTGATCCTTTAGAACACTATTTGCTAGACCATGAAAATGATATGTTCATAAATGAAAGAAGGGAAATAGATGAAGTATTATTTAAATAGGAACCTATTCTACAACATAATTTGCCTGTTGAAATTTTAGGGGATCCTCCTCCACCCAAGGGTGATCCCGTGTTTGAGCTTAAACCTTTGCCTGATAATCTTAAATATGCTTATCTTGATGAAAAGAAGATATATCTTGTTATTATTGGTGCTAACCTTTCAGAGCATGAAGAATAAAGATTATTGAAAACTCTGAAGAAGCACTGTGCTGCTATTGGATATACTCTTGATGATCTTAAGGGCATTAGTCCCACTCTATGTCAACATAAAATAAATTTGGAAGCAGATGCCAAACCAGTTCGTGATCCTCAACGATGTTTGAATCCTAAAATGAAAGAAGTGGTAAGAAAAGAAATACTAAAGCTTCTGGAGGCAGGTATAATCTATCACGTTGCTGATAGTGAGTGGGTAAGTCCTGTCCATTGTGTCCCTAAGAAGGGAGGTATTACTGTTGTTCCTAATGATAAAGATGAATTGATTCCACAAACAATTATCATAGGTTATAGGATGGTAATTGATTTCCGCAAATTAAATAAAGCTACTAAGAAAGATCATTACCCCTTACCTTTTATTGATCAAATGCTATAAAGATTATGCAAACATACACACTATTGCTTTCTAGATGGTTATTCTGGTTTCTCTCAAATACCTGTGTCGGCTAGAGATCAATCAAAGACTACTTTTACATGCCCTTTTGGTACTTTTGCTTATAGACGTATGCCTTTTGGTTTATGTAATACACCTGCTACCTTTCAAAGATGCATGATGGCTATATTCTCTGACTTTTGTGAAAAGATTTGTGAGGTTTTCATGGATGACTTTTCCGTCTATGGTTCCTCTTTTGATGATTGCTTGAACAATCTTGATCGAGTTACAAAGATGTGAAGAAACTAATCTTGTCTTGAATTGGGAAAAGTGCCACTTTATGGTTAATGAAGGTATTGTCTTGGGGCACAAAGTTTCTGAAAGAGGTATTGAAGTTGATAAAGCCAAGGTTGATGCTATTGAAAAGATGCCATGTCCCAAGGACATCAAAGGTATAAGAAGTTTCCTTGGTCACGCTGGATTTTATAGGAGGTTCATTAAGGACTTCTCAAACATTTCTCGGCCTCTGACTAATTTATTGCAAAAAGATATACCATTTGTCTTTGATGATGATTGTGTAAAAGCATTTGAAATACTTAAGAAAGCATTAGTCTCTGCACCTGTTGTTCAGCCACCTGATTGGAATTTACCCTTTGAAATTATGTGTGATGCTAGTGACTATGATGTAGGTGCTGTTCTAGGGCAAAGAGTTGATAAGAAATTAAATGTTATTCATTATGCTAGTAAGACTCTAGACAATGCTCAAAGAAATTATGCTACTACTGAAAAAGAGCTTTTAGCAGTTGTATTTGCTTGTGATAAGTTTGGATCTTATATTGTTGATTCCAAAGTAACTATTCACACTGATCATGTTGCTGTTAAATACCTTATGGAAAAGAAAGATGCTAAACCTAGACTTATTAGATGGGTTCTCTTGCTACAAGAATTTGATTTGCTTATTGTTGATAGAAAGGGAGCTGAGAACCCCGTTGCAGACAACTTGTCTAGGTTACAAAATATTCTTGATGACCCACTACCTATTAATGATAGCTTTCCTGATGAATAATTAAATGTTATAAGTACTTCTCGTAGTACTCCATGGTATGCTGATTATGCTAATTATATTGTTGCTAAGTTTATACCACCTAGCTTCACATACCAACAAAAGAAAAAGTTCTTTTATGATTTGAGATATTACTTTTGGGATGACCCACATCTTTATAAAGAAGGAGTAGATGGTGTTATTAGACGTTGTGTACCTGAGCATGAACAGGAACAGATCCTACGCAAGTGTCATTCTGAGGCTTATGGAGGACACCACGCTGGAGATAGAACTGCACATAAGGTATTGCAATCCGGTTTTTATTGGCCTACTCTCTTCAAGGATGCCCGTAAGTTTGTCTTGTCTTGTGATGAATGTCAAAGAATTGGTAATATTAGTAGACATCAAGAAATGCCTATGAATTATTCACTTGTTATTGAACCGTTTGATGTTTGGGGCTTTGATTATATAGGACCTTTTCCTGCCTCTAATGGATACACACATATTTTAGTTGTTGTTGATTACGTTACTAAGTGGGTAGAAGCTATTCCAACTAGTAGTGCTGATCATAACACTTCTATTAAAATGCTTAAAGAAGTTATTTTTCCGAGGTTTGGAGTCCCTAGATATTTAATGACTGATGGTGGTTCACACTTTATTCATGGTACTTTCTGTAAAATGCTTGCTAAATATGATGTTAATCATATAATTGCATCTCCTTATCACCCTCAGTCTAGTGGTCAAGTAGATTTGAGCAATAGAGAGCTCAAATTAATTTTGCAAAAGACTGTTAATAGGTCTAGAAAGAATTGGTCCAATAAACTTGATGATGCATTGTGGGCTTATAGAACTGCATACAAAAATCCTATGGGTATGTCTCCGTATAAAATGGTTTATGTAAAAGCATGTCACTTACCTCTCAAACTAGAACATAAGGCATATTGGGCTATTAAAGACCTCAACTATGATTTTAAACTTGCGGGTGAGAAGAGGTTATTTGATATTAGCTCACTTGATGAATGGAGAACCCAAGCATATGAAAATGCCAAGTTGTTTAAAGAAAAAGTTAAAATATGGCATGACAAAAGGATACAAAAGCGTGAGTTTAATGTAGGTGATTATGTATTGCTATACAACTCTCGTTTAAGATTTTTTGTAGGAAAACTTCTCTCTAAATGGGAAGACCCCTATGTTATCGAAGAGGTCTATCGTTCCGGTGTCATAAAAATCAACAACTTCGAAGGCACAAATCCGAAGGTGGTAAACGGTCAAAGAATTAAACATTATATCTCAGGTAATCCCATAAATGTTGAAACCAATATTATTGAAACCGTAACCCCGGAGGAATACATAAGGGACACTTTCCGGAGCGTTTCAGACTCCGAAAAGGAATAGGTATGTGGTATGGTAAGTAAACTGACTCCAAAACAATTTTTAAGGCAATATTTCTCCGTTTTGGAATATTTAGAAAAATAGAAAAATAACTAGCAGTCTGGGAAGGACACGAGGGCCCCACGAGGGTGGTGGGCGCGCCCTACCCCCCTGGGCGCGCCCCCCTACCTCGTGAGCACCTCGTGTGCCTTCCAGACTCTGTTTTCTTGCACGTTATGTATTTTGGTCGGTAAAAATTCATTATATATTCTCCCGAAGGTTTTGACTCCCGTATCACGCAAACCTCCTTTGTTCTTGTTTCGAGATGTTTTCTGTCAGGGTTTTCCAGGCTAGGCATCATGTTGTCTCCCTCCTCCAACAATGGTGACAATGATGCTTGGCTAATGAAGATAGATCTGAAGAGGGAAGAACCCACAAGGGTCGACAAGGATGAAAGGATCAAGAAGGCCACTGAGGATCAAGCTCCAACAGCAAAAGACATCCTTTAAATTGATCATAACCATCTTACCCCAACTGAGATCGAAGCTTTCAAGATGATTGAGTTAGCTCGTATACAAAACAAGTATCTCACTCAAGAAAATATTTTGTTGAAGGAGCATATTCTCGCACTCAAGGGCATTATTCGCAAGCTGGAGGACCTCTTACGCTCGATGTGCGATTATCCGTCACCTCCACCTTCTTCACCGACAAAGGAGATATAATCACATGGGTATGGGCACTCCCCTTGGCAACTGCCAAGCTTGGGGGAGGTGCCCCGGTATCGTATCACAATCACAACTCCTATCTTTATCGTTTTCTTTTAGTTCGATCCTATTAGTAGTATCTTGATCTAGTAGAATAAAGTTTATGGCATGATCTAGTTTTGAGTTTTGCTTTATGATCTCTCTTTGTAATCGAGTCTGTTAGCTATATAATAAAGATTAGTGTTAAGTCAAGGGCTTGATTATTTTTCCATGATCTTGGGTGAATAAAAGAAAGAGAAAAAGAATAAAAAGAAACAAAGAGTTCATATTAATCTTATTGAGAGTAATGACTTCACATAGAAAGAGTATGATGATTAAAAGTTGTTGGGAGTTGGCAGACATAGCTTTGGTCATTGTTGCAATTAATAGGAAGTAATAAGGAAAGAGAGGTTTCACATATAGATATATTATCATTGACATCTTTTATGATTGGGAGCACTCATTAAAATATGACATGCTAAAGAGTTGATGTTGGACAAGGAAGACAACGTAATGAGTTATGTCTTTCTTATATCTGAGATAAAGTATGTTGTCATGGATCCTCTAACTTGTTGAGCTTGCCTTTCCCCCTCATGCTAGCCAAATTCTTAGCACCAAGTAGAAATACTACTTGTGCTTCCAAATACCCTTAAACCAGTTTTGCCATGATAGTCCACCATATCTACCTATGGATTGAGTAAGGTCCTTCAAGTAAGTTGTCATCGGTGCAAAGCAATAAAAATTTCCCTAAATATGTATGATTGATTGGTGTGGGAGAAATAAGCTTTATACGATCTTGTGATGTGGAAGTAATAAAAGCGACGGACTACATAATAAAGGTTCATATCACAAGGGGCAATATAAAGTGACGTTCTTTCGCATTGAGATTTTATGCATCCAACCATAAAAGCGCATGGCAACCTCTGCTTCCCTCTGTGAAGGGCCTATCCTTTATTATTATCTTCTACCTTATGCAAGAGTCATGGTGATTTTCACCTTTTATTTTTCATTTTATCCTTTGGCAAGCTCAGCATGTTGGAAAGAACATGATATATATATATATATATCTAATTGGATGTAGGGGAGCATGAACCATTATTGTTGACATTACCCTTGAGGTAAAAGGTTGTGGGGCAAAACTATAAGCCCCTATCTTTCTCTGTGTCCGATTAAAACTCCGTAACCACAAGTATTGTGTGAGTGTTAGCAATTATGGAGGACTAAATGATAGTTGAGTATGTGGACTTGCTTTTTGGCTCTGACATAGACTCTTTCCGATGTTATGATAAATTGCAATTGCTCCAATGGATGAGATTATAGTTTGTCGGAGCCCAATAAGGTTTATGATTTATACTCTTGCATTGTGAATAGATCATCACTTGAACATAAGTAATCATATGAAAAAATCTATATATGTTGCTGTTCTGAGAATAATCATGATGCCTTCATGTCCGTATTTTATTTTTATCGACGCCTCTACCTCTAAACATGAGGAGTTATTTATTGTTATCGGCTTTCAGCTTGAGGACAAGAGAGGTCTAAGCTTGGGGGAGTTGATATGTCCATTTTGCATCATGCTTTTATATCAATATTTATTGCATTATGGACTGTTATTTCACTTTATGTCACAATACTTATGGCTATTTTCTCTTATTTTACAAGGTTTACATAAGGAGGGAGAATGCCGGCAGCTGGAATTCTGGGCTGGAAAAGGAGAAAATATTAGAGACCTATTCTGCGCAACTCCAAAAGTCCTGAAACTCCACAAAACATCTTAAAATAAATAAAGAAAAATCATCGCCAAAGATGAAGGCCAGGGGGCCCACACCCTGCTCATGAGGGTGGGGGCGCCCCCCCCCCTAGGGCGCGCCCCCTACCTCGTGGGCCCCCTGGTGGCTCTCCGACGTCCATCTTCTCCTATATGAAGTCTTTCGATGAGAAAAAAATTAAGGAGCAACTTTTCGGGACGAGACTCCGCCGCCACAAGGCGGAACCTTGGCGGAACCAATCTAGTGCTCTGGCAGAGCTGTTCTGTCGGGGATACTTCCCTCCGGGAGGGGGAAATCATCACCAATGCTCCTCTCATTGGGAGAGGGCAATCTCCATCAACATCTTCACCAGCACCATCTCATATCCAAACCCTAGTTCATCTCTTGTATCCAATTCTTGTCTCAAAGTCCGGGATTGGTGCTAGTAGGTTGCTAGTAGTGTTGATTACTCCTTGTAGTTGATGCTAGTTGGTTTAATTGGTGGAAGATCATATGTTCAGATCCTATATGCATATTATTACCCCTCTTATTATGAACATGAATATGCTTTGTGAGTAATTACGTTTGTTCCTGAGGACAAGGGAGAAGTCTTGCTATTAGTAGTCATGTGAATTTGGTATTCGTTTGATATTTTGATAAGATGTATGTTGTCTAGCCTCTAGTGGTGTTATGTGAACGTCGACTACATAACACTTCACCATTATTTGGGCCTAGAGGAAGGAATTGGGAAGTAATAAGTAGATGATGGGTTGCTAGAGTGACAGAAGCTTAAACCCTAGTTTATGCGTTGCTTCGTAAGGGGCTGATTTGGATCCACATGTTTCAAGCTATGGTTAGGTTTACCTTAATACCTTTGTTGTAGTTGCGGATGCTTGCAATAGAGGTTAATCATAAGTGGGATGCTTGTTCAAGTAAGAACAACACCCAAGCACCGGTCCACCCACATATCAAAGTATCAAAGTATCGAACGCGAATCATATGAACGTGATGAAAACTAGCTTGACGATATTCCCATGTGTCCTCGGGAGAGCTTTTCCTATTGTAAGAGTTTGTTCCGGCTTGTCCTTTGCTACAAAAGGATTGGGCCACCTTGCTGCACCTTATTTACTTTTGTTACTTGTTGCTCGTTACAATTTATCCCGTCACAAAACTATCTGTTACCACTTATTTCAGTACTTGCAGAGAGTACCTTGCTGAAAACCACTTATCATTTCCTTCTGCTCCTTGTTGGGTTCGACACTCTTACTTATCGAAAGGACTACGATAGATCCCCTATACTTGTGGGTCATCAGGCCACCATCAAGGGCATGAACCCTACCTCTGCCCCGGGCCCGAATGGCCTGCCGGTTAAGTTCTTCCAAACCTTCTAGAATGTGCTCAAACCGGAGGTCATGGCCATCTTCGATGAGTTCTACGTTGGGTCCATTGATCTCGGGCGCCTTAACTACTGGACGATCTCGCTTATCCCCAAGGTCCCTGGGGTGTCTGACATCTGTCAGTTTCGCCCGATCACGGTGACATCCGTCAGTTTTGGGCCTCTCGGTAGCGCGGGTGCCGGCGCTACTAATAAGGCGCTACAGCTAACGTATAGCAGTAGCGCCTGTTGTCCCACGCTACTGCTATACATGAATAGCTGTAGCGCTCTTTGGGAAAGGGCGCTACTGATATTATCTGCAGCGCTGTTTGCTGGGACGCGCTACTGGTAAGGAGGCGCTACTGCTAAATTTCCCCCCTCGCTACTACTAGTTTATTTATTAGTTTTTTTCCTGCATATTTGTTTTGTATTTGAATAGGCTTTATACAATAATCTTTAGCATATCATACACATACAAATGTAATCATAGCATATACATACAATTAGTCTCATCAAATCATGTCATCATCATAATCATCATCCAACACAAAGTGGTCTCTCGTCATCATCTCGAAAATAGCGATACAAGTCTCAATTACTTGCAAATACATCGTCATCCATCTAAACAATGATATACGCGAGAAGAGCTATCACTTTGAGAACATGAGTTCGTATCCCTCTCTCGCATTAGCGTGAACCTAACCTAACTATTGCCTGTCGCTCGGAAACCGGAAACCGGTACATCTAGGCGGCCTGACACTCTGGCCACTTGTCGTATATATACTCTGGTGTAGCACTTCTTCGCCATCTATGATCTATGCACCTGCATCATCACATGAGTCGATGATATGCAACATATATAGTTGAGCAACAGAAACAGACAGACTTGGCAAAAATAGAAACAACATATGATAAGCATAAATAACAAAGTTCATCGTACCCCAAAATGCCCTAACTAGAGTGATTTTCGCTAGTCGAGGAGGAGGATGGTTTAATTACATCACAAATAAAGTTTCACCGTGCATAACTCGAAGTATTGTCATACAGAAAGTATGGACTAAATGGACACATTGTCATATATCGACAATCACTCCAACATGTCGTTCCATCCATCCAAGTCAGGGAGATAGTCCCCGAGCCTAGTGAAAGGCTTCAGGTCGAGACGCTGAGAGGCTATCCATGTTCCGACGTCTTCCCGCGACATTTGTCCTTCTCCGTAGAACATCCCTGTTTTTTCGATGACCTTCTTCATGATGATTTGGGCAAGTTTGCATTGGATGTTATAGAACTCACCTCGAAGTCAACGATCCTCGATATCTCCTATGTCCTTTGCCCATTGCAGAATATTCCCATTGTTTATCTTCTTCATTGCCGGGTCCTCATCTGGATCTTTATAATCCTTCTCATTCCGGCCCGGGAACAAGAATATCTGGTGAAACTTCTTTAGGAGGGAGCTCCTCATATTTTCTATCTTCTATAGTTTCTCATTGTTGATGGTGGCGGTTGTCCATATGATGCAGCCTATTTGATTGCCGTAGCATCGACGCGCTTCCTCGGGTGCCGTTGGCTCAAAATTGCCGTCGTCCACCTCCGTGACCACCACTCTAGTAGTCCTGAGTTTGTTAGGAACTCGTTGCCTCTTTGCTTTCCGTTCTACACTGGCTCCTCTCCCCGAGGAAGCGCCGGTCTCAGTCTCAGCGCCGGTCTCGATGCCGGTCTGAGTCTAAGCGCCGATCTTAGTCTCAGCACCGGTCTGCGTGTCGGTCTCAGTCCCCGATGCCACCGGTGGGCCCAGCAATAACATCGGTTGATCGTCGGTAAGGCTAAAAAATTCGTCTGCCGCCCGGTAGGCGTCGTCGCAATCACCAAAACCCTGTCCTTCATCGTTGCTAGCCATGTTTCCTATGATTAAATCTAGTCAATTAATTCTATACCTAATAAAATGAATAATGACATAAAAGAGGCCTATTGTTTTGCAGGAATGTTGACTCCTTCCTGGTGTGTCAAATCACGGGCACTCGATATGTCCTAGTTTGTAGCACAAGTCATGCCGAAATTCACGGAAAATTTCGGCATGACCTTTGCTAAAAAGTGGACAAATCGAGAACCTGAAATTTGCCGGAACAGAAATTAATCAACATTCCGGCAAAACATAGGCCACTCAGCATCATTCCCTGGAAACAGTGTTCAAATATCCCTCTTCGACACCGCAACACATGTCCAAATATACACGAGCAACCACATGTCCAAATTACACAAGCTAATTCAAAAACAAAGTGTAGAAGGAAATTCATTTAACTACTAATAGAACAAAATTCAGTTAACTTTAGTGCTCTATAATGATGAAAGGAAAAAAAATTCAGTTAACTACTAATTTCATTCATTTAGGTTATTCATTTAACATCACCTAATTAACCTACTATACCACTACTACTAGCAGCACTACTAACCTAATTAACCTAGCAAAACTCTAGTGCCCTAACTGAAAAACATCTAATTAACATCTACTAGTACCACTATTGCCCTAACCTAATTAACATCTACTAGTATCACTATATACTATACAAGCAGCATCTACCCTAATTAAACCCTACTGCCCTAACTAACTTTTGTTGTAAACCAAATTTTTTGCTCTAAACTAATTTTTGCTCTAAACTAATTTTTGCTCTAACATCTACTACTTAACATCCTTTGCTCTAAACTAAATTTTTTGCTATAAACAAACTTTTTCTCTACTAATTTTTTCTCTAAAATGCAGAGAGAGATGAGTGGGGGGAGGGGTGGGGGACTTACAGAGAGGGCAGAGACGGTGGCGGGGAGGTGCTCGGTGACGGAGGCAGGGGCGGAGAGGGCGGGCTCGGGCACGGGCAACGGCGCTCCTGGGCGGGCTCGGGCGGCGGTGAGGTAGAGGGCGCCGACGGTGACGTCGAGGGCGATCTCGGGCGGCAGCGGTGAGGCTGAGGGCGGCCTCGAGCGGCGGCGGTGAGGATGACGGCGGCCTCGGGGGGAGACGGTGAGGTTGCGGGCGTCAACGCCGGCAGGAGACGGCGGCGAAGTGGGGCGACGGCGAATTGGGGAGACGGCGGCGAGGGCGAGGGATTTGGGGAAGAAGTGGTGGCCGGGGGCGGGGGGAAACCGTTGTTTAAGTGAAACATAACGGTAGCGCGTTTCCGAAAATGCGCTATAGCTAAGTTAGCTATAGCGCGTTTCCTGAAACCCGCTACTGCTATTCCTTTCTCCTTTTTTTCCCTTTTTTATTTTATTTTTCTTTACATTTTATTTTTTTTCCTTTCTCCTTTTTCTATTTCTTTCATTTTCATTTACTTTTCTACTTGTTTTTCACTTTATTTTATTTCCAGTAGCAGCAGCGCCTTACACGTAAGCGCGCTACAGCTAAGGAGAGTAGCAGTAGCGCTGGGCCAGTATACGCGCTACTGCTAGGTTGGGCTAGCCATGCGCGCCTAGTTCAAACATAGCAGCAGCGCTTTTCGCTAGTACGCGCTACTACAAAAGTCATAGCAGTAGCGCGGTTTATTTACGCGCGCTGCTACTAAGTAGCAGTAGCGTTTGATTTTGTACAGCGCTACTGGTAAGATTCTGTCTATAGGCTTTTCCCTAGTAGTGGTATTCTGGCGAAAGGGTACGCCAATAGGGTGACCCTGCTCGCAGACCAGATTACCCACCCCAACCAATCGGCCTTTATCCAAGGTCGATATATTCTGGATGGGGTGCTAGTCCTCCACGAGGTTCTACACGAGATCCGCTCCAAACACCTCAAGGCGGTCTTCCTGAAGATCGATTTCCATAAGGCCTACGACACTGTTAGCTGGCCCTTCCTTCGGGAAGTTCTTCTACGGAAAGGCTTCGATGACCGCTGGATCTCCAGGGTGATGCAGATGGTCTCCTGTGGTCGCACTGCCGTGAACATAAATGGGGAAATTGGCCCCTACTTCCCCACTCTTTGTGGGGTGAGGCAAGGTGATCCCTTTTCCCCGTTCCTGTTCAACATGGTGGTGGATGCACTGGCAGCCATCCTGGACAAGGCTAAGGCGGTAGGCCATATCCGTGGGCTCGCTCCGCACTTGGCCGGCGGCGCCGGCATCTCCCTACTCCAGTACGCTGACGACACCATCATCATGGTCGAAGGCTCGGACGCGGACATCGCCAACCTTAAGTTCCTCCTCCTTTGCTTCCAACAAATGTCTGGCCTCAAGATCAACTTCGATAAGAGTGATGTGATGGTGATGGGCTACTCTCCGGCCAAGGCCCGCGACATCGCCAACCGCCTGAATTGCCGCCTGGGAACCTTCCCCACCACCTACCTGGGGACGCCCATTAGTGACTCGCAGCTTACGGTGGCTGATCTGCGACCGACGGTGTCCAAGTTGCAGACACGCATTGAGCCATGGCAGGGCCGATGGCTGTCAAAGGCGGCCCGGACGATCCTCATCAACTCCTCGATCTCCTGTCTCCTTCTGTTCCTCATGAGCTTCTACAGCCTCCACGAGACGCTCCACCATGAGACTGCGAAGGTCCAATCCCGCTTCTATTGGGCCGGGGACAATAACAAACAGAAGTACCGTATGGTTAGTTGGCCCGACATCTGTAAGCCTCGGGAGCAGGGCAGCCTCGGTATCATGTGTTCGAAACGCATGAATATCGCTCTCCTCTCCCGATGGCTATGGCGCATCTCGTAAGGGCATGGTGGGTTGTGGCTAGATATCATCCGGAACAAGTACCTGCGTGGCCAACCTTTGGCCTTCTGTCAACAGTCTGGTGGGTCCCAATTTTGGCAGTCTGTGATCCAATTGCTCCCCGTTCTCCGTATTGGGACCTCCATTTCGGTGGGATCGGGTGCAGTGACCCTGTTCTGGTTCGACCGATGGGCGGGAGACTCGCCCTTCGCGGCCTGGTTTCCCGAGCTCTTCTCCATCGTTGTCGCCCCGTCAATCTCAGTTGAACGGGCCCTTATTGACTTAGGGCACCTTGCTTTCCGGAGGCCATTTGGGCCTCCGGAAACTGCCGCTTGGGAGGAGCTTCTTGATTGCATCGCCCTCCACGAGCCAGACATCAACGCTGGCCCAGACCAAGTGTGGTGGCGCCTTGACCCTTCGGGCCAATTCTCCACCAAGTCCATCTACTCGGCCATCGCTCCCTCCTCCGCTCCGTCCCCCCTCTTGGCGGTATGGCCCATCCGTCTGCCTCTGAAAATACAGATCTTCATGTGGCAATGGATCCGCGGCCGGCTCCCTTCTGGAGTGGAGGTCCACAAGAGCAATGGTCCGGGCTCTGGTCTTTGCCCGCTCTGTGGTATCCCCGAGGACTCGAATCACATTTTTTTCTCCTGCGTATCTGCCCAGTTCATCTAGAGCTGTTTTAGAGAGGCGGTGGGGGGATTGGTGTCACACCAATTTCCCCGACCTATTCGCTGAACTCCAGAACTCCCCCCTGCCCACTCGCCACATTAGGTGGCTTGAAATTGGCGTTCTTGAGTGGACCCTCTGGACGATTCGCAACAAACTTGTGATTCAGCGCACTCCGCTTCGCCGGGCTACTGACGCTATTTTCAAACTGTCTGGTTACTTGCAGCTTTGGCGGCCGCTTAGCCGCCCTCGAGACCGGGATGCCATCTCCGCCTTCATCGCCGACCTTCGATCGATGGCAGTCCGCCTATCTCTGCCGCCCCCGCCGCCTCCTCCAGAGCCTGATTAGATGCTTGGTGTTCCTCCTCGACTTTGGCTCCGGCCTCGGCCGTGCCATTTTCTTTGTTGTTTTTTAGGGCTTGTTGAGCTGTGCCCTCAGCAGAACCCTTTGGATCTCTTGTTGTGTTTTGTGGGTGCGTTTGTCCTGGACTAGTTCTTGTATGTGTGCTCTTGGCGGTTTGCTTTATCTATAAAGCGGAGCGAAAGCCTTTTTCGATATCACAAAACTATTGCAATCATATTCAGTGATCTACAAGTCTTATGTAGGATGTTATGACTAACCATGTGAATGACCAGTTCCTGTCATCTCTCTAAATAGATATAAGTGAAGCAAGAGAGTTTAATTCTTTCTACAAAAGATATGCCCACGCTCTAACAAATATAAATGAAGCAAAAGAGCATTCTACAAATGGCGGTTGTCTATGTAAAGAGAAACAGGCAATCCAAATTTCAAATGATATAAGTGAAGCACATGAAGCATTCTATAAAGCCATACTCAAAAGATATAAGTGAAGTGCAATGAGAATTCTATAAATCAACCAAGTACTATCTCATACCAGCATGGTGCATAAAAGAAAAATGAAAACTAAATGCAAAAGACGCTCCAAGATTGCACATATCGCATGAATGAAACGAATCCGAAAACATACTGATACTTGTTGAAGAAAGAGGGCATGCCTTCCGGGGCATCCCCAAGCTTAGACGCTTGAGTCTCCTTGAATATTTACTTGGGGTGCCTCGGGCATCCCCAATCTTGAGCTCTTGCCTCTCTTCCTTCTTCTCACATCGAGACCTTCTCGATCATCGAACACTTCATCCACACAAAACTTTAACAGAAAACTCGGTAAGATCCGTTAGTATAATAAAGCAAATCACTACTATAAGTACTATTGAAAACCAATTCATATTTTTTTGCATTGTATCTACTGTATTATAACTTTTTCATGGCTTAATCCACTGATATGAAACAATAGTTTCATCAAAACAAGCAAACTATGCATCAAAAAACAGAATCTGTCTAAAACAGAACAGTCTGTAATAATCTGAACATTCACCATACTTATGTTACTTGAAAAATTATGCCAAAATTAGGAAAAATAAAAAATTTGTATAGAAAGACAGTGCAAAAAGAATCAGAACCATTTGACGTTCCAGTAAAAAATGTAAAATCGCGTGCTACAGACAAAGTTTCTGTCCTGCACCGTACAAACCAACAAGCAAAGTAAACATCCTAAAGGCAAACCTTGGCACATTATTTTTATAATACAATGGAATTGTACAAGGCGATAATTATTTTTTTTGAAAATTTTCTGTAATCAAGATTCACAAAGTTGCCGTGAGCATGAACAAAGTTCAAGGAGCTCTCCCACTTCAACAATGCTTATCTTTCTCACTTTCACTTTCCTTTTTGAAAAAGTTTTGGGTTCCCCTATTTATTTATTTTGTTTTTAAACTATATGAAAGCACTCAACAGAAATAAATGACTCTCTAAAACTTCCGGGTTGTCTCCCTGGCAGCGCTTTCCTTAAAGCCATTAATCTAGGCATATAGTGCTCAAGTAGTGAATCCACCCGGATCCCAAGGTATATCAAAGCCAATTTTAATTAGCAATGATTTGTAATTTAGTAGTGAGCACAAAGCAACAAATATCATGTAACAACAAAGTCTAACTCTCTTCCCATGCATCGGCATGTCATAAACGAACAATTCATGCACACATAGTAAAGGCCAATGAATAGTATAAACAGTTTCTCACAATTTTATCGTATTGGAAACATTTAGAGGCGGAGATGTAGTTCCTCTCTCATAATAATTGCAAGTAGAAGCAGCAAGCACATGCATATAATAAGCACAAACTTCTCCGATATAGTGTAGTTTGGAGAATTCAAAAAGATAATAGGACTATCATGCGTGGGTGCAATAGCAACAATTTCATATTTAACATAAGGAACTATAGCAAGTTCATCTCCATAAGCATAATTCATATTGGCATCTTGGCCACAAGCATAGCAAGCATCATCAAAAAGGGATATTTCAAAAGAATCAACGGGATCATAGCAATTATCATAGCATTCATCATCCTTCGGTAAGCATGAAGGGGAATTAAACAATGTATGCGTTGAAGAGTTACTCTCATTAGAAGGTGGGCACGGGTGATCAATCCAATCTTTCTCCTTTTGTTCTTCGCTCTCCTCCTCATCTTTTTCATCCAGTGAGCTCACAGTTTCATCAACTTCTTCCATAGATTCCTGCAAAATATTAGTCTCTTCTTGGACAGCGGAGACTTTCACAATAAGTGCACAAATACTGGAATTGTATTCATAATTCTCATAGCAATATTTAAGGATAGCTAAATTTTCAGGTCTATAAACCGAATCATCAAAATCTTCAAACTCTTTAAACATAGATTCAATTTCATAAGCACCCATAAAAGCAACAAATTCTTCTATTTGTTCCACATCATAGTAATCATATATACCATTAGCATAGGAAGCTAAGGTTTTATTATCATTAAATTCGCATAAAAAGGGAAAGTGTGGAGCCTTCATCCTGGAGTGTCGGATTTCAGGTTCCGGCAGACCCTTGAGGTTCGAACACTGGGGTGCGCACGGAGATCTCTCCCCTACCGATCTACGTCCAATCTCCTCGTGTGATCTAAGCTGGAAACAACGAAAAACACAAGGGACACTAGGTTTATACTGGTTCGGGCCACCATTGTGGTGTACTACCCTACTCCAGTGTGTGGTGTGGTGGATTGCCTCAGGGCTGATGATGGACAGTACAAGGGAAGAACAGCCTCGCAAGAGGTATTCTTGAGCTGGTGCAATGAACTGCTAGGGTGAGTTCAGTCGACTCTCTCTCTCTCTGCTGGGGTTCTACCAGATCTCTAGTCGTCTCTCTCCTAGATCGCTCTTTGGATCCTTCTATGTTGTTCTCCCTCTCCCTACTCTGTGGTGGCTAGCTCTATTTATAGAGGCCCTGGGCCTCTTCCCAAAATAATGAGCGGGAAGGGCGCCAACAATTGGCCATTTTGAAGGGGAACATCTAGTACAAGTTATCCTGACCAAAGGTGGTCTTCAGCTGCCAAAAGTACTGGTGATGACGCCGTCTTGGGCTCCACGGTGACCTCCGTCCTGCCGCTCTGCTGGTCTTGGTCTCTTTGCACCGGAATGGTAACCTTTGCCCGGTGCCTTGGCCTGTGCTTGCCCCCTTTGCACTAAAGGGAAAACAAGGACACTGCGCAGGCCGGCGCCTGCCTGGCGCCCGCCTGGTCTCGGTCGTCATGGCTTGCGTCACGGGCTCCTCGCGAGGTACCCCCGCCTTGATCTCTCCGCCTCCTCGCGAGCCCACCTGATGAGGCTGCCTCTGAGGAAGCTCTCTGTCGTCTGCCCCGCGAGGCTTGGCCCCTCGCGAGGGTCTTGAGCTTGAGTTGATGATGATGGGCCGCGCTAGGCCCCCACTTGAGCCACGCCGCAGGCCGCAGGCAGGCGAGTCTGGGGGGGCCGTTCCCAGAACGCCGACACTAGCCCCCGGGCCCAAGGCGCGCCCGAGCTTGGCCTAGCAGGAAAGCGAAGGGGCAAGCGCGAAGCACCGCGGGCCCTAACAGCCTGCAGCCTTGGGCGTCGCATGGCTATTGACTGGACGTGGGCGACTGCACTTCCCCATGATGCCTCGGCGACCGCACGACTTGATAAGTCCCTGCATGCAGAGAAACCGATCATGATTACCTGCGATCGTGGTGCTCGGCGATTGGCCTCCTCCGGCTATAAGTACGGGGCCACACAAACCCCCTCAGCCCATCCCTTACTGCAGCTCCTTGCCTTCTTCCTGTCTACGAGTCGTTCCCATGGCTCCAAAGAGATTCTCGGCCGTAGAGAAAGGAAAGGCCCGCCAGGCAGGGCCTGACTCCCCCCCCCCCCGACCAAGCGCGGTCGGGGCCGCCCTCGCAAGTATTCCATTGTCCCCGTAGTGGCCTCCCGCGGCCATGGAGGCGGTTCCCAGCGCGGTGGTGAGCGCCCGGTTGCCGATGGGGGCACGCCGTGGATGCGCGCCCCCTAGGCCACGCTTTCGCTCTGTGGAGGTGCTGCCGGAGTTCGTCGTGTGGTCGGCGGACCCAACCAGCACCCGGCTCCAGCTCCCCCGTTTCTTCGTAGATGAACTGCTGGCCAGTGCCCGGTGCGGCTTCTGGCTCCATGCAGACGGCTACTGCAGCAGGGCCTCCTGGGCTTCGCTGGAGGTCTCCATTTCTGGGAATGTGGCCCTGACCCGCGGC
The DNA here is from genome assembly GCF_056163025.1 of Triticum urartu. Lineage (NCBI taxonomy): Eukaryota > Viridiplantae > Streptophyta > Magnoliopsida > Poales > Poaceae > Triticum > Triticum urartu. The sequence goes on from NC_141877.1 coordinate 95,224,464, forward strand.
TGGCAAACGTTTGCCCGCACGCGCAGCCTGGGCCGGTGGTGCACCCTGCACTTCAAGTTCGATGGCGACGCCACCCTCTACGTGAGGGTGTTCGGGGAAGACGGTCGCCGTGCTGGGTGCTGCCCCGAAGACGACGACCGCGGCCGCCTGCCCAGCCCCGGTACTGACCAGGATGAAGACGGCGACATGCGTACAGGCGGCGGTGCTCGGGGTTCGCTGGGCTTCGGTGACTCCCTCTCAGGCAGCAGCTCCTCCAGCGGTGGCCACGACCAGCCGCCGCGCCCGCCTGGGTGAAGGTAGCGGGTCAGCCCGCCGTCGCGCCCAAGGCGAAGCGAGAGGAGGGATCTGCCTGAGCCCCAGGAGCAGCTCAAACCTTCGCTGTGGGTTGGTGCAGGACGAATCGCGCCCATTTTGTTTTCCTTCTTTTCCTGCGCAGAAACAGAAGGTAGTATAGGGCCCCGCGGGGGCGTGTTAGAACTGCTGCTGTTAACCATCGTGTTGCTTCCACTATTTCTACGCTGTGTTTCTACGCCGTGCACCCATGTGCGGGAATTATTTTAGCTCGATGGGGCTTGATGCGGTCCTTGCTTCCCGAGGTCGTGGCCTCGCCGTGTGCTTTGTGCCCTGCAAGGATCAGTAGGAGGGGTAACTTTCAGTCTTGGTTGTGGGGGCGATCGGCCCAGGTCCTACGCTCGTGTCGCGATGCCCGTGAGGCACGAACTGGGAGGGGTGCTCCCGCAGAGGACTCGGATAGGAAAGCACCAAACGATCGGGGCAGAAAACACTCGCGAGGGCGCCCGCGAACCTCCCTCGCGAGACTTTGTGTGAGAGAAAATGAGGCGAGCAAGTGAAAAAGATAAAGAGTCACAAGCCAGGAATGTCAGCAACTCCAATAAAACATCAAACGGGAATAAACGAGCCAACTGCAGAAAGCAAATGGGAAAGCCGCGTCCGGCACCTATTCTAGTCTTTGACGTCTTCTCACCAGCGCGGAGCTAAGTGCTGCCACTGGGCATGGGCGGGAGCCCCCGAGGCCCGAGGGCGGCACTCCGGAGACTCCGGGGCATGTACAGCCCCACTCATTATTACATGAGAGTGTCACGGGCGGCGAGCTTCACAGGAATTTGCCTTCTTCACAGGCACTGGGCCTTTCCCAAAACGCGGCAGCTTCACAGGCATTCGCCTTCTTCACAGGCACCGGGCCTTTCCCAAAACGCAGCAGCTTCACAGGTATTCGCCTTCTTCACAGGCACCGGGCCTTTCCCGAAACGCAGCAGCTTCACAGGCATTCGCCTTCTTCACAGGCACCGGGCCTTTCCCGAAACGCAGCAGCTTCACAGGCATTCGCCTTCTTCACAGGCACCGGGCCTTTCCCAAAACGCATCAGCTTCACAGGCATTCGCCTTCTTCACAGGCACCGGGCCTTTCCCAAAACGCAGTAGCTTCACAGGCATTCGCCTTCTTCACAGGCACCGGGCCTTTCCCGAAACGCAGCAGCTTCATAGGCATTCGCCTTCTTCACAGGCACCTGGCCTTTCCTAGGCGCTAGGCCTTGCTTAGGGATAGAACCTCCAGAGATGTTGAATGTTCCGCGTGTTCTGGATGGGTACCCCCTCCGTGGTCTCCAAGCGCGCGGAGCCAGGCCTGGAGACATGAACAACCTTGAATGGGCCCTCCCACATGGGAGAGAGCTTGTGCAGACCCTCCCTAGAGAGAACCCGTATGAGCACGAGATCTCCTACCTCAAGAGTTCTGGGGCGGATGTTGCGGCAGTGGTATCGTCGCAGCGCCTATTGATACCTTGCCGCTTGCAACGCGGCTTCTCGACGGTGTTCCTCCCCCAATACGAGATCCGTCCCCCGCATGGCATCCTACTGCGTCTCGTCAAACGCTAGGACCCGTGCGGAGCGACGCCTGACCTCGTGAGGGAGAACAGCCTCTGCTCCGTAGACGAGGAAGAACGGGGTCTCGCCAGTCGGCTCGGTCGCAGTTGTGCGGATTGACCACAGCATGGACTGGAGCTCGTCGTACCAGCCCCTATCGCAGGCTTCCAGCTTCTTCTTGAAGGTCCTGGCTTTGAGGCCCCTCAGGACCTCCGCGTTGGCCCGCTCGGCCTGGCCGTTGCTCCGGGGGTGTGCTACCGAAGCGTAGCATATCTGCGTTCCAAGGTTAGCACAGTACGTTTTGAAGAGATTACTGGTGAATTGCGAACCATTGTCGGTGATGATGCGGTTGGGCACCCCAAATCGGCTCACGAGACCCTTGATGAATTTGACCGCGGAGCCTGCCGGGATTGTGCGGACGGCTTCCACCTCAGCCCACTTGGTGAATTTGTCCACGGTGACGTAGAGGTAGCGATAGCCCCCTGGCACCTGAGGAAACGGGCCCAGAATGTCCAGCCCCCAAACTGCGAACGGCCATGAGAGGGGTATGGTTTGTAGACCCCCCGCAGGCTGATGGATCTGCTTAGCGTGAAACTGGCAGGCCTCGCAAGCCTTCACAAGCTCAACGGCGTCGTTGAGCGCCGTGGGCCAGTAGAATCCACTACGGAACGCCTTGCCGACGAGGGTCCGTGATGACGAGTGGTGCCCGCAGTCTCCGCCGTGTATGTCCGCCAGTAGCTCCTTCCCTTGCTCTCGGGAGATGCAACGTAGGGACACGTCATTTGGTCGCTTCCTGTAGAGCTCTCCGTCCTTGATGCAATAAGTCATGGCCTGCCGCGCCACACGCTCCGCTTCCTCCTCATTCTTCGGCAGAGTCCCTTGCATCAGGTAGTTCTTAAGCTCCGGGATCCAACACCCTTCCTGAGGCTCTAACGCCAGGAGCAGGCGTGCCCCTGAGCCTGGGCCGCAGACCGGGGCTCCTGAGGCAGGCGGCTGAGGGAGCTCCTCCCTTGGTTGCGCCGTGCTCGACAGTGACGGCATCGCCGAGGGTTTGAAGAGCCTCTCCTCGAAGACGCCAGGCTCCTGAGGCAGCCGCCTAGATGCCCTCTTGGCAATGTCATCAGCCTCCTGATTGGTGCCGCGAGGCACATGCTCCAACTCCAGCCCCCAAAATTGTTTCTCCATCTTGCGAACCTCAGCGAGGTAGGCTTCCATATGCTCGTCCTTTGGCTCGTATATCTTGTTGGAGAAGTTGACGAGGAGCTGTGAATCGCCCTTGATGATGAGGCGCTTCACCCCTAAGGCAATTGCGGCCTTCAAGCCTGCTATTAGGCCTTCATACTCCGCTATGTTATTCGAGACCTTTTCTCCGTGCTGGAAGCAAAGTTGTACATCGTAGTAGAGTTTGTCCTGGGTAGGGGATACGAGCACTGTGCTAGCTCCCGCACCATGTCGGGAGAACGCCCCATCAAAGTACATGACCCAGCCATCCGGTGCTTCACTTCCCGGGGAAAGTGATCGGTCTTCACCTTCCTCGAGACCCGGCGCTTCTGCCCATTCTGCCACGAAATCCGCAAGTGCGGCTCCCTTGATGACTCTGGTTGTACTAAATTCTAGCTGAAATGCCTGTAGTTCAATGTTCCATTCAGCAACCCTTCCAGCTGAGTTGGGGCTCCTGAGCACTCTTTCCAAGGGGTATGCTGAGACGACTTTGATGGGATGTCCTTGGAAGTAGTGGCACAGCTTGCGCGAGGCCACTAGTAGCGCGAGGAGGAGTTTTGGAGGCATGGGATACCATGCCCTTGCGTCCCATAGCACCGTGCTGACGAAGTACATGGGATGCTCGACGAGGTTGAGGGTGTTGGCGCAGCTTGCGTCCTCCAGAGGTCGAGGCGTCTCTTGAGATGACGGAGCTCCCAGTGCTCGGTCGCCTGAATAGGCATCTCCTGCTTCGGGTGCGTTCTCCTGTTGTGGCTGTTCCTTTCCGGCTGCAGTTGCGGCCTTTGTGAGGCCCCCTGGCTCTACTTTGCTTCAGTTCGGACGGTTGATGCGGCCTTGGCACAGCGCTCCTCCCTGACCGCCACCAGGGCTGCGCTAGCGGAGTAGGGGGTGGCCGCAAGGTAGAGCACCAAGGGCTCCCGAGGACGCGGAGCTGCCATCACTGGTGGACTGGTAAGGTACCTCTTGAGGTCCTGGAATGCCTTGTCGGCCTCTTCAGTCCATTCGAAGGGACCATTTTTCTTCATCATCTTGAAGAAGGGCAGCGCTCGTTCCCCAGCTTGGAGATGAAGCGCCGCAGCGCAGTTACATGCCCGGTGAGCTTCTGCATTTCTCTGAGGGTCCTCGGCGGGCTCATGTACTGCCTTGACCTTCTCCGGGTTGGCCTCGATGCCCCTATGGGATACGAGGAAACCCAGGAGCTTGCCCGAGGGGACTCCAAACACGCACTTCTCCGGGTTGAGCCGTAGGTCCACTTCGTTGAGGCTCGCAGAGGTTTCTTCCAGGTCCTGTATCAGGGTTCTTGCCTCACGAGACTTCACCACAATGTCATCGACGTAAGCTTCAGCGTTCCTCCCAAGCTGCCAGCCTAAGGCGATGTTCATCAGCCGCTGAAAGGTCGCGCCTGCGTTGCGCAACCCAAATGGCATGCACGTATAGCAGTACACTCCACACGGGGTCAGGAAAGCCGTCTTCTCCACGTCTTCTACCGCCATCTTGATCTGGTGATAGCCCGAGAAGGCATCTAGGAAGCACAATAGGTCACACTCTGCGGTGGAGTCGACTATCTGGTCAATGCGGGGGAGCAGAAATGGATCCTGCGGGCAGGCCTTGTTGAGGTTGGTGAAGTCGACGCACATGCGCTCCTTTCCTCCCTTTTTTGGCACAACGACCGGATTAGCCAGCCAATCAGGGTAGCGGACCTCGCTGATAACTCCTGCCGCCTCTAGCTTCCGGGTCTCTTGAACGATGAAAGCATGTTTCTCAGTAGACTGCCGCCTTGCCTTCTGCTTCACAGGGCGCACATTGGGGCATACGTCGAGGTGATGCTCAATCACTTCCCTTGGGACCCCTCCTAACTGATCAGGTTCCCACGCGAACACCTTCTTGTTCGCACGCAGGAACCTGATCAGGGCCTTCTCCTGCTCGGGCTCGAGGTTGGCCCCTATGGTGAAGGTGGCGCCAGTGGACCCGTCCTCGTCGACTGGTACCTGCTTGGTTTCCGCCTTGTCTTGGGTGAATAGCTGCTTCTTTTTAGCCAGCGCAGCCCCCTTGGGCTCAAGGGCGTCGATGCTAGTGGGTTGTGCCACCGCGGCCGCCCTGAAAACAAGATGGAGCACCTGCAGCGCATCCCTTGTGTCTCCTGACATGGTGAGGACGCCGCTGCTCCCAGGCATCTTCATGAGGTTGTACGCCGGGTGAGTTGCTGCCATGAACCGAGCCAAGGCCGGATAGCCGAGGATGGCATTGTAGGGGAGGCCAATGGGGGCGATGTCGAAGTTGATCAGCTCTGTGCGGAAGTTGTCGCAGGTACCGAAGGTCACTGGGAGGCGGATCTGTCCCAAGGAGGCGGTGGAAACGGCTCCGACGCCCGAGAAAGGCCTGCTGGGTTGGAGCCGCTCCAGCGGCACGTGGAGGAGGCTGAAGGCCTCCACCGAGAGCACGTTGAGGCCGGCACCACCATCGATGAGGGTCCTGGTGACGGCCACTTGGCAGATGGTGGGGGTGCACAGCATCGGGAGCGCCCGAACCGATGGGGTTGAAGGGGTGGTCCTCAGAGTCGAAGGTTAGATCGGCCTCGGGCGCCACCCAGCCCGGGGGGGCTTCTCGGTGCTTGGAGGCGGTGCTAATCCGGCGGGTGAACGGCTTGACGTGATGGCTCGAGGGTGGTGCCTGGGAGCCACCCAGGAGAGCTGCGACGATGGGCGGCGCTAGTGCGGCGAAACAGGCGAGGAAAAGGTCGCGCAGCTCCTCCAAGGAGGTGACAGAGGCCGTCGGCAGGTGGAGGAGCCACGCGCGCGGGACGCCGGTGAGGGCCATGGGTAACCAGTTGGCCACCACCCGGTCATCGCCCCCGACTCTGAGGACAGCCTCCTCGTACGCCAGCAGGAAAATCATCGGGTCCGTCGCGCCGTTGTAGCGCAGCGGCGTCTCGGGCTTGAACTTGCGCGGCCACTGGACCTGTCGTAAGGCGGGGGCCAAGGCCCGGAGCCCCCTGGCCCCAGGGTCGGCATCCGTTGCTGGAGCGGGCGGCGCGTTGTCCGCCATGAGGGCAGGATGCGATGTCGGGGGAGAGCGGGTCGTCAGGAGGGAGGACTCCGGCGCACCCCTACCTGGCGCGCCAAATGTCGGATTTCGGGTTCTGGCAGACCCTTGAGGTTCGAACACTGGGGTGCACGCGGAGATCTCTCCCCTACCGATCTACGTCCAATCTCCTCGCGTGATCTAAGCTGGAAACAACGAACAACACAAGGGACACGAGGTTTATACTGGTTCAGGCCACCGTTGTGGTGTAATACCCTACTCCAGTGTGTGGTGTGGTGGATTGCCTCAGGGGCTGATGATGAATAGTATAAGGGAAGAACAGCCTCCGGAGAGGTGTTCTTGAGCTGGTGCGATGAACTGCTAGGGTGAGTTCAGTCGCCTCTCTCTCTCTCTGCTGGGGTTCTACCAGATCTCTAGCCGTCTCTCTCCTAGATCGCTCTCTGGATCCTTCTATGTTGTTCTCCCTCTCCCTACTCTGTGGTGGCTAGCTCTATTTATAGAGGCCCAGGGCCTCTTCCCAAAATAATGAGCGGGAAGGGCGCCAACAATTGGCCATTTTGAAGGGGAACATCTAGTACAAGTTATCCTGACCAAAGGTGGTCTTCGGCTGCCAAAAAGTACTAGTGATGACACCGTCTTGGGATCCACGGTGACCTCCGTCATGCTGCTCTGCTGGTCTTGGTCTCGTTGCACCGGAATGGTAACCTTTGCCCGATGCCTTGGCTTGTGCTTGCCCCCTTTGCACTAAAGGAGAAACAAGGACACTGCGCAGGCCGGCGCCCGCCTGGTCTCGGTCGTCATGGCTTGCTTCATGGGCTCCTCGCGAGGTACCCCCGCCTTGATCTCTCTGCCTCGTCACGAGCCCGCCTAATGAGGCTGCCTCTGAGGAAGCTCTCTGTCATCCGCCCCGCGAGGCTTGGCCCCTCGTGAGGGTCTTGAGCTTGAGCTGATGAAGATGGGCTGCGATGGGCCCCCACTTGAGCCATGCCGCAGGCCGCAGGCAGGCAAGTCTGGGGGCCCCGTTACCAGAACGCCGACATAGAGCAACAAGTATAATCATATCTCAAGCATAGTTGCCTAGCATACCACTTCAATATATGAATTTGATCCCATAATAGTTTCCCTTTTTGTGTCAAGCGGTAATCCCTAAAGTATTCACGTTGATCTACATAATAGTCTCTCTGTCTCTCTCTGGTTCTACGTTCTGTTCTGCTGCACTTTCACCGTTTCGTATATATATGGAGATCCGTAACTCCGATTGGACCGAAACCTTCGCCGTGATTTTTTACCAAAAAATAGCTTTCTTGCGGCCGAAGAAGGGCATCAACCGCCTTACGGGTGGCCCACGAGGGTCAGGAGCGCGCCCAGGAGGGGCAGGCGGGCCCCCTGCCTCGTGGCCACCTCGGGCACCATCTCGCGTGGATTTTTCTTTCGGAATTTTCCAAATATTCCAGAAATAAGCTTCGTTCGTTTTTATCCCGTTTGGATTCTGTTTGATATGGATATTCTGCGAAACATAAAACATGCAACAAACAGGAACTGGCACTGGGCACTAGATCAATATGTTAGTCCCAAAAATAATATAAAAAGTTGCCAAAAGTATATGAAAGTTGTATAATATTGGCATGGAACAATCAAAAATTATAGATACGACGGAGACGTATCACTTTGCCATCCTTCTTCTCCGCCAAATACATGGGGCAGTTCCGCTTCCAATGACCAGTCCCTTTGCAGTAGAAGCACTCAGTCTCAGGCTTAGGTCCATACTTGGGCTTCTTCACTTGAGCAGCAACTTGCTTGTCGTTCTTCTTGAAGTTCCCCTTCTTCCCTTTACACTTTCTCTTGAAACTGGTGGTCTTGTTGACCATCAACACTTGATGCTCCTTCTTAATTTCTACCTCCGGAGCCTTTAGCATTGCGAAGAGCTCGGGAATCGTCTTATCCATCCCTTGCATATTAGAGTTCATCGTGAAGCTCTTGTAGCTTGGTGGCAGTGATTGAAGAACTCTGTCAATGACACTATAATTAGGAAGACTAACTCCCAATTGAGTCAAGTGGTTGTGGTACCCAGACATTCTGAGTATATGTTCACTGACAAAACTATTCTCATCCATTTTGCAGCTGTAGAACTTATTGGAGACTTCATATCTCTCAATCCGGGCATTTGCTTGAAATATTAACTTCAACTCCTGGAACATCTCATATGCTCCATGACGTTCAAAACACCGTTGAAGTCCCGATTCTAAGCCGTAAAGCATGGCACACTGAACTATCGAGTAGTTGTCAGCTTTGCTCTGCCAGACGTTCATAACATCTGGTGTTGCTCCTGCAGCGGGTTTGTCACCTAGCGGTGCTTCCAGGATGTAATTCTTCTATGCAGCAATGAGGATAATCCTCAAGTTACGGATCCAGTCCGTGTAATTACTACCATCATCTTTCAACTTAGCTTTCTCTAGGAATGGATTAAAATTCAATGAAACAACAGCACGGGCCATCTATCTACAACAACATAGACAAGAAAAATACTATCAGGTACTAAGTTCATGATAAATTAAAGTTCAATTAATCATATTACCTAAGAACTCCCACTTAGATAGACATCCCTCTAATCATCTAAGTGATCACGTGATCCATATCAACTAAACCATGTGCGATCATCACGTGGGATGAAGTAGTTTTCAATGGTGAACATCACTATGTTGATCATATCTACTATATGATTCACGCTCGACCTTTTGGTCTCAGTGTTCCGAGGCCATATCTGCATATGCTAGGCTCGTCAACTTTGACCCGAGTATTATTCGTGTGCAAAACTGGCTTGCACCCGTTGTATGTGAACGTAGAGCTTATGTAACATCCCAAAATTCTAAATTTTGGAATGTTATAATAAATAGATTGATTGATTTATTGTTTGATTGTTGTGTGATTGATTGAGTGAAATTCGAAACTTTTTGAAAGTTAAATGAGAGGGAATAAAAGGACTTTCCCAAACTTTCATATTTGCTTTCTGATCTCCATGAATTCAAATTCTTTTCAAATACAAAACCCTTGAGCGAAGATGATATGACTTCTTCCATTTAAATTAATTGAAAGGGTATTTGAAAATAATTGAATTTCATTTGGAAATATTTCAATTCATAAACTTCATGCAGCTCAATGATTTTCATGAGAGAAGATAAAATGACTTCTTCAAATTATATGAAATATGGGTTGGGAGTTTTCAAAGGATCAATTTCAAAGTCCTTTTGGAATTAATTTTCAATTTGGATTTATTTGAGTTTTATTTAAATTATTTTTCCCCAAAAATAAAATATATGGAAAATAAGGTAACATGATTCCCTACATTAGAAAATTGGAGAAATTAATTTGAAATCATTTTGGTATTTTTAAAATGATTTTTGTTGGATTTTAATAGACCAGTAGCACTCTTTGTTTTATCTGATTTTGTGTGGATTTTATTTGGCATATTGAAAATGTTCATGTCATAGAAAAGCTTTTTTGAAAATTTTGATATATTATATGCCTATATAATATTTAGTTTATTTTTGTTTTGTTATTTTTGTTGTCTGTGAAAAATGTTTTTTTAAAACTCTTCGAACAGTGCCAGGCCGAAGCCCAGCACTGCTCTCTCTCTCCTCGCGCCAGGCCAGCCGGCCCAGCCCAGCAGCGGCCCAGCGTGCCCGCACCCGTCCCCGAGCTCCAGCGGGAGTCCGCCACCCGCACGTCACCGCCGCCGCGCCGCCGTGACCGACCCGGCCACCCCGCAGCCTTGGCCTCTCCTCCACGCCACCGTCGCCCCCTCCTTTATAAGGCCGGCCCCGGTCCCCTCTTCTCTCCCCTCGCCTTGCATCTCGCGCCTCGCCACCGCCGGCGAGATCCGCCAAGCTCCGCCGCCCGAAGCCGCCACTCTCGCCTCCGACGACCACCGTCGTCGCCACCATCGACTCCGCCGCGCTGCACCGCCTCTCCCCGACCCCTTTGTCGGCCTCGACGACCACCGGAGTTCACACTTTGATCATATCCCCTTTCATACCCAGTTTTTATGCATTAGTTTCACCCTCAAACATTGCATGAGTAGGATTGATAACATGTGGGTATTGGGAAGTAGTTGATGAGGTAGGAACCTATTGCCCTGCATTCAAACCTTGGGAGTTACTATTATGTTATGCTTATAGTGCCATGCTATGCTCGTAGACGTGGATTGGGTTTTGAGAGTATTCATGACAGATGTGAGATTGTTAATTAATGGTTTACTTAAGGTGGTAACTTAAACACACATCTGGGTGGATTGTGGTACCTGGGTATTCCAGGATTGCCTGTCTAGGCACCTGGGTAGACCAGGATTGCCTGTTTCTCTTTATGGACCGCCACCCAGGCCCAAAGGGATCATGAGATTTTTCATACTAGAAACTTCCGTGTGCAGCCACAAGCTATTATGGGATCTAGCATAGTTGATTAAGTCGTGCGAACTCTTACAGGGTAGACTAGCAGATGTAGGGGAAAGTAGGTGTAACGGTCTATCCATCGTAAGGTGCTAGCGCTTCTGAAAGACTATGTCTCGGTCATCCGTTTCTCAAACACCGTGTAGTGCGAGAAACCAAACGGAGGCGATCAAGTCTTGTGGGGAAAAGTGCGCAAACCTCTGCAGAGTGTATAAACTAATCATGGTTAGCCGTGTCCCCGGTTATGGACGTTTTGAGTATCTAGTACCTGGATTATCATGTGAATCTGAACATGTTACTCTAAAATTTAATTTTGTTGGGTTTTGTTTAATGATGATGCTTAATTGGGATTGAGAATGCTGTGAACCATTCTCAATGTTTAACAACCACCATGATAGTTAACTAAAATTTATTCCTTGTAGTAGGGAAAAATTGGCTTTTCGCAAAAACCTTATAACCGTAGAGCTTTTCCACCAGCCATATATGCATGTACTGATAGCCATTATTCATCATTGCTCTACAGTGTGAATTTGCTAGTACATTCAATGTACTGACCCTTTGTGGCTGCAATGTCTCATGTTGCAGGATTATCTTACGACGAGTAAGTGATACGTTAGGGTTATGATTTTTTACACTCAACTTTGCCGTTGGTGTTGATGGGAATCCACAACCTTGTTACTTCCGCTATTTGGATTGAGGTAATAGTATTTACGTTACTTATGCATGTGATTTACCACTGTTATAAATCCTCGAGTACTGTGTGTGTCAGCATACCGATCCAGGGATGACACTTAAGCACAGAGACTTGATCCATTCGGGTCGGGTCGCTACAAGATGGTATCAGAGCACATGTTGACTGTAGGACGTGACCCTAGAAACTGGCAAGCCCATAGCAAAGATTTTTCTCTACAACTTTCCCTTTCAAAAGATCCTTTACCTCTCTTCTCTTCTGAGCTTACTCAAATATCCCCTTTTAGTGAGACCATACCCCTTTCCCCTTTTGACCACACGAAGAATTCGACTTATGAGACCACTCCAAGAAGTACCAGATATTGGACAACTAAGACCACTTCGGAATGAAGAGTAATTTCTGTGCATCTGAATAATGGAAACTACAACGGTTGAAGACCGAAGACTAGGAGATTTTGAAGGCTCTGAAGAAATTCCCAGATTTTATGACCTAGAAAGGCTACCCTTATGGAACTTGGCAGACCATGGAAATTGTCAATACCCGAGATCAAGGTGTATCGGAGAAAGACCAGAACATGGAGAGTTAAAAACTCAAAGTTCTATCAAGGAACACCCTAAGGTAGGAGATATCAACTATGGAGAGATAGCTCATGGAAATGACAAGATCAGAAACACGGTTATCCGTGATGTCATCGCCCGCTTATGCTATTTGTCACCAGGCTGAGTTAAGCAGGCATTTCTTCGGAAGGATTGGATGGTAGAAGGCTGATGGAGCATCTATCAGCAAAGGATGCAGTTTTAACTTTAGCTGGTGTATCGCCAGGATCTGGAGTGTTACATCAAGAAGTTAAGATGGATCTACAGGAAGCAGTATTTGATGAGGAAGCATTTCATGAAGAACTCAGGACCCAGAAGCTGAAAGTAGCCAAGCTAGAGGAGAAAAACCGTGATACGTCAAAGATTCGTCAGGAACTGAAGGATAGTAGAACCATGGTTCATGCCAAGGATGTTGAAACCTGGAAGTTTGGAACGCAACTCCAAAAATAATTAAAGGAGGTCATGAGAGACTTCACGTCAATAGAGTTGATCTGGCAAAAGAACTTGAGAAAGACAAGCTTGATCGGAAGAAGCCATTGGAGGCATGAAGAAGGCTTGAAGAGTTTGGAGACGTTGAAGATTTATTGACCTTTAGAAGACCAACCCCTGTTATATGCCTACGTTAGATGCGATGTTTGTGACATGTCATTTGTTTGATGTTTTTTCCCGACAGCCACAAATAAAATCTGCCTTTTCAAAACTTTTGTTTGTATTGTGTGCATCCCTCTCTATCTCTCTTATCTCACCCCAAACCCATGGACCCAATAGAGGATGAATGAAGATGAGCTTGTATTTTCTGGACCGATGAGTCAGTTGGAGACGGACCGATGGATTCAGAACAAGGAGGATCACATGAAGAATAACCCTGTAGTCGGAAAGGATATGACCCAGCATGCTCTTCAGTGCTTTGAAAGAGGTGCTGCTACTTGGTGGAGAATGTACCAAACCATCGATGGATGGCAAGGAGTAACCACTTGGAAAGAATTTAAGTTCACTTTGCCAAAGTCTCGGTTTGTGTCCCAGAAGTTGAAGCCTTATGGAAAGGATATGAAGAAACCTTGTGCATGCAAGATTTGTGGAGAAATAGGACACACCCATAAAGAACACAAGGATGAATGCCCTAATTGTGAAGGAAGTCACCCAGTTGAAGAATGCCCAACTAGGCAGATTACTTATTTCTTGTCTGAAGGGACTACCCACTATCCTGCTCAGTGTCACATTTACCCCATGGTACAACGAACCATCCAGCAGAATAAAGAAGTAAAGGAAGGATCCCTTATGGAAATTTTAGAAGAACCCGTGATGAAGGAAGAGATGGAGGACACACCTAAAGAAGACCCAAGTAAACCCTGCACTAAGTCTTGCTATTCATGTGGAGAAGAAGGACACATCTCCCAAAATTGTTTGAATGAGGATCTAGTATAATTCCCGACAGAGGAAGTAGAATATGACCCACAAGAAATAGAAGCCATGATTGGCATGGAAAGGTCCAGGAAGAGAAGCAGATTGGATTCCAGGAAGGACCTGAGTCATATCACCTGCTACAGGTGCAAAGAGTCAGGGCACTACCTCAACAGTTTCCCAAAAAGGAAACCTCGATACTTGTCAGAAGTAATATGTTTTAGTTGTAATGGAGCAGGGCACTTTGCCAGAGAATGCCCCAAGGAGAAGGAAACTTGTGCTAGATAGTTGAGTTTGCAACAAAAGAAATGGAGTAGTAGAAGTGAGAACATTTTTATTTTATATTGAGGTGTTGAGTTGAGACATGTAATGGAAAAGCGAGAGATTGTAATCATTTGAGAATGAATAAAGTAGCATCGTTGGTACTGATATGGATTTTATGAGTTGTTACCCTATGAAGAAGAATTTTGACCATTTTTGAGGATATGAGAAATATGGTCTATGGAAGATTTGTGCATTTTAAGGGTGGTAGTACCCTGTAAGAACCCTTGACCCCTGGGAAAGATAAGGATACTCCACTGAGTGGATTTCTGAAAAAATGAATACGAGTTTTGTCTCAATATGTGTGATACCCCAAGAGTATGTGGGATGAAGTTGGAGACCGTCAGTTGTTTGGACCAAATGTGATCAAGGAGTCAGAAGAGAATGTTAAGTTGATGAGATATACTGAAGGTAGCTTAGTCCAGGCAGAAGAGTTATGCAGACTTAAAAATGCAAGAAGGTAGTCTATGAAATTGGAGACAGAGCATGTCTTCGTGTGCCCCTTCTGCGAGGAGTTAAACGATTTGGAGTTAAGGGAAAGTTAGCCCCGAGATTTGTAGGACCATACCGAGTTTTGGAGCGTATGGGAGAAGTGGCCAACAAGTTGGAGTCATCTGAAGGACTGTCAGGAGTTCAAGATGTGTTTCACGTTTCCCAGTTGAAGAAGTGCCATGCAGAGATGGCCAATATTCCCCTGTAAGGATGCTTGACCCTGGAAAGGATAATGATGTTCCACGAAGTGGAATATGGACTCCATAAGTATAAGTTTTATCTCGGTATGTGGGATATCCCACGAGGATGAAGAGATAAATTACTATTGGATATAAAGGAGGTATGATGTCAGAAATATGGATCAATGGAAACTCCATGATGAGTCTGAGTAATCATGTCCTAGTTTGGTGCCAATAGAAGAAAAAGAGATAGTACAATTGGATGAATTTTAAGGATGCTAGGAAGTTGGATGTTGGAATAATGATCAGTTGCCCCGAGGATGAGTTCAAGGACTACAAGTGATGAGATGGGCCATAACCCACATGCCCCGGGACCTGCCAAGAAGCAAGCACATTTTTGCTGAAGGAAAAACCCTGGAGGAAGATACGACGTTTATCGATAGACGATCTTATAGGAGTTTACGCAAACCTGAGAGTTGTGAAGGAACGATAGATGTTTGTTTGGCTTGCAGAATCAATGGATTATTCCGAACGCAGTTCCTGGACAAGAGAAATTTTGCAATGCTTGTGAGGATGACCGAGTGTTAGAATGTGAGATTCGCTAAACCGTATACAAGGTAATGATTTGGGTGCGGGATGGATTGATCACCATACCGACTTACTCTTATTATTCGCCTTGCTATGTGGGATGGTAAATCTGAGTGACTTACCTATAGTAAAGAGATGACGATCAAACCTTGTTTAAACCCTAGAAGGGTATAAGAATTTTTCCCGTGTACAAGGCAGCTTTTGCCAACCGTAGGTTATACGGTGAGGATCAACCCAGACCCATTTCCTGCAGGAGAAACCATAAATGGTTGACCACCATGAGATATCGATAGTTGTTTATTATTGGCGCCAGACCCGTCAGCTAAGAAGACCAAGTCTCGGAAGAACCTTACCTAGATGAAAGACAGAAGAATTGTGGTAAAGGTTATGCCACTACCGAAAGAGCCCAGATAAGGAATTATCCTGACGATCTGAGAAGACCGACATTGTTAACAATATGGATGAAGTATATGAGTTTTGATGGAACCGTAACCATGCTTTTAAGGGTGGTAGCACCCCAGACCCCGAAGACGATTGATGAAATTTTGAAGAGACCCCAAACCTAACCTATTTCTTTCTAGCCTCTTCGAATCTCGAGGACGAGATTCCTTTTAAGGGTGGTAGGTTTGTAACATCCCAAAATTCTAAATTTTGGAATGTTATAATAAATAGATTGATTGATTTATTGTTTGATTGTTTTGTGATTGATTGAGTGAAATTCGAAACTTTTTGAAAGTTAAATGAGAGGGAATAAAAGGACTTTCCCAAACTTTCATATTTGGTTTCTGATCTCCATGAATTCAAATTCTTTTCAAATACAAAACCCTTGAGCGAAGATGATATGACTTCTTCCATTTAAATTAAATGAAAGGGTATTTGAAAATAATTGAATTTCATTTGGAAATATTTCAATTCATAAACTTCATGCAGCTCAATGATTTTCATGAGAGAAGATAAAATGACTTCTTCAAATTATATGAAATATGGGTTGGGAATTTCAAAGGATCAATTTCAAAGTCCTTTTGGAATTAATTTTCAATTTGGATTTATTTGAGTTTTATTTAAATTATTTTTAACCAAAAATAAAATATATGGAAAATAGGGTAACATGATTCCCTACATTAGAAAATTGGAGAAAAATTAATTTGAAATCATTTTGGCATTTTTAAAATGATTTTTGTTGGATTTTAATAGACCAGTAGCACTCTTTGTTTTATCTGATTTTGTGTGGATTTTATTTGGCATATTGAAAATGTTCATGTCGTAGAAAATCTTTTTCTGAAAATTTTGATATATTATATGCCTATATAATATTTTAGTTTATTTTTGTTTTGTTATTTTTGTTGTCTGTGAAAAATGTTTTTTTTAAACTCTTCGAACAGTGCCAGGCCGAAGCCCAGCACTGCTCTCTCTCTCTCCCCGCGCCAGGCCAGCCGGCCCAGCCCAGCAGCGGCCCAGCACGCCCGCACCCGTCCCCGAGCTCCAGCGGGAGTCCGCCGCCCGCACGTCACCGCCGCCGCGCCGCCGTGACCGACCCGGCCACCCCGCAGCCTTGGCCCCTCCTCCACGCCACCGTCGCCCCTCCTTTATAAGGCCGGCCCCGGTCCCCTCTTATCTCCCCTCGCCTTGCATCTCGCGCCTCGCCACCGCCGGCGAGATTCGCCAAGCTCCGCCGCCCGAAGCCGCCACTCTCGCCTCCGACGACCACCGCCGTCGCCACCATCGACTCCGCCGCGCTGCGCCGCCTCTCCCCGACCCCTTTGCCGGCCTCGACGACCACTGGAGTCGCCTCGCTGTTCGGACCCGACGCCGCCGCCGGCGTTCTTCCTCGCCCCCGATGACCCGTCGCCGCGGTAAGCCACCGGTCGCCCTCGTCCGTTCGATCTAGGATAGATGGCTAGGATTAGATCTAGTCGTTTTTTTTCGAACCAGTACTTGTTAAATAGCGAACGCTCGTTGTTTACCTCTTCGCAGTGAGCAAATTCTTTAGTTAGCGTTCGGTAATGAACGTTCACATTTTAGATTTTCTCTTTTTCTTTTATTTTAGTTTTCGGCCAGGGACTCATCTATGAAGGTTTTATTTACAGTTTAGTCCCTAAACTTGAAACGATCATTACTTTTCAACCGTTTGTCCAAATCCAACGAAACCAACGCTCACGCCTTTGTTATGATCCCCTCTATCCAGTAAAACAACTCAAACATGTTTTTGAAAAGTTTAAAATTTGAATTAGACCATATTTGAATTCAAACTTGGTTTGATCATAACTTGAGTTTCGTAACTCTGATTTAGTTGATTCTTTTTGCAAATCGAAGCTCTTGACCTAAACTTTCTGATAAGGCCAAATTCACTTAATTTTGGTACTGTTAGAAATTGTTTTATGTTGCAAGAGTTATTTGCTTAGTTTTGACGTTTTCCGAATTGTTTTCTTTGTTCTCTCCGATCTTTGAGTGATTGCTTATGTGTGGTTACTATTGCTTGCTTACGATAGATTGACCGGAGTGTGACGAGTAGAGTTATCAAGATTTTTGAGTGTGAATCATCTTCATCAACATTGCAGGCAAGTTCACACTTTGATCATATCCCCTTTCATACCCAATTTTTATGCATTAGTTTCACCCTCAAACATTGCATGAGTAGGATTGATAACATGTGGGTATTGGGAAGTAGTTGATGAGGTAGGAACCTATTGCCCTGCATTCAAACCTTGGGAGTTACTATTAAGTTATGCTTATAGTGCCATGCTATGCTCGTAGACGTGGATTGGGTTTTGAGAGTATTCATGACAGATGTGAGATTGTTAATTAATGGTTTACTTAAGGTGGCAACTTAAACACACATCTGGGTGGATTGAGGTACCTGGGTATTCCAGGATTGCCTGTCTAGGCACCTGGGTAGACCAGGATTGCCTGTTTTTCTTTATGGACCGCCACCCAGGCCCAAAGGGATCATGAGATTTTTCATACTAGAAACTTCTGTGTGCAGCCACAAGCTATTATGTGCTCTAGCATAGTTGATTAAGTCGTGCGAACTCTTACAGGGTAGACTAGCAGATGTAGGGGAAAGTAGGTGTAACGGTCTATCCATCGTAAGTTGCTAGCGCTTCTGAAAGACTATGTCTCGGTCATCCGTTTCTCAAACACCGTGTAGTGCGAGAAACCAAACGGAGGCGATCGAGTCTTGTGGGGAAAAGTGCGCAAACCTCTGCAGAGTGTATAAACTAATCATGGTTAGCCGTGTCCCCGGTTATGGATGTTTTGAGTATCTAGTACCTGGATTATCATGTGAATCTCAACATGTTACTCTAAAATTTAATTTTGTTGGGTTTTGTTTAATGATGATGGTTAATTGGGATTGAGAATGCTGTCAACCATTCTCAATGTTTAACAACCACCATGATAGTTAAATAAAATTTATTCCTTGTAGTAGGGAAAAATTGGCTTTTCGCAAAAACCTTATAACCGTAGAGCTTTTCCACCAGCCATATATGCATGTAGTGATAGCCATTATTCATCATTGCTCTAGAGTGTGAATTTGCCAGTACATTCAATGTACTGACCCTTTATGGCTGCAACGTCTCATGTTGCAGGATTATCTTACGACGAGTAAGTGATACGTTAGGGTTATGATTTTCTACACTCAACTTTGCCGTTGGTGTTGATGGGAATCCACAACCTTGTTACTTCCGCTATTTGGATTGAGGTAATAGTATTTACGTTACTTATGCATGTGATTTACCTCTGTTATAAATCCTCGAGTACTGTGTGTGTCAGCATACCGATCCAGGGATGACACTTAAGCACAGAGAGTTGATCCATTCGGGTCGGGTCACTACAGCTTATCACACCCGATCATCACGTGGTGTCTCGGCACGATGAACTGTAGCAACGGTGCATACTCAGGGAGAACACTTATACCATGAAATTTAGTGAGAGATCATCTTATAATGCTACCACCGAACTAAGCAAAATAAGATGCATTGTCGGAGTAATGGGCCACGGGTAGGCTAACCCGACGCCCATAACCTTTCATGACAACGGGGCTGACCGCGCCCCTCAGGATGCCAAGGAAAAGAGCCGCCTTCTGGAAGCCGACTGGAGAAATAGTCGGCTGCCCGTAGACGACCGAGTCCAGAAGGCGAGGTCGAGACGAGCCGACTCCTGCCAGGCGACTTCCAGAGAAGCCGGCTCCAAGGAGTCGGCCCACGGCCCCTTCGAAGCCCGTACCCACATCAAGGGGGACGGGGCGGGGGATGGCTACAGTGCAGCCCATCCCCTCCCCTTCCTAAGGGCTGGCGCGGCCACAGTGCGTTGTACCAACGAGGAGCCCCGCCCGGCGCGGCACTGTTGCCATGCCAGCCCTGACGTCACCACGGGCAGGCGGAGTCCTGCTCCCATGACTGCCTATCTTTATGGCCCAAGGACGATGGGCCCCACCAGTCAGCAAGAGTCCAGAAGACGGCGAAGAACCCTACCAATCGGACCCGATGGGAGTTGGCCCCTAGGAGTCGGCTTGCTCCTCCCACGGGCCCCACGCACTATTAACCACACTAGACGAGGAGTGGCTACAGTAATCGCCCGCCATGACGACGGTGTTGTAGCCATGATCCTCGACCAAGCCTGTGTCATTAGAAGCGCGACATAGTGATCAGCAGCCGGCAAGACCCCCAAGCGGCGGGAACGGCCTGTCGGCTCCATACCAGACCAGTCGGCGGGGCCTCCCGATCGGCGGGCCCCAACAGCCGGCGGAGAAGTCGGCAGCCGAAGAGACTGACGGCTGGGCCTATGCCCAGTCATATTACCCTCGTACCCCTGGGGGGTAGGCCTATATAAACCCCATAGGGCACCCATGCAAAGGGTTCGGACCCATTAGAACTAGACCAGAGATATAGGTAGGAGAAAGCTAGCCTTGCCTTCTCCTACCTCCAGCATACCGCTCGAGGAGCACCCTTGTACTCACTTTGCCTTAGTGGTCATGCGGAGACCCCGTAGAGCAGGACTAGGGGTGTTATCTCCTAGGAGAGCCCCGAACCTGGGTAAAGTATGCCGGCGTTTGTGTTTACGCCTAATCCCGCTTCCGGGTACCGGCGACGTTCTACTCGCTCCCACCATGATAAGCCATCCTTTGGCATATGTCGCACCCAACCCCCGACATTTGGCGCCCACCATGGGGCAAGGTGCACCGTCGTCCGGAGACCTGTTCTGGACGGGAACCCTTTTTCTCCCTGGCGAGCGCAGCCATCCCAGCACGCCAGACGGAGTCTGCGCCAACGCGCTGCTTGGCGCGGAAATCGCCTGCGCGGCTAGTTGCCTCGCCGATCTTGTCGGCGAGGTCCGCCTCTCCGACGAGCCCGCATCCGACGCGGGCACAGGCGACCCCGAGAGCCTCCTCGCGGACCTCCTCGACTAACTCCACGTCGCCAGTGAGCCTGCTGTGGACTTGGAGTCCATAGGCTCCACTGACCCGATGCTGGTTGACTCCGACACCACGTCGCTCGACGCGTTTCCCACCAACGTGGTGGTCTACGACGAGCCGCTCCCTTGCGCGGAGAGCGGCGGAAGCACCGTCACGAAGGTACTTGTCATCGGTCACGGCGAGCACTCCGACGGAGGTGCTCACGACCCGCTTGATGCGGCACTACAAGACCTGACCGCGCCCATTCCCGAAGACGGCGACGCCGAGACGCTGGAGGCATGCCGCCTTCAGCTTGTCGAAGGCGCCAAGAAGCTGGCCAGCATGAGACACCTGTTGGAGGCCTATCAGCGCGAGATGGACCGTGCTGTGGGCGGCACGCCGGATCCCGCCGGGCCCAGCCGCCTTGGCGTAGTCCAGCAGCGTGGCGTGGCCATCGCCAACCTGTTCGGGGCAGATCGCCCCGTCTACGCCACGCTGGCGAAAAACATCTGAGCTTCCCAAGCGGCAGCAGACGAGCTGGACAAGTTCGAGGGCGAGGAGCGTCCCTTGATGGCGGAGCGCGTTCAGCGGCTCCTCGATGCGGCCGCCGAGCAAAACGAGGCCGGCTGCCGCACCGACGCGCTGCGACGGCAGAATGACGACCTGCACCCCCGTCGAGACCACGGCGTGACGTCTCGGACACCGACCGGCGGCGTCCGTGGAAGAAAAGACAAGGAGCCGGCTGCTAGTCGCAGTCGGACTCATATCACCATAGAGCGTGACCAAGACGGCCGCCCAAGAGTAGTGGAACGACGGGACGACTGTCCGCCTCCTCCCCCTCGCAGGGAAAGGCGAGTCTCCCTGCCGCCTGTTGACCACCTGACGCTCGGCGACCGTCTTGGCCGCCGAGAGGGAGTCGGAGAGAATGATGCCCGCCACCGGATCGACCGTCTCCACCGATGCCTGGCGCTTGAAGAAGATGAGCTGGGCCTGCCGTGCTTCGGCCCCTGCATTCGAGACGAGCCTTTCCCCAGAGGGTTCACACTCCCAAGAGACACGCCCAAATACACCAGCTCTGTGAAGCCGGAAGATTGGCTGGTTGACTACTCCACAGTAGTCAGCATAGCAAACGGCAACAAGCGTGTTGCCGTGAAGTATGTTCCGCTCATGCTCCAGGGCACGGCCCGGACTTGGCTGAACAGCTTGAAGCCCCGCAGCATCAACAGTTGGGTCGACTTCACCGATGCCTTCATCCACAACTTCACCAGCACGTACAAGCGGCCTCCCAAACCTCGCCAGCTTTCTTTGTGCGTGCAAGGCCCCAACGAGTCAACTCGGGACTACCTCACGCGCTGGGCCGAGCTCCGTAACTCCCGCGAGGGCGTGCACGAGGTGCAGGCCATTGAATACTTCACTGCCGGGTGCCGAGAGGGCACCCTCCTCAAGCACAAGCTCCTCTGCGACGAGCCAGAGACCCTCGATGAGCTGCTGATCATAGCAGACAAATATGCCACGGCCGACTCCTCCATGAAGGCGGAAATCCAAGTTAGTGCGACTGGCAAGATGGCTCCTCGAGCTCCTCGAACCCCGGATGGAGACGCCAGTCGGCGTCAGCAACAGAACGACCACAAGCGCAAGGTCACACAGCCGGCTTCCATCAGCCGGCAGGTGGCAACAGTCGAAGACCAGCAGCCGGAAGGGCCGCCTCCGCCCAAACGACAGAAGGGCGGCAAGCCCAACTGGTTGCCGACTTTCTCATATGAGCAGACTTTGGATGCTCCCTGCAAATTCCATAGTGGTGTGAAGCCATCCAACCACACCACTCGGAAGTGCCACTAGCTCACCAGGATCGTCAAGGGAGACGGCCTCATGCCACCCCCGCCTGCTGGGCAGCCTCCTCCTCCTCCCTCCAGCAGCCGGCGGTCAGACCAGTCGATGCAATACAAGACGAATACCCAGAAGAGCATGGAGCCTATGTCATCTTCACCAGTGTGGCCGATGATCGACGCAGCAGGCGGCTGTGGCAACAAGAAGTAAATGCGGTAGCATCAGAGACCCCAGAGTTCATGCATTGGTCTGAAAAGCCCATCAGCTAGAGCAGAGCTGATCACCCGGAGGTGATGCCAAAGCCTGACTCCTATGCCCTGATTTTGGACGCCACCTTTGCCACGGACAAGCGAGCAACTCGCTTCTCCCGAGTCCTAATAGACGGCGGCAGCAGCATTAACATCCTATACAAGGATACCATGGAGAAATTAGGAATCAGACAGAGGCAGCTTCAGCCCAGCCGGACAGTATTCCATGGCATAGTTCCTGTCCTTTCCTGCTCACCAATCGGCAAGATTATGATAGACATCCTCTTTGGAGACGAAGATCATTTCCGCCGAGAGTCAGTATGGTTTGAAGTGGTGGACCTTGAGAGCCCATACCATGCGTTACTTGGCCGGCCTGCCCTGGCCAAGTTCACGGTTGTTCCCCACTATGCCTACCTCGAGATGAAGATGCCAAGTTCCAAGGGGATTCTGACCATAACTGGCGACTACAAGAAGTCATCTGCCTGTGCAGCAGAGAGCAGTCGATTGGCCGAGTCCCTCGTGATCACAGCTGAGAAGCGGCTCCTTAACCAGGTTGTGGCGATGGCAAGCAAGCAGCCAGAGATGTCACCTGATCCCAAGGAGTCAGAAGCTGAGGGCTCATTCAAGCCGGCCAAAGAAACAAAGAAGATAACCTTTGACCCAGAGCACCCAGAGAGGTACGTTGTCATAGTTACAAACCTCGACAGCAAATAGGAAGGCGAGCTCGTCAATTTCCTCCGTGAGAATCGGGACATCTTCGCATGGTCCCCAAAGACATGCCAGGTGTCCCGGCGGATTTCGTTGAGCACAAATTAAACGTCCGGTCTGATGCCAAGCCAGTCAGGCAGCCCTTGCGCCGCCTGTCAGAAGAGAAGAGACGAGTCATCGGAGAAGAAATTGCCCGGCTGCTGGCAGCCGGCTTCATCATGGAGGTGTTCTTTCCAGAGTGGTTGGCCAACCCGGTCCTTGTGCTGAAGAAGAACAAGCAGTGGCGTATGTGTATTGATTACACCAGCCTCAACAAAGCATGCCCCAAGGACCCATTTGCTTTACCAAGAATCGACCAAGTAATAGACTCCATAGCCGGATGCGAGGTGTTGAGTTTTTTGGATGCATATTCAGGATACCACCAGATCAAGTTGAGCCCGGCTGACAGACTGAAGACCGCCTTCATCACGCCATTTGGAGCCTTCTACTACTTGACTATGACGTTTGGCTTGAGGAATGCCGGCGCCACCTTTCAACGTTGCATGCAGAAGTGCCTCCTCAAGCAACTCGGCAGAAACACCCACGTTTACATGGACAATGTGGTGGTGAAGATGGAGAAGCATGGAACGCTGCTAGAAGACCTCAAGGATACCTTTGAGAATTTGCGCCAATTTCAAATCAAGCTCAACCCAGAGAAATGCGTCTTCGGAGTACCAGTCGGCCAGCTTCTTGGCTTCCTGGTCTCCGAACGCGGCATAGAATGCAACCCTGTGAAGATCAAGGCCATTGAGAGGATGGAAGTACCCAGCCGACTACTGGACGTACAGAAGTTCAGCGGCTGTTTGGCATCCATCAGCCGATTCATCAGTCGGCTGGGCGAGAAGGCTCTCCCCCTATACCAACTCATGAAGAAGACCACTTTTTTCGAGTGGAACCACAAGGCTGACGAAGCTTTTCTCCAGTTGAAGAAGATGTTGACCACTCCACCTGTCCTGGCGGCTCCGAATCCTAAGGAGCCCATGCTCCTATACATCACCGCCACTAGCCGAGTGGTCAGCACAGTCATCGTGGTAGAGCGCAAGGAGGAAGGCAAAGCCCTACCAGTCCAGAGACCGATATATTATTTGAGCGAAGTACTGTCGACCTCTAAGCAAAACTACCCCCACTACCAGAAGATGTGCTACGGTGTGCACTTTGCCGCCAAAAAATTGAAACCTTACTTTCAAGAGCATCCAATCACTATGGTCTGCACAGCTCCACTGGCCGAGATCATTGGAAGCCGGGATGCTTCGGGCCGAGTGGCCAAATGGGCCATAGATCTGGCCCCCTACACCATCTACTACCAGCCTCGCACCGCCATCAAGTCACAAGCGCTGGCCGACTTCCTCGTCGACTGGGCCGAGACCCAGTACTTTCCGCCAGCGCCTGACTCCACCCATTGGCGGATGCATTTTGACGGCTCCAAAATGTGCACCGGCTTGGGAGTCGGCATCGTCCTCACCTCCCCCAAAGGCGACAAGCTCAAATATGTGCTGCAAATCCACTTTGTCGCCTCCAACAATGTCGCCGAATACGAGGCACTCATTCACGGGCTCCGGCTTGCCAAAGAGCTCGGCATTCGCCGGATCCTGTGCTATGGGGACTCTGACTTGGTGGTCCAGCAGTCGTCAGGCGACTGGGACGCCAAAGATGCAAACATGGCGAGCTACCGCTTCCTCGTACAGCAACTCAGTGGATATTTTGAGGGATGCGAGTTTCTCCATGTGCCAAGAAACGACAACGACCAAGCAGATGCCCTGGCACGAATCGGCTCCACCCGTCAAGCAATACCAACCGGCGTCGCCCTTCAGCGCCTTCTCAAACCGTCTGTCAAGCCATCACCAGAGTCAGATTCTATCTTCGTGCCGGCTCCTCCTGAAGCAGTCGGATCCGACTTGAGAGCTCAATCAGCCGGCACGGGAGTTCTGACGGACGGCTCGGAGGTCGCAGCAGTCACACCCAGCCCAAGGACTTCAGAATCCGGCCCGGGGACTGCAGCGACTAGCCCGGGGACTTCAGAACTCGGCCCGAGGACTGCACCAATCGGCCCGGAGACTTCATCGACACAGCAAGCGGCTGCCAACTCCAACCTGCCGCCTCCCGGCCCAGCCGCCCTTGTCCAAGTTGCAGTCCTGACAGTTGCAGAAGTCGCAGCACCTTCATGGGCCCAGCCCATCCTCAGTATTTTGGTGAACAAAGAGCTACCAACTGATGAGATCTCGGCCCGGCAAGTGCAACGTCGGGTAGCAGCCTACACCATTGTCAACAGAGAACTCGTGAGGCGCAGTGTCACTCGTGTCTACCAGTGCTGCGTGGAGCCGGAGCAAGGCCAAGTGATTCTCAAAGACATCCATCAAGGCGAGTGTGGCCACCACGCAGCTTCAAGAGCACTCGTCACCAAAGCCTTCCGCCATGGTTTCTTCTGGCCGACTGCTCTTGAAGACGCCAAGGAATTGGTCCAAAAATGCAAAGGGTGCTGGAAGTTTCGTTCCAAGCCACATCAACCGGCTTCTGCGCTCAAGACTATTCCCATTGCCTGGCCCTTTGCTGTCTGGGGCCTGGACATGGTGGGACCATTCAAAACAGCGCGAGGCGGCATGACCCATCTGCTTGTCGTGGTGGACAAGTTCACCAAGTGGATAGAGGCCAAACCAATCAAGAAGCTGAACGGTCTGACTGCTGTGACTTTTATCTCCGACATCACCATCAGATACAGCATACCACATAGCATCATCACCGACAATGGCACAAACTTTGCCAAAGGCGCCTTGGCCCGTTTCTGCGTGACGCAGGGCATCAGACTGGACTTAGCGTCCGTTGCCCATCCGCAGTCAAACGGACAAGTAGAGCGAGCAAACGGCCTCATCTTGTCCGGCATCAAGCCTCGACTGGTCAAGCCTCTGGAGCGTTCGGCCGGCTGTTGGCTCGACGAGCTGCCGGCCGTCCTCTGGAGCCTGCGTACAACTCCAAACAAGTCAACCGGCTTCACGCCCTTCTTCCTCGTCTACGGTGCCGAAGTTGTCATCCCAACAGACATAGAGTTCGACTCCCCTCGAGTCACCATGTACATCGAAGAGGAGGCAGAAGAAGCACGTCAAGACGGCGTCGATCTGCTGGAACAGGGCCGGCTGTTAGCACTCAGTCGGTCCAGCATCTACCAGCAGAGCCTGCGCCAATATTATAACTGGAAGGTCAAGCCGAGATCTTTCCAAGAGGGAGACCTTGTGCTCCGGCTGATCCAGCGAACAGCCGGTCAGCACAAGCTCTCAGCGCCTTGGGAAGGCCCCTTCGTCATCAGCAAAGTGCTAGGCAACGACTCCTACTACCTGATCGACGCTCAAAAGCCTCGAGCACGCAAGAGGGACGACTCCGGCAAGGAGATGGAATGGCCGTGGAACGCAAACCTCCTCCGAAGATTTTACAGTTAAAGCAGTATGTACCATGCTACCTTTTGTATTAAGTACGAAGACTCCGGGTCCCCCAAGACGAGCTCGGGGACTGTCCTCTTTTATCTATATGATAAGAATCATGCCCATAAGTGTGTTATTTTTTATGCCGCTTGGCACCGGGTCCGACTAGTCGGCCTGGGGACTTGCAGCCTTGCACTACGAAATGCTTCCTGCAGCCGGACAAGTAATGTGTGGCACCTAAGCCGTCTCCTGCCAGAAGCCACAGCTCGCAGAGCGACTGGACGGTGGGCAGGAGTAAGGTAGAAAGGGTGCCCATATGAAAAATGGCTAAGGACACAAGCATGGGCATAGTCTAAGCCGGCTTCCCGCATCTTACGACCGACTATTGAGCAGCCGGCTCGCCGTGTTCTACTTAACTTGCCAAAGAACTCTAAATGGCTAAGTACTTGCCTTCCCAAAAGAATCTAAGTACTTGATCCAGCAACAGTCCACAGAGCGGCTGTCTGACTGGCAAGACGGCAACCAAGGGAATGCGGCAAAGGAAAACAAAGCCAAAGAGCAACAGGCAAGAAGAGATAGAACTCAGAATATATTTACATAGCAAGGCCCTTGGCCAATCTTCAAACAATAGTTCAAGATACACCCCGCGGGTGGAATTGTGAAAATTAACAAAGTTCATCGAGACCGATAAGCAGGTATAAAAAAGGTAAAGTGGCAGCCTAGGAAGCAGCAGGCGGGCTTGGTGGAACGGCGGAATCGGCGGCGGCGGCTGGTGAAGTGGCTGGCTGGGAAGTCTTCGCTTGGTCGCCTCCATAGTCGGCTCGGTTGGGCGTGGCTCATTGTTGGAGGCACGGTCGAGCTGAGGCTGGCCGTCCGCTCCGACTTCTGGCGCCTCCCCTTCGCCTTCCTCCTCTGCCCCGCCTTCTTCCTCGCCACTGGAGTCGATCACCTCCACTGAATCCTCGCCGTCAGCCGGATTCATCCCGAACCATTCTGGCGGCGCCTCATCGCCATTCTCAGCCCGCTCCGGGACGAAGATGCTGGTGTCAGTCTACTCGGCGATCGATGCCGCATGCTTAAAGAGGTCATCTTCCACGACCGCCAACTCCGCCTGAGCTTCTAGCCGGAACATGGCTAGCTGGGCTAGACTTAGCCCAGGATACCACGCCTTGACGAACTCTAAGGCCCGGTGCGCTCCAGCCCGGGCCGAAGAGCCCTTCCAGGCTTCAAGGCGGCCAGCCGCTACCTCCAGCCAGTCGGTAGTCCGACTTGGGGTGCGCGGTGCCGGCATGTCCGGCCACAGGGCGGCAATCGCCTGGGCGCCGACACTTTGAAGCCGGCACAACATCCGGTGAGCTGGCCGAAGACGAGCCTCAATGCTCAGGATCTGCTTGTTAAGGGTTCGGGGGGAGTCGGCGGCGATCTTCGCGCCATCCGCCCTCCGCCCTTCACGATCAGCCTCGATGGCCTGGTTGGCGGCGTCCGAGTGGCCAGGGAAGAAGTCTGCCAGGACAAGAAGGCAAAGAGCCAAATTAGAAGATTAGAAGCCAGCTCGACCAACAGCCGGCAGCTCAAAGAAGAAAAGTGAGGAGAGGCCCACCGTCGACGAGATCCTTGATCTCATGGAAGCCGGAGGACAGCATCGCCTCCTTGTCGGTCCAGGAGGAGTGCTCGTACATGAATTCGGCAAGGAGGGCGGTCTCCTTGTCCTCCGCCTCTTTCTGGGCCTTCTTGAGCAGCTCCTTCTGCTCCGCCAGCTGCGTGGCCAGCCGGTCGCGCTCCTCAGCCAGCTGGCCGCACTCCTCCTCCTTGGTGCGCAAGGCGGTGTTGGCCTCGCCCAGCTGCTACTGTAGGGCGGCGTTGGCCTCTAGAAAAGAAAGAAGAGAACAAGGTGTTAGTCACCAACAGAACAAAGAATAGTCGCTGGGGAGATCCGGCCCGACTGCACAGCAGTCGGCCCGAATCTCGGGGACTACAACCCGCGGGTGCGCCAGTGCACCCCCGTAGAGAAGGAAGAGGACTCACTCCGGCTTTCCGACAAGTCGGCGGTCCGCTTGGCCAGCTCCTCGACGTTGGCGTTGAAGGTGGTCACGCGAAGATTGTGGTAGTCCTGTGACAAAATTCCAGACAAGTATTAGTACTTGGAACTCGCCGATCAGAGTTCCGAGCCGCCTTCTCAGCAGCCGGCCCGAAACTTGGGGACTACACCTAGTGGGTGCACTGGCGCGCCCCCACCGAGAAGAACAAGAAACAGAAACAAAGAAGAAGGGAACGTACCCGAATGGCTTCTCGTGGTGCCAGATACGCCTTGGTGCAGTTCTTGATGGCATCGCCCTCGGCTCGGAGCTTGGCTTGGACATCCAGAAGCGCCCGGTTCAATGGGCCCGTCCCGCCTCCCCGCACCCACCCAGTGGGTGCGGCGCTCGTCACTTTGGTGTCTGGGATCGTGGAGCTCGCGGCGCCGGTCTCCAGAGGGCGCGGCGCGGAAGCCGCCTTCGCGAGACGGCAACGCGTCGGCGTGCCAACCTGGAGAACTAGGCCCGCCACCACCTCGTCTTCAGTCGGCGGCACCGGCGGGTCTGCCGGCTGCTCGTCTTGCGCGCTCCCAGATGGCGGCGGTGGCGGCACGATCATGTCCGGCGTGGCGGTTTCACCGCCATCCCTCTTCATGACTGGGTTCTCGCCGCCGGCCTCCCTAGTCTGCGCCGTGAACTCCGGGGTGGTGGCGTGGAGTTCAAAGGAACAACAAAAACCGCCGACTGGCGGTGCGCGGCTTCTTCAGCTCGCTTCTTCACAGCATCGGCAGCCTCGGCCTCCGCCAGTCTCTTCTTGACGGCGGCCTCCCCCTTCTCAGCCTCCGCCTTCTTCAGGCAGGCGGCTTCCTGCTCTTCACGCACCTCTCGTGCATTCCGCTCTGTTGCCTCCCGGAGGTCGGCGGCAGGGTCAATCCGCCGAGTGGTGGCGGAAGTCTCCGTCGACCCTATGATGGAGGCGGTAGCGACCTTGTCAAGAGAGAGGGGAGCCCTGGACCCAAGGGCGGCAAGCAAGCAAACTCAAACAAAATCAATGAAAGAAAAAATGAAAGTGCAAGTGTCGGTGTCAAAACCGGCGGATCTCGGGTAGGGGGTCCCGAACTGTGCATCTAAGGTGGATGGTAACAGGAGGCAGGGGACACGATGTTTTACCCAGGTTCGGGCCCTCTTGATGGAGGTAAAACCCTACGTCCTGCTTGATTAATATTGATGATATGGGTAGTACAAGAGTAGATCTACCACGAGATCAGAGAGGCTAAACCCTAGAAGCTAGCCTATGGTATGATTGTACGTTATTGTGTCCTACGGACTAAAACCCTCCGGTTTATATAGACACCGGAGGCGGCTAGGGTTACACAAGGTCGGTTACAAAGGAGGAGATATCCATATCCGTACTGCCTAGCTTGCCTTCCACGCCAAGTAGAGTCCCATCCGGACACGAGACGAAGTCTTCAATCTTGTATCTTCATAGTCCAACAGTCCGGCCAAAGGATATAGTCCGGCTATCCAGAGACCCCCTAATCCAGGACTCCCTCAGTAGCCCCTGAACCAGGCTTCAATGACGATGAGTCCGGCGCGCAGTATTGTCTTCGGCATTGCAAGGCGGGTTCATCCTTCGAATACTCCATGGAAGAGTTTGAACACAAGAATAGTGTCCGGCCCTGAAAATAAGTTCCACATACCACTGTAGAGAGAATAATATTTCCACAAATCTTATTTGCTGACTTGTTTTGGCAACACGACATTATGCCATGGCCCGGTAATTATACGAACCGTTTCTTTTAACTAGCCCCGCACATAACGTGAGGCAGTTTTTCGACACGTCTTGTCAAAGCAGAGGTCGTGTCCCCCTTATTACGGGATTCTCATCAATACGGGTGTGGGTAACCCAACCGTGTCCATGACTCCTAGATTATAGGCAAGTCCCAAACGGCTACGGAGAGGATGCTTGATATTCACCCTCTTTATAAAGGGACAAGGCTTTTACTTTTTTCCCCGTGCTCAATCGAATCCTTCCCCCGCCTCGAGTTCTAACACCCAAAGCCCAGGTCAGGTGCTTCGGACCTTCAATCATCTCCGGATCTAGCCTTCAAGGCCGGTGGATGCCCTCCTCCCTTACGGAAGAGGATATCAAGAAGTTGAGGGAGGCCAGATACCTGACCGCCGAAATTTCGCATAGGCTGCCCACCCGAGGGCAGGTCATCCCTACTCCCGAACCCGACGAGAGCGTCGTGTTCGTCTCCCACTTCCTCCGAGGTCTAGGCCTCACTCTGGATCCCTTCGTTAGGGGTTTGATGTTCTATTACGGGCTAGATTTCCACGATCTAGCCCCGGACTCCTTTCTCCACATCTCAGCATTTATTGTCGTATGTGAGGCCTTCCTCCGCATTACCCCTCACTTCGGCCTGTGGCTCAAGACCTTTGACGTGAAGCCGAAGATGGTCGAGGGGCAGCACGTAGCGTGCGGAGGCGCATTAATAAGCAAGATCGCTGCAGCTCCATGGCCAAAGGGTTCCATTCCAGAGGTGTCCGGATTATGGCAACGGGAGTGGTTTTACATCACAGCTCCCATAAGTGCCAAGTGGGCGGCTGCCCCTGCTTTCCGCTCGGGCCCTCCACCACAACTGATGTCATGGATTAGTAGAGGGCTGAGCTGGGGTCCAGCCAAGGACATGCCTGTACTGCAGAGCCGTATTCAAGATCTCTTCGAAGGAGATTTCAGTCTGGTTATGGTGGTGCAAGTCATGCTGGTTCGACGAATCCAGCCATGCAAACGCCGGCCCCTCCGCATGTGGGAGTTCAACCCAGAAGGACCGCGCACTATTCGGAATTTCCTCGGCCTGACGCATGAGGAGATGTATAAATCATTCTTCGGACCCCAAATAGAGTGTTCGGACACTACCGAGGACGTGGGCCTGAGCAGCAACCGTACCGCCAACCAAGTAAGTAATCCTCTAGCCGAACACACCGTCTTTCATTTATCATGACGTCATTCTGAGAAATTGCTCTTTGACCAGGACTGGCTAACAAAGGCGAAGATGATTCGGTGTTCGGCCCCCCTTCCTGAGGGTTTGGAAAATCCGGTACTGGAAAAGATGCTTGAGCTAGCACCTTGCCCGGAGCCCTCAAAGGAAGATAAAGGGGGAATAAAGAGGGCGAAAGCGGGCCTCCACCGCTACCTATTCCGATCGAGGGAACGGGCGCCTCCGTGAGGGAGGATAACCAAGGGGAGGAATCTGACATTCTCTCACCCCGGGGATGGAAGAGGACTACCTCTGAAGATCCGGAAACCAAGGTTTCCAAATGGGAGAAGAAATCTCCACCAGAGGGTCTTGCCTTGGAGGGTGCTCTTGCCGCACAAAGTCCGCGCGGGGACCTGCCCTCTAACGAGCTGTAAGTAATCAAAAAGTATTTTAATAGTGAAGATATACTACCTTACCTCTGAGGAAAATAACCGAAGCATTTATCTTGCAGTTCGGATCTTAGCCCTTCTCAGCAGAGCTCGTCTTCGGGGGATCTTCTTCCGGAGATGACGGAGAGCGAAACACCTCCCCCAGGCTCCCCTGCTCAAGAAGCGGGTGACCTTGAAGTGTCGTCATTGAGGGCATCTCCGGATCCGGCGAGGCTAGAAGATAATCCTATAGTCACCCGAAGTCCCCAGCGTCCGGCTCTTGAAGAGAGCAAACAAAAGAGTCTAGCACCATCTGGTATGCGGTCGGACGTACTGAGGGAGCTATTGGAGCGAGCGGCCATCTCAGAAGAACACCGTACATTGATGGGTATGGTGATGGAAAGAATTTCGTCCGCTGAAAGCGGATTGCATGAAGCTTTTATGAGTCTACTGACGGGCTTTGAGGTACGTAAAATGATGTACATTTGTGATGGTACCGCACATTTTTAGGTGTGCCCTGTGTAGATAGTAGCCCCTGAGACTCTGGTTGTCGCCGAGAACGGCGGCAAACAGAGGATCATAGTCCCAGGTAATAACCATACCACTTTATGTGCAGGTGATGGAAGCTCCGGTGGCTGGCCGGACTAATGAGTTTGCCGAACTAAAGCGGCAACTGGATGCGGCAGATGCCGACATCGAGCTTGTTAACAAGCGGCTTGACAAGGCACAGGGTAAGTAATGTTTTTCCAGTCAATGTCACATAGTAAGAGTAGCGTGATGCCAGTATCTTTAGTATGTTGTGACTGTAGATGAAGATGCCGCCGTGGAGACCCTTCGGGCGGAACTTGCCCGAGCTAATGAACAAACAAGGATTACTAATGCGGCCGCTTTAAAGGCGGCCGAAGAGTTAAGAGCCGAGAAGGCCGCACATTGCAAGAGCAAGGAAAAGATGGCCAAGATGGATGTAAAGTTAAAAGACACTGCCGACCGTTGCCGGTTCCTTGAAGAAGAAAACCGAGCGAAGGCGACGGACCTCAAAAAGGCCACGATGGCGGCCAAAGACACCCGCTCTGCCATGAGGGCAAAGAAGGAAGAGCTGCGTGAAGCTGGTGATATTGTGGATGGGAAGCCCTTTTTACTGCGGAGGAAGTTCGGAGATCTGTGGTATGCTCCTTTGGATCGGCTGTGGAGTTCAGCAGACGCATATATGGACTTGGCGGTGAGCGTTGTCGATGCGGCCGCATACTTCCGAGATCAAACAGATCGTGAAGTGGACAAGTTGTTCTGGTCGCAGTTTAACGTTCTAGAGCATCCTCTTCCATTGACTGATCAGCTAGCCGAATGGGCCGAACTCAATACGTTGTCCGTACTTGCCATGAGGTCCGTCGTAGATCATATGTGGCCAAAAAAACCGAAGCCAAACAGCTATTTCAGCTTAGTGCAGCAGTTCCTTGGAGCGGTGCCACGCATCAATGCGATGAAGAGGTCGGCGTGTATAGAGGGCTCGCGGATGGCCCTTGCCCGTGTCAAAGCATACTGGGCGGAGATGGATGCTACCACTGTTGCGGCGCAGGGTTCGGCCATAGGCCGAGTGGCTGCCGAGCACTATTTCGAAGAAGTTCTCGAGGGTGCTCGTTTGATAGAGGCCCAGTGCTCGAAGAATATTATGTTTGAGTGACATGTATTCCCATTGTAGACACAATGTTTTTATGAAATTTGTTAAGGTTGTATTTATACTTTTGCCTGGAAGTAATATGATGCCTCATGTGCGGCCGTTTATGTATATATGTATATAACCTGAAAGATTGCAGTCGTCGGCTTCAACCCCCACGCATATAATGCGGAGGTGTTCGCAGAAGACGCGTGTTCACACTTAATCCAACATCTTGGTCCTATTAAGGAGGTGATAGCACAGCGAACGAGGCAACCGGAATATAATGCTTTAACACTTTCACTTAGCCATAGGAGTTTGACGGTGGGGCTAC
The DNA here is from genome assembly GCF_056163025.1 of Triticum urartu. Classification (NCBI taxonomy): domain Eukaryota; kingdom Viridiplantae; phylum Streptophyta; class Magnoliopsida; order Poales; family Poaceae; genus Triticum; species Triticum urartu. The sequence continues at coordinate 95,258,353 of NC_141877.1, forward strand.
TATATACCCCTGGTGGCTCCGCACTCTCTCGAATTCGGGGTGCGTACATGCCTGGCCAGGAAACGTCCCTTCGTTAAGGCGGAGGAATTCTAACATTCCGATAGGTCATCGAGTGGTTGACCAGTCTCACGCTATATCATGACAGTCAGTTTTCGGCTTTCTCTATTGAGGTGCTCGTCCGGATGACCCGGGGCACAATCACAGTAGTTCTCCTGGTGCCGCCTTAGCTGATAGAGCGGAACGTAAGGCAGCAAAACACAGGAGCCGGGCAAACCCAACATTTTACCAAAGACATGATTCGGAGCTGATGCATATAAGGCCAAACTCGCGATGCCGAACACTCCCTAAGGTATTCGGTCTTTATGGTATAAACCGGGCCTAAACAGTGCCCTTTGTAAGAAGCCCCTGGTGTCTAGGTACGTGCATTATTGTAACGTAGCCACATGCCAAGACGCCAGCATCCTTCTCAATAGTACTGAGAATCCAAGGGATGTGTATCAACAAGAGACAGTAAGAAAGGTTTACGCAGGGTCTTAATCTAAAAAGAATCCTTGGAACGGGTCCCTGCTGCACGTCTGCGCCTGTGTCTCTGTTGTGCCGTATCCTGGACGGGTGTAGCACGATGGTCATCTGTAAAAGAGAGGAACTTAAGTGAAAAGTTGTCGTGCAAAAAGGTAGGTTTAAAGAAACCATGTATAATTCAAGATGAGTAAAAATTGCCACTTGTCTGCGCGCGTTGAGCCCCTTGTATTTGTAATAGGGGTGTGGCCATCAAACCTGTATGAATTACATATAGCTGCGTCAGACTCGTCTAACCGTGTCCGTAGTCTTGACGACCTGTCGAATGCTTTAGTTGGTGAGGCCGTTTTAGTGTGCAGCTGCCGAGGCAGCCGCACTCTCTTCGGCGCGCAGGGATCACTCAATATTTCCATTTACTGTAATGATGCCACATGGACCGGGCATCTTAAGCATGAGGGAAGCGTAATGCGGTATTGCATTAAAGCGAGCGAAAGCTTCGCGTGCTTGGCAGCCACTTTGGAACGGAGCAATGTGGAAGGTTAAATTTTCACTATGGAGGTTATCGGGGAAGCCAAATATAACCTCTAGTAGCAGGGAGCCCGTGCAATGAGCCCCTAGGCCTGGCGTTACTCCTTTAAAGGTAGTATTGCTGTGGCGAATTTTCGTTGGGTCTATCCCCATTTTACGGATTGTGTCCTGATATATCAGGTTTAGACTGCTGCCACCGTCCACCAGGACTCATGTGAAGTGGTATCCGTCAATTATTGGGTCTAATACCAAGGCAGCCCATCCTGCATGCCGGATACTTGCTGAGTAATCCCGATGGTCAAAAGTGATCGGTTGAGACGACCAGTGGCAGGACTCCGCGGTGATAGGCCCTTGGGCATATTTCTCTGGGAGTGCCGCTTTGTTTCTCCCCTTGATCACGTGTAACACGTTTACTATTTTGACTTCTGGTGGGAATTTTTTTTGTTCCCCAGTGTCTTGCTTGAGAGTCTCATCCTCGTCTTCGCTTGGTGTATCCTCCCCCTTGTGTACGGCATTGAGCTTGCCGGACTGCTTGAAGACCCAACAGTCTCTGTGGGTGTGATTAGTGGGTTTACCAGGGGTGCTATGGATCTGACATATTTGGTCCAGAATTTTGTTTAGGCTGGACAGTTCATCTCTGGCGCCTTTAGAGGGCGGCTTTTGCTGACCTGGCCGAGAGCTTCTGAATCCGGCGTTTACCGCCGTGCTCTTCGGGCTGTCTTCTTTATTCCGGCGCTTATTATTTTTGCTGCATCGTGATTTCCCATTTCCATCCCTAACTTCAGATGTACTTGGGTCGCTGGTGCTGCATCTGGCTAGCCAGCTATCCTCACCCACGCAAAAGCGGGTCATGAGGCTTGTTAATTCTGCCATTGTTCTCGGCTTTTCTTGGCCGAGGTGTCTGGCAAGCCATTCGTCGCGGACGTTGTGCTTAAAAGCTTCCAAGGCTTCGGCGTCCGGACAGTCGACTATTTTGTTCTTTTTAGTAAGAAACCTGTCCAAAGCTTTCGGGCTGACTCTCCGGGCTGTTGAGTTATATGACTCAAATCATCCGCGTCCAGAGGTCGGACATAAGTCCCTTGAAAATTTGCCCGAAAAGCGTCTTCAAGCTCTTCCCAGCTTCCAATGGAGCTTTCGGGGAGACTTTTAAGCCAGTGCCGAGCTGGCCCTTTGAGTTTGAGGGGTAAATACTTAGTGGCGTGGAGATCATCTCCTCGAGCCATATAGATATGAAGGATATAGTCCTCAATCCAGAGCCCAGGGTCTGTTGTTCCGTCGTATGCCTCTATGTTTACGGGTTTGAATCCCTCTGGAAATTCATGGTCCGGCACCTTGTCGGTGAAATATAGGGGGTGTGCGGCACCCCTGTATCTGGGTGTATGATGTCTACTACACAACCTTCTTCTTGTAGACATTGTAGGGCCTCCAAGTGCAGAGGTTTGTAGGGCAGTAGCAAATTTCCCTCAAGTGGATGACCTAAGGTTTATCAATCCGTAGGAGGCGTAGGATGAAGATGGTCTTCTCAAGCAACCCTGCAATCAAATAACAAAGAGTCTCTTGTGTCCCCAACACACCCAATACAATGGTAAATTGTATAGGTGCACTAGTTCGGCGAAGAGATGGTGATACAAGTGCAATATGGATAGTAGATAATAGTTTTTGCAATCTGAAATAATAAAAACAGCAAGGTAGCAACTAATAAAAGTGAGCGTAAACGGTATTTCAATGCGTTGAAACCAAGCCTAGGGTTCATACTTTCGCTAGTGTAAGTTCCCTCAACAATACTAACATAATTAGATCACATAACTATCCCTCAACATGCAACAAAGAGTCACTCCAAAGTCACTAATAGCAGAGAACGAACGAAGAGATTATGGTAGGGTAAGAAACCACCTCAAAGTTATTCTTTCCAATCAATCTATTGGGCTATTCCTATAAGTGTCACAAACAGCCCTAGAGTTCGTACTAGAATAACACCTTGAGACACAAATCAACCAAAACCCTAATGTCACCTAGATACTCCAATGTTACCTCAAGTATCCGTGGGTATGATTATACGATATGCATCACACAATCTCAGATTCATCTATTCAACCAACACATAGAACCTCATAGACTGCCCCAAAGTTTCTACCGGAGAATCACGACAAAAACGTGTGCCAACCCCTATGCATAGGTTCCCAATGTCACGAAACCCGCAAGTTGGTCACCAAGACATACATCAAGTGGCACATGGTATCCCATTGTCACCACAGATATCCACGGCAAGACATACATCAAGTGTTCTCGGGTCTTTAAAGACTCAATCCGATAAGATTACTTAAAGGGGAAACTCAATTCATTACAAGATAGAAGAGGGGGAGGAGAAACATAAGATCCAACTATAATAGCAAAGCTCGCGATACATCAAGATCGTGCCAAATCAAGAACACGAGAGAGAGAGAGAGAGAGAGATCAAACACATAGCTACTGGTACATACCCTCAGCCCCGAGGGAGAACTACTCCCTCCTTGTCATGGAGAGCGACAGGATGATGAAGATAGCCACTTGTGAGGGTTCCCCCCTCCGGCAGGGTGCCGGAACAGGGTCCCGATCGACTTTTGGTGGCTACCGAGGCTTCTGGCAGCGGAACTCCAGATCTAATGTGTGTTCTGGAAGTTTAGGGTATATGGAGTTATATAGGCAGAAGAAGCACGTCAGGGGAGCCACGGGGGCCCCATGAGGAAGGGGGCGCGCCCTAGGGGGGTGGGCGCGCCCCCACCCTCGTGGGAAGCTCCCGTATCTTCTGACGTGGGGTCCAAGTCCATCAGGTGTGTTTCCTTCCAAAAATAACTTCTCCAGTTGATTTCGTTCCGTTTTGACTCCGTCTGATATTCCTTTTCTTCAAAACACTGAAATAGGCATAAAACAACAAATCTGGGCTGGGCCTCCGGTTAATAGGTTAGTCCCAAAAATAATATAAAAGTGGATAATAAAGCCCAATATTGCCCAAAACAGTAGATAATATAGCATGGAGCAATCAAAAATTATAGATACGTTGGAGATGTATCAGGCGTCCCCAAGCTTAATTCATGCTCGTCCTCGAGTAGGTAAATGATAAAAAAGAATTTTTGATGTGGAGTGCTACTTGGCATAATTTCAATGTAATTCTTCTTAATTGTGGTATGAATATTCAGATCCATAAGATTCAAAACAAAAGTTCATATTGACATAAAAATAATAATACTTCAAGCATACTAACTAAGCAATTATGTCTTCTCAAAATAACATGGCCAAAGAAAGTTATCCCTACAAAATCATATAGTCTGGCTATGCTCCATCTTCACCACACAACATATTTAAATCATGCACAACCCCGATGACAAGCCAAGCAATTGGTTCATACTTTTGATGTTCTCAAACTTTTTCAATCTTCACGGAATACATGAGCGTGAGCCATGGACATAGCACTATAGGTGGAATAGAATGGTGGTTGTGGGGAGGACAAAAAGGGAGAAGATATTCTCACATCGACTAGGCGTATCAACGGGCTATGGAGATGCCCATCAATAGATATCAATGTGAGTGAGTAGGGATTGCCATGCAATGGATGCACTAGAGCTATAAGTGTATGAAATCTCAACAAAAGAAACTAGTGGGTGTGCATCCAACTCGCTTGTTCACGAAGACCTAGGCCAATTTTAGGAAGCCCATCATTGGAATATACAAGCCAAGTTCTATAATGAAAGATTCCCACTAGTATATGAAAATGACAACATAGGAGACTCTATCATGAAGATCATGGTGCTACTTTGAAGCACAAGTGTGGTAAAAGGATAGTAGCATTGTCCCTTTTATTTTATTTTTACTTTTTTTATTTGGCCCTTATTTTTTTTTTCTTTTTTTGTCCTTTATTTTTTATTTTATTTTTTTATTTGGCCTTTCTTTTTTTATGGCCTTTCTCTTTTTTGGGGGGGGACAATGCTCTATTGAATGATGATCATCACACTTATATTTATTTACAACTCAATGATACAACTCGATACTAGAACAAAGTATGACTCTATATGAATGCCTCCGGCGGTGTACAGGGATATGCAAAGAATCAAGAGCGACAAGTATGAAAGAATTATGAACGGTGGCTTTGCCACAAATACTATGTCAACTACATGATCATGCTAAGCAATATGACAATGATGAATGTGTCATGATGAACGGAATGATGGAAAGTTGCATGGCAATATATCTCGGAATGGCTATGGAAGTGCCATAATAGGTAGGTATGGTGGCTGTTTTGAGGAAGGTATATGGTGGGTTTATGGTACCGGCGAAAGTTGCGCGGTACTAGAGAGGCTAGCAAAGGTGGAAGGGTGAGAGTGCGTATAATCCATGGACTCAACATTAGTTATAAAGAACTCACATACTTATTGCAAAAATCTAGAAGTTATCAAAGCAAAGTATTACGTGCATGCTCCTAGGGGGATAGATTGGTAGGAAAAGACCATCGCTCATCCCCGACCGCCACTCATAAGGAAGACAATCAGTAAATAAATCATGCTCCGACTTCATCACATAACGGTTCACCATACGTGCATGCTACGGGAATCACAAACTTCAACACAAGTATTTCTCAAATTCACAACTACTCAACTAGCATGACTCTAATATCACCATCTCCATATCTCAAAACAATTATCAAGTATCAAACTTCTCATAGTATTCAACACACTCATAAGAGAATTTTATTATTCTTGAATACCTAGCATATTAGGATTTTAAGCAAATTACCATGCTATTTAAGACTCTCAAAATAATATAAGTGAAGCATGTGAGTTCATCTATTTCTTCAAAATAAAACTACCACCATGCTCTAAAAGATATAAGTGAAGCACTAGAGCAAATGACAAACTACTCCGAAAGATGTAAGTGAAGATCAATGAGTAGTCGAATAATTATGCAATTATGTGAAGACTCTCTAACATTTAATAATTTCAGACCTTGGTATTTTATTCAAACAGCAAGAAAAACTAAATAAAATAAAATGACGCTCCAAGCAAAACACATATCATGTGGTAAATAAAAATATAGCTCCAAGTAAAGTTACCGATGAACGAAGACAAAAGAGGGGATGCCTTCCGGGGCATCCCAAGCTTAGGCTCTTGGTTGTCCTTGAATATTACCTTGGAGTGCCTTGGGCATCCCCAAGCTTAGGCTCTTGCCACTCTGTATTCCATAGTCCATCGAATCTTTACCCAGAACTTGAAAACTTCACAACACAAAACTTAAAGTAGAAAACTCGTAAGCTCCGTTAGTATAAGAAAATAAATCACCACTTAAAGGTACTGTAATGAACTCATTTTTTATTTATGTTGGTGTTATATATACTGTATTCCAACTTCTCTGTGGTTTATAAACTATTTTACCAGCCATAGATTCATCAAAATAAGCAAACAACACAATGAAAACAGAATCTGTCAAAAACAGAACAGTCTGTAGTAATCTGGATCAAACGTATACTTCTGGAACTCATAAAATTCTCAAATAAATTGCTGGACCTGAGGAATTTATCTATTAATCATCTGAAAAACGAATTAACTAAATATCACTCTCCAGATAAAAATGGCAGCAGTTCTCGTGAGCGCTAAAGTTTCTGTTTTTGACAGCATGATCAACAAGACTTTCACCCCAAGTCTTCCCAAAGGTTCTACTTGGCACAAACACAAATTAAAAGCATAAAACCACATCTAAACAGAGGCTAGATGAATTATTTATTATTAAACAGGAACAAAAAGCAAGGAACAAAAATAAAGTTGGGTTGCCTCCCAACAAGCGCTATCGTTTAACGCCCCTAGCTAGGCATGATGATTTCAACGATGCTCACATAAAAGATAAGAATTGAAACATAAAGAGAGCATCATGAAGAATATGACTAGCAAATTTAAGTCTAACCCACTTCCTAGGCATAGGGATTTTGTGAGCAAACAACTTATGAGAACAAGAATCAACTTGCATAGGAAGGTAAAACAAGCATAACTTCAAAACTTTAAGCACATAGAGAGGAAACTTGGTATTATTGCAATTCCTACAAGCATATATTCCTCCCTCATAATAATTTTCAGTAGCATCATGAATGAATTCAACAATATAACCAGCACCTAAAGCATTCCTTTCATGATCTACAAGCATAGAAAATTTACTACTCTCCACATAAGCAAAATTCGTCTCATTCGGAACAGTGGGAGTATCATAGGAAACTTGAATACTATAAATTGTTTCCACATTAAAAAAGTAATGTTCAGATAAGGGGTAATCATAATCATGACAAGTTTTATAGATATAATCACTAATTTTTATAGCATAAGTATCATCACAATAATCATCATAAGTAAGGGGCATGCTATCATCATTATAAACTTGCATATCAAAACTTGGGAGACTAAAAATATCATCTTCATTAATCATAGCTTCCCCAAGCTTGGGACAAACATTAATTGCAGCAAATATATTCTCAAATATGTCATCCTCATCAAACATAGCTTCCCCAAGCTTGGGCCTTTTCATATCATAAGCATAATCACTCTCATCATTAATAGTATAGATAGCACCGATAGTATAGCAATTATTATATTCTTCCAAGCAAGTGCCAAAAAGATTTTCAAGATCATAAGAAGTATCATTATCTTCCACAATTATATTTTCATGAGGCACAATAGTAATAGGGGCAGCATTATTTGGGAGAGACACCTTTTTACCTCTCTTCCTTTTTCTTTTCTTCTTCTTCACATCATGTGTGGGTCCAATCCTCTTTTTGGAGCTCCTTATTAATGAGATTGGTTGAATAGAAGGCTCCTCCTCGTTACCTGATTCATCATAAGAAATAATAGGAGGATGTTGGGAAGTCTCTTCCCTTTCATTAGTATTCTCTTCATCCTCTATTTGTTTTCTTTTCTTTATGTAATTGGCAATATAAGGATTTTCAATACAATTCACCGCACAATACATATAAATTTCTTCTAGATCAAAGCCAAGAAGTTTGTAACGGGCAAATTCTGGAAGATCATTAGTTAAACATTTCATTTCTTCATAACCCATAAGCAAACTAAGTTCATTATAATGTGCAAGGGAAATCAAGTCATCACAATTTTTGGACATGATTAGATCGTGAAACAATTTGCATCGGATAGCTAAATGACCACTTTCATTGCAAAGTCCACAAGTACGGCCAAGATAATTTAAATTTTCAGCACATTCATCTAGCTCTTCTTGCAACAATTTGGTTTCTAAGTACTTATGCTTCTTGCAATATCTATCTTCCCTATTTGGTGTGTACTTACAAACCCAATGCACTCCACAAAAATTGACATGTTTATAGAAGACATTTTCATCATAACTAGTGCAATCATCATTAGCATCATGGATATTCAAGGAATTCATACTAACAACATTGCAATCATGCTCATCATTCAAATATTTAATGCCAAACATTTTATAGATTTCTTCTTCTAGCACTTGAGCACAATTATCCTTTCCATCATACTTACGAAAGATATTAAAAAGGTGAAGCGGATGAGACAAACTCAATTCCATTTTTTATAGTTTTCTTTTATAAACTAAACTAGTGATAAAATAAGAAACTAAAAGACTCGATTGCAAGATCTAAAGATATACCTTCAAGCGCTAACCTCCCCGGCAACGGCGCCAGAAAAGAGCTTGATGTCTACTACACAACCTTCTTCTTGTAGACATTGTTGGGCCTCCAAGTGCAGAGGTTTGTAGGACAGTAGCAAATTTCCCTCAAGTGGATGACCTAAGGTTTATCAATCCGTAGGAGGCGTACAATGAAGATGGTCTCTCTCAAGCAACCCTGCAACCAAATAACAAAGAGTCTCTTGTGTCCCCAACACACCCAATACAATGGTAAATTATATAGGTGCACTAGTTCGGCGAAGAGATGGTGGTACAAGTGCAATATGGATAGTAGATAATAGTTTTTGTAATCTGAAATAATAAAAACAGCAAGGTAGCAAGTGATAAAAGTGAACGTAAACGGTATTGCAATGCGTTGAAACTAGGCCTAGGGTTCATACTTTCGCTAGTGTAAGTTCCCTCAACAATACTAACATAATTGGATCACATAACTATCCCTCAACATGCAACAAAGAGTCACTCACTAATAGCGGAGAACGAACGAAGAGGTTATGGTAGGGTATGAAACCACCTCAAAGTTATTCTTTCCAATCAATCCATTCGGCTATTCCTATAAGTGTCACAAACAACCCTAGAGTTCATACTAGAATAACACCTTAAGACACAAATCAACCAAAACCCTAATGTCACCTAGATACTCCAATGTCGCCTCAAGTATCTGTGGGTATGATTATACGACATGCATCACACAGTCTCAGATTCATCTATTCAACCAACACATAGAACCTCATAGACTGCCCCAAAGTTTCTACCAGAGAATCACGACAAAAACGTGTGCCAACCCCTATGCATAGGTTTCCAATGTCACGAAACCCGCAAGTTGGTCACCAAGACATACATCAAGTGGCACATGGTATCCCATTGTCACCACAGATATCCACGGCAAGACATACATCAAGTGTTCTCGGGTCTTTAAAGACTCAATCCGATAAGATTACTTCAAAGGGGAAACTCAATTCATTACAAGAGAGAAGAGGGGGAGGAGAAACATAAGATCCAACTATAATAGCAAAGCTCACGATACATCAAGATTGTGCCAAATCAAGAACACGAGAGAGAGAGAGAGATCAAACACATAGCTACTGGTACATACCCTCAGCCCCGAGGGAGAACTACTCCCTCCTCGTCATGGAGAGCGTCGGGATGATGAAGATGGCTGCCGGTGAGGGTTCCCCCCTCCGGCAGGGTGCCGGAACAGGGTCCTGATTGACTTTTGGTGGCTACAGAGGCTTCTGGCGGCGGAACTCCCGATCTAATGTGTGTTCTGGAAGTTTTAGGGTATATGGAGTTATATCGGCAGAAGAAGCACGTCAGGGGAGCCACAGGGGCCCCATGAGGCAAGGGGCGCACCCTAGGGGGTGGGCGCGCCCCCCCATCCTCGTGGGCAGCTCCCGTATCTTCTAACGTGGGGTCCAAGTCCATTAGGTGTGTTTCCTTCCAAAAATAACTTCTCCAGTTGATTTCGTTCCGTTTCGACTCCGTCTGATATTCCTTTTCTTCAAAACACTGAAATAGGCATAAAACTGCAAATCTGGGCTGGGCCTCCGGTTAATAGGTTACTCCCAAAAATAATATAAAAGTGGATAATAAAGCCCAATATTGCCCAAAACAGTAGATAATATAGCATGGAGCAATCAAAAATTATAGATACGTTGGAGACGTATCAGTGTACCGCGTTGTTCGGATGTTTGTTGTGTTGCATCGTATGCTGGAGCGCGCTTGCGTGGTCCATAGATGGATCTGGTTGCGTCGTCCTTTTGATGCGAGCCCTCGCGTGGATCGCGTATTGGCTTATGTGCGGCGTTGTTTGCCGCTCTATGTTGGCCGTGAGGTCGTCTATCCGGCCAGATGGCTGTTTTAATTTTTGGTTGCGGGGGATCTAAGGCCTCCTCATCGAATTCAGGTAGCAACTTCTGCTTCGGGTAGCTCTTGGTGTGGCGATTACCACCGTACTTCGCTGCTGAGTTGAGTACTTTACTCCATCTGATTCAGAGTGTGTCTTGCGCAGCCTTGAGCCTTTGCTTCTGCTTTTCTAGACTCCTCGCGGTGGCAACAAGCCTTTGACGGCATTCTATTGCTCCGGGTGTCCGTCCGATGTGATGTCGTCCGGACTATTATCTTTGACAGAATCGGGTTGTTCGGTTTGATTCTCCGTGTTGCCGTGGTCCGGCGATTGTTCACCCTGCTCTAAGGCTGGGTCTATATGATCGTTGTTTCTGCCGAGGTAGGATTTGGGGCGGCGCTTATGCCGCCGCTTTGACTGCTTCTCGAGGGGACAACCCTCTGTTGCATCCTTCCGTTCCTCGTTGTCGTCTTCTTTTGGTGTGTCCACAATGTATACGTCATGTGATGAAGTGGGCGTCCAGTGCCCTGTGGGCAGTGGTTCCTGTTCGCCTCCTGCATCGTCGTCCATACCGTCAATGTCTTCGGAGTCGAAGTCGAGCATGTCGTTTAAGTCATCTACAGTGGCTATTAAGTGGGTGGTGTGTGGGCGACGAATTTCTTCGTCATCCGCATCCCAATCCTGCCGGACATAGTTTGGCCAGGACTCTCCTGACAAGGAGAGAGACTTTAATGAATTCAGTATGTCGCCGAAGGGTGAGTGCTGAAAGATATCCGCGGAGGTGAACTCCATGATTGGCACCCAGTCGGATTTGATAGGCACAGGCGCAGGCAGTTCGGAGTCCGTGGTCGGGGAAGGATCCGGCAGTTTGGCAACACGGCTCTCGTGAAGGGTAAGGTCGATATTCGGCTCGATCGCCGCTGAGGGTAAGGCCTCCGTGGTGGGGTCTATCCACCCGTCCATGGACGGTGCAACTGGCTCCGAATTGAGGGTCGGAGCGGCCGCCGGTGCGATCTCTTGAACACTGTCAGATGGTAGAGCTAAATCGTACTCATCGTGACCGCGTGACGCACAGGGCAGAGGCTCGAATCCGTCGAAGATCAAGTCTCCGCGGATATCGGCCGTGTAGTTTAAGCTTCCAAACCTGACCTGGTGGCCAGGGGCGTAACTTTCGATCTGCTCCAGATGGCCAAGTGAGTTGGCCTGCAGTGCGAAGCCGCCGAATACAAAAATATGTCCGGGGAGAAAAGTCTCACCCTGGACTGCATCGCTATCGATGATCGTAGGAGCCATCAAGCCTAACGGCGACGACACAGAGGAACTCTCAATGAAAGCACCAATGTCGGTGTCAAAACCGGCGGATCTCGGGTAGGGGGTCCCGAACTGTGCATCTAAGGCGGATGGTAACAGGAGGCAGGGAACACGATGTTTTACCCAGGTTTGCGCCCTCTTGATGGAGGTAAAACCCTATGTCCTGCTTGATTAATATTGATGATATGGGTAGTACAAGAGTAGATCTACCACGAGATCAGAGAGGCTAAACCCTAGAAGCTAGCCTATGGTATGATTGTACATTATTGTGTCCTACGGACTAAAACCCTCCAGTTTATATAGACACCGGAGGGGGCTAGGGTTACACAAGGTCGGTTACAAAGGAGGAGATATCCATATCCGTACTGCCTAGCTTGCTTTCCACGCCAAGTAGAGTCCCATACGGACACGAGATGAAGTCTTCAACCTTGTATCTTCATAGTCCAACAGTTCGGCCAAAGGATATAGTCCGGCTGTCCGGAGACCCCCTAATCCAGGACTCCCTCAGCAAGAAAGGTAGCACTTACGCGGAGACCACCAGCGGCTTCTTCACTTCCTTGCAAAAGCAGTGGGCCTTTGCGGCCGCCTCGTCCCGCTTGGTCGCCACGGCCGAGCCCTTGGGCTTCTTCGGCCGGCTGCCGAACAGGCTCGGCGCGGCCCTGCGCTTCTTCGCGCCGCCTTGGGCGTCCGGCGCGGCAGAAGAGCTCGCGCCGGGCTGGCCGGCTCCTGGCTAGTGGCGTGGGGCGACCTCCTCCGCGTCATCGTCAGGCCAGTCCTCGAAACTGGCCCGAGCCTCGTGCCGCCCACTTCGCCGCTTCCTCCCTCGGCGTCGTCCTCCAAGGCCGCCGCCCCCAAGTCAGGGTCGTCGACGTCACTCTCCACCCGGTCGGGGAGGAATTCGCGGGTTGGCCCCACGGTGCCGGCTACCGGATGAAGGAGGGGGTTCTAACGAAAGTCGATTGGTCAAATTGTCCAAGACGGACTCGGCGGCAAAGAAGTCAAAGAAAAAGGAAAAGAAACAACTCACCATGGACGGAGGGTTGGCGCGTGAATACGGCTCCTTGTCGAACTGCCACTCTCCTGTGAGCTCACAGTTCGCAAGGTAGTTCACCATGTGAGCTACCTCCGCGTGAGGCATCTCCTTGGTGCACAGACGACTCGGGTCCCGATGCTCGCTCATCTGGCAAATCATGTGGGGGCGACTTTGGAGTGGGAGCACTCGGCGCGCCATGAAGGCGGCCAACAAATCCGGCCCAGTCAGGCCCTCCGACTGCGTCAGCACTCGGAGTCGCGCGATGGCGCCGGCTCCAGCGGGCATCAGCGTCCTGGCCCGATACGACCAGTTGGGCTGCCTCCCAGCTGGCGGGCCGGCTACGTAGACCGGCAGATTGACCCAGTCGCCCTCCGCGAAGATGCTCTTCACGTAGAAGTACGACCGCTGCCACATCTTCACCGACTTTATCAGCCGGATGGGGGGAAACGGGTTGTCGGTCCCCGACCTCGGCACGGCGATGAACGTGCCGCACTGAGCCGGCATGCCTGCGGCTTGGGTGCCAAGCTTGGAGTAGAAGAACTCCCCCCAGATCTTGATGGTGGGGAGAACGCCGAGGAAACCTTCGCACAAGGCGACGAAGGCGGACAACAGCATCACCGTGTTGGGGGTGAGGTGGTGCGGCTGGAGACCGTAGAACTCGAGAAAGGCGCGGAAGAAGCCGCTCGCCAGAAGGCCAAGGCCGCGTAGGCAGTGCAAGCAGAAGACGACCCGCTTGCCCTCCTCCGGCACCGGCGAGATTTCCTTCTTCGGCGCGAGGCGGACCCTCACGAAGTCCTTGCCGGGCAGCCGCCGTGTCATGCGGAGGAAATCTATGTGATCATCGTGGACCTACGAACCGTTCCAAGTGCCGGAGTGCACCACGGGGGGTGTCGCGGCGGAAGAAGAGCTCATTGGGAACGGGTCACCGCGGCGCTCGGCGTGGCTTGGGGCGCGGCGGGGAGAGAAGAAGGGGAGGAAGCAATGAGGAGAAGGGGCGTGCGTGCTCTGCCGCTCCCCCTCCTCCCCCTACTTATAGACCGGTGGGCTGTGAAGCCGAGGGGGCGGGTGTGGGATTTACTGCGCCCACTACCCCATGCCTCCCACATGTATCACGCAAAGTTACTGCGCGCAGTAACTCCGCGGGAATCTCAACCGTTCGCCCCGGCCGCAGTGGATCCACTCGCGTGCCGTGGCGTGGTAGTGGTGGGCCCCGCCTATAGGTGTGTCCCATCACGCGCGTGGGTGGGCAGACTGGCCCGGCCGCACGTCGCCACGTGACAGGCCCGAAACAGGCGGCGGCCCGGAAGCTTAGCTAGCACGCCACTTGGATCCCGCCGAGGTGTTCGAAAATTTTGGACAAGTCAGATTGGGCGAGTCCGACTCCTGCCAGTCGGCCCGGCAGAAGCCGAATGAAGCTTCGCCTCAAGCACTTGGAGAAAGGAAACTGCTGAGGCTCCTCGACCAGTCGCCCGCGGCGTCTCACCAGCTTCGGGGACTACTGTCGGAGTAATGGGCCACGGGTAGGCTAACCCGACGCCCATAACCTTTAAAGACATCGGGGCTGACTGCGCCCCTCAGGATGCCAAGGAAAAGAGTCGCCTTCTAGAAGCCGGCTGGAGAAGTAGCCGGCTGCCCGTAGACGGCCGAGTCCAGAAGGCGAGGTCGAGACGAGCCGACTCCTGGCAGGCGGCTTCCAGAGAAGCTGGCTCCGAGGAGTCGGCCCGCGGCCCCTTCGAAGCCCGTACCCACATCAAGGGGGATGGGGCGGGGGATGGCTACAGTGCAGCCCATCCCCTCCCCTTCCTAAGGGCTGGCGCGGCCACAGTGTGTTGTACCAATGAGGAGCCCCGCCCGGCGCGGCACTGTTGCCATGCCAGCCTTGACGTCACCACGGGCAGGCGGAGTCCTGCTCCCACGACGGCCTGTTTGTATGGCCCAAGGACGACGGGCCCCACCAGTCAGCGAGAGTCCAAAAGACGGCGAAGAGCCCTACCAATCGGACCCTATGGGAGTCGGCCTGCTCCTCCCATGGGCCCCACGCGCCATTAACCAGACTGGACGGGGAGTGGCTACAGTAATCGCCCGCCATGATGGCGGTGTTGTAGCCATGATCCTTCGACCAAGCCTGCGTCACTAGAAGCGCGGCACAGTGATCAGCAGCCGGCAAGACCCCCAAGCGGTGGGAACGACCTGTCGGCTCCGTACCAGACCAGTCGGCGGGGCCCCCCGATCGGCGGGCCTTAGCAGTCGGCGGAGAAGTCGATGGCCGAAGATACTGACGGCTGGCCCTACACCCAGTCATATTACCCTTGTACCCCTGGGGGGTAGGCCTATATAAACCCCTCAGGGCACCCATGCAAAGGGTTCGGACCCATTAAAACTAGACCAGAGATATACTCCCTCCGTCCCGAAAAACATGTCGCACGCGTAGTTCACTGGTAATTTTACAAAAAAAGACCTCACAGTTTCAAAACCATCTCAAACAAGTCCCTCCGCCATCGTCTTCTTCCTCCGTCGTTGCGCGCGTGTCGCCAGGGGCCGGCGCCGCCCAGCTGCGCGATTTGTCGTCCACCAGGAAGTGATCTTCTGCCGTCGCTGCGTACCTGCGCCGCCGCCGCCAAGTACCTGCTTCGCCGCCGCCCAATCCTGTGCCGCCGCGATTACCTGTGGCATTGCCAGAACTTCCCGGCACCATCCGGTGGATCAGGAGCTCCTACTCGTCCTCCTCGAGCTCCCGTGCATCCTCCTCGAGCTCCCGCGTCTCCTTGAGATCCCGCGCGTGCGCCGCCGCGATCCCTCCAGCTGTGATCCCCTACGGGCGTCACCGGAACCTGCCTCCACGATTCGATGGACCAGGACCTCACGCTCGTCCTCCTCTATCTCCCGTGAGTCCTCCTCGAGCTCCTGCGTGTCGCCATGCTGCTCCTTCTCGCTTGCCCGCGCGCCCGCGCAGCTGCTTCTCCCCTGCCCGTGCACAGCTGGGTTGAAATTCAACATGTGCGTCATGCTCTACGTGTTGCTAGGCGGAGCTCTACGTGCTGCCCGTGCACAGCTGGGTGGAGCTCTTCTGCACTGTGATCTTCTCCTGCTGTGGGAGAACCTGAACCTGAACCCAAGCGCACAGCTAGGTTGAAATTGAACCTAATCTTCTGCTCGTGGGTTCTTCTGCTCGAACCTGATCTTCTACTCGTGCTCCTCCGTTTGCACAACTGGGTTCCCCTGCCTGTGCTGCAGCTGATCCAAGTGAAGCTGTGTTGTGCTTGTCTGCACTCTGAAGAAGGTAGTCCATCCGAATACTGCTACCTGAAAGTTAGTGAAATGGTTTACTGTTAACTGAATCATGACAATGCCAATCATGGAGTAAATTCAGTTGCTAACTTAAAATTCATGGAGTACATTCATTATACAGAAAATGCTGCTGATCATTGTGAACAGAATCATGATGGTTGCTAACTAAAAATTATTGAAGAAACTACTGCTGATCATGGAGTACTTGTGTTGCTTGCTTAATTTGCTGTCTGCTGGTGTTGCTTTCTTGCTTAATCTGCTGCTCCATTTTATTCAATGGTAGAGCTACTCCATTTTATTCCATTTTACCAAGAAATATTGGAGTACTTTGCTTCATACAGCTGCTACTCCAAATTCAGTATGCAAAATTAACAATAGGTTCATTTGCTAAATTAACAGTAATCCATTTTAAGCTACTGAATCTACTCTAACTACTCCATTTTAAACTACTGAAGCTACTGAAGCCTTTTGCCAAACATGACTGCACTTTAGGATCCAAAGCTGGGATTACACCTAACCATCATACTGAGAAAAACATATGCTGATCCAAAACTGGAAGTACTCCTTGTGGATTTGTCTCTTTTAGAAAAACTGGAATGTTCTGTTCATGACAAATGGTGATATTTACATGTTGCAACATTAATATAGGATATCCTTTTATTCTGTAGCTATGTTCATTGGGATGGTCATTTTTATTTCTCTGAAAACGAAACAATGAATACTCCTTTCTGGAGTAATTTGTGTTACTGAAGAAGTACATATGCTTTTCTTAATTCAGAACTGCACATCATTGTTATCACAAGAGTGGATAGCAACAAATACTCCATTTTATTCATAGTGTGCACCAAATGGAGTACACTGCAAAATTCACAAGGAGCTTCAAATATCATGAGCTTTTATTCATAGTGTACACCAAATTAATTTTCTTGACACTTTTCTACCATAGGCATGGTACTATGATAAAGTAAAATTCAGCAAAACTACTCTAACTAGAGTAAAATTCTGTTAACTACTCTAACTAGAGAAAATGGCTTATGGTTAGAGCAAAGTGTAGAAATGGTGCCATGGCACCTACTTCTTGTTTGACTTGCATACTCATTTTGTGTGTGTGTATTCTTGTTATGGTACCATGGTGTACTCATCTTTTGTCATTGATGGCAGGAAACATAACTATGGATTTGAACTTGATGCCTCAAAAGGAAGAACATGAAACTATTGATTTGAACTTGATGCCTCAAGAGGAAGATGATGAAGGTATTAATTTGAATTGGATCCCTGAACAGGAGGAACCTCAAGTGGCAGAGAATGGGACTATGGATTTGAACTTGATGCCTCAAGAGGAAGATGATGAAGCTATGAATTGGATGCCTCAAGAAGATGAAGGGAAAGAGGATGAAGCTCAAGAGGAAGAGGATGAAGTTATGAATTGGATACTTCAAGAGAAGAGAAGAGAATTGTCAGATAAGGAGAGGCATGGTGTTTACTTCGCCTTGCTGGTAATCGAGCTCAGAGATGGGTCTGTTCAACCAGACGACAAGCTGCTAGTCTCAAACCTGTTGGACATAAGTGTACAATCTGTTGAAAGAATCTGGGAAGAAGCCAAAAAGCAAATTTCCGATGGCAAAGAAGTAGATGTCTCAAGCAAGAAGCCGGGAAGATCTGGTCGAAAGAGAAAGGAGTTAGATCTAGAGAGGACCTCAACAATCCCACTGAATAAAAGAAGAACAATTCGATCTCTGGCACGGTCTCTAGGTGTGGCCCGATCGACCCTACATAAGAGGTTCCAGTTGAATGAGCTCAACCGCATCACAAGCACCGTGAAGCCTCACCTCAAGCTAGAGAACAAGCTTGCGAGATTGAAATTTTGTATGTCCATGGTCGATGACAATTCGATCTCAACTTCTCGGGCTATGTTCAAACCAATGACGAATATGGTTCACATCGATGAGAAGTGGTTTGACATGACGAGAGTGAAGAATAGTTACTATGTACTTCTAGGAGAGCCTGAACCGAAGCGCACCGTGTCAAACACTCACAGCATTGGGAAGGTAATGTTCCTAACAGCTGTTGCCA
This sequence comes from Triticum urartu, assembly GCF_056163025.1. NCBI lineage: Eukaryota > Viridiplantae > Streptophyta > Magnoliopsida > Poales > Poaceae > Triticum > Triticum urartu. The sequence continues at coordinate 95,276,634 of NC_141877.1, forward strand.
GACCTTGATATAACAATGAGGGGGAGCTAACATTCGATGGGAAGATCGGCATTTGGGCATTCGTCGAAGAGAGTGAGGCGAAGCGGACAAGTCAGAACAGAACAAAGGGAACAAAAATGTTGACATCAGTGAAAGTAACCAGGCCTGTGTGCAGAGATTATCTGATCAATAAGGTTATCCCGGCAATTCGGGATAAGTGGCTTGACGATGATGAGGGAGCAACAATATTCATCCAACAGGATAACGCAAAGCCTCATGTCCTTCCCAATGATGTAGCTTTTCGAGAAGCTGTGGAACAAACTGATCTTGACATCCGATTGCTACAACAGCCCCCAAATAGCCCTGAGTTAAATTGTTTGGACCTCTGCTTCCATAACTCTCTCCAGTCTCTAACCGACTGCAGGTCACCTACAAACATCCAGGAACTGGTACAGGGTGTGGAAGAGGAATTCGAGAACTACGATCCCGACAAGTTGCACAGAAGCTTTATCACATTAGAAGCAGTTATGTTTGAAGTTATGAAAGACAAAGGAGGAAATCAATATAACTTGACCCACTTGCACAAGGATCGCTTTCAAAATGCTGGACTAGAAATAACCAATGTATATTGCGACAGTCGGGTAGTTGTTGATACTAGGGCCGTTATAGAAGAAATGGAAATTGCAATAGGAAAAGAAAATGAAAGGAAAGAATTAGCTAGAGAAGGGAAAAGAAAGAAGAGTAAAGGGAAGGGAAGGGAAGAAGTGGCCAGAGAAAAGAAAAGAATGTAGTCAAGAGGGGACAAAGAGGCCCTTATGTCATGTAGTCAGGTGCTCCTTGTGTATGTCTTGTGTAATCTTGTGTCAAGAGGGGACAAAGATGCCCTTATGGCATGTCCTTGTGTATGCCTTGTCTAATCCTTGTATATCAACTCCTTGTTGGAATTTATTGGAATTATCTGGGTTATTTTGATTAATTGAATTATTTGGGTTATTTGAATTAATTTGGGTAATTTGGATTTATTTGAATTATTTGAATTGATTTGGATTAATTTTAGTTATTTGAATTAATTTGGGTTAGTGGACTGAAATTTTTGCTTGACAACTACAGCAACTAATGAGAGGTCCATTTAGCATGGAACAAATAAAAGGACAGTGAATGACAAGAATCTAGCATATCACATGGGATGGATCAGCTAAAATAAGAAAGACCATCTCAAGAATAGTCACAAGGAGTACTACTGTATATTCTAATTTACTGAAATTATTGGCATAACAAAAACAGATATGTAGTGGACATGTTTGGTACAGTAAATAAATATGCAGTCATAGCATGGATAGATTAGATAATGAGAGGAGTAGCACTGGATTATATACTGGTGAGTCCTTGTATACAGAGATTGAATAATTTCAGCGCCAGTGCCATTACATGGTAGAGAGAGAAGAGTGAGTGAGCATGACTATATACTACAGCATGGCAATGAACTTTGATAAATAGCAGAGGACAGCAGTATAATCCTGGGCTGCAAGGTAACAAAAATAATTAAAGCTCCACAATTGACAGCTATGATCTTCCATATTTACAAACGTGGGCTTTGTTCTAAGAATTTCAATTCAGCTTCAGTACTGATGGGACGACAAATGCACCAAGCACGATGATTTTATCACACATACCTTGTTCTTTAGGCGCTATTTCTCATTGGACTCCTTGTTATACTTGTCTTTGTGAAAGCCCGTGATATTGCAAATAGGACGATCTGATTTTCAAAGGACCTTCATGGGTGGCAACAAGATAACCATGAAAAATAGAATTGCTGACAGTTGCGCACAAGCAAGCAATTGAAGAAGAATCTGAAGAAAATGGCAACACTTGGGCACAAACAAGCAGTTGACAGATACTCTTATTAGGATGATGAAAATCGTATGAGACTCATGCCTCGTGCTGCTATCAACTAATGGAAAATTTAGATGCTTTGAAACAGAGCAAGCTGCACAAGGCAAGAGAGATGATCCATGACCTTGAGTTGCTGCTGCTCCATGGCTCCATTATTGTCGTTTCATGTCAGTATATGCTTTAGCCTTGGTAGATTGTCTTTAGCCTTGAGTTAACTGAATTTACCAAGTGTTAAATGTGTTACCTGAATTTACAAAGGAGCAAATGTGTTAACTGAATTTACAAAGTGGAAAGTGAATATTGTGCTATAGTCACTGATCAAAATTTAGTGGAAACAGAATTGATAATCAACATACAGAATGCAGAACATACGGTTTATTTTCAGTTTCAAAATGGAAAATACACTTCTTCAATACTCCAATTTTACAAACTGAAAATTCCACAAAAATGCACACCTGCGTGTGTCCCAAAATGCCCAACATTTTGAAGCAGTTCGTAGAGTACACTGAATCCCACCTGCGTGTGTCCCAAAATGGAGTAAATGTTTCAAACATACATGACCTGTGAAGAAGCACCAAATCCGTTAGACTCTAACATAGCTAGTTCAGATCAAAACATCTCAAACATCTTTCAGAGTATTTTGTCAGGTTGTTGTAACATAGCTATAGTAGTTCAGATCAAACAATCTCACATTCACTAAAATTCAGTAGACAGAGAATAAGTGGTTCAGAGAATATACACATTCAGTAAATTCAGTAAAGATGAAGTAGAGAAGAGAGGTTGTAGGCATTGGTGACCTAGGCTGTACCCAGGAGAAGATTTGTAGCCGCCGCCGCTGCTGCCAAGTGACAGCCTCCGCCGCTGCCGTGGTGTCGCAGGTGCGGGGCTTCCACCAGAGAATCAACGAGGAAGAAGCCGTAAATCCACGAGCAAATCCACGAGCTTAAGCTTGTTGTCGTCGTCAGGCTCATCAGCTCACGCGCCTCCGCCCCGCTCCAGTCCACCACCAGCGTCGTCCCTCCCTCCCTCTTTCTGCACACCAACACGCAGCGAGATAGAGGAGTGACTCGCGTGGCAGAGCCTTCGTCTTCACCTAGCTACCTCTGTCGCCGCGCATGCGGAGGGCCGTAATCGCCTTGGCCGTAATCGCCTCTGACCCCCGATTCGTCGAGCACGCCAACGAACCACGCCGCCGCTCCCGAGGAACTCCCCTCCCCGCCGCTGCCGGGCCCGGTCCGGCCCGGCACTACTGGACTGGCTTGGGGCGGAGGAGATTGTCATGCCCCATCTCATAGCTTGATAAATCTCACAAGTACAGAAAGGATTTGGGGTGAGAGACAGAGTACAGGTGAGGATAGAGAAGGTTGAGAGAGGTCCAGAGAACAGGGAAAGGGGATTCAGAGTTCAACTCACGCATATCCCTCACACACGGCATATGCCCAGCTAATATACATAGAGCACACACACATCCTGACATGTGGGCACACCAGCCAGCCCACCACACCCACTCGACGCTTCACCTTGCGCCACCATCTGTCTGACTGCTGGGCCCCGCACCATCGCCTGGATCATCAGGTTCAGGCGACTCGCTGTCCGCCAACGCCGGCGAAGGCGTGACACTCGCCGCCGCTTGAGTTGGAGCATCCCTCCATAGTGGTGATGACGGGAAACGAAGCTTGACGACGTCGTAGTTCTCCCATGTAGCAGCGTCATCCGGCAAGTCACCCCATTTGATCAGCACCTGAGTTGTGGCCGTGTTGCCATCGCGGACCATGCGGCGTTGCAGAATGGCCGAAGGAAGCTTGTCGCTGAGCATCAGGTCCGGTGGTGGCAACTCACTGAAAACTGGCGAGTAATCTGCCGAGAAAGGCTTCAACTGGGACACATGAAATACCGGGTGTACCTAGGCAGCGGCCGGCAACTGCAGACGGTACGCAACTTCCCCAATTCGCTCCAGGATAGTAAACGGGCCAAAATACTTGTATGAAAGCTTGTGGCACCGACGATTAACAACTGAATGTTGTGCGTACGGCTGGAGCTTCAGGAGAACTTGCTCGCCAACAATGAACTGACGGTCCATGCGGCGACGGTCTGCTTGCGACTTCGTGCGCTGTTGAGCTCGAAGCAGATGTGCCCTCAGCAATTCGGTGTGTTCCTGATAATCTGCTGCAGTGTCCGCGGCCGGTGATGTCGAATCAACAGCAATATTGGGCATTCCACCAAAATTGGGCTCAGTCTTGTAGAGAGCACGGAATGGGGAGCAGCCAAGCGAAACATGATGACTGGTATTATACCAAAACTCCGCCATAGCAAGCCATCGACGCCAAGTCTTTGGACGATCCTGGACAGCACAACGCAGATATTGCTCAACACATTGGTTCACACGTTCACTCTGGCCATCAGTTTGCGGATGATGTGCTGTACTGTAATGCAGTTTTGTGCCCACAGCCTTGAACAGATCCTTCCAGATGTGACTCGTGAAAATCTTGTCACGGTCAGATATAATTGACAAGGGAACTCCATGGAGACGCACGATTTGGTCCACGAACAGCTTGGAGACAGTGGAGGCTGTGTAAGGATGATGCAAAGGAAGGAAGTGTGCGTACTTGGTCAATCGGTCGACCACGACCAGAATCACATTAGCGCCCTCAGACATCGGTAAACCTTCCACAAAATCCATTGTGATTTCCTGCCATGGAGCGTGAGGAGGTGGCAACGGCCGGAGCAGACCGGCAGGTCGAGTGTGTGGGTTCTTAGCATGTTGACAGGTTGGGCATTGTTTCACAAAAAGCTCCACAGCCAACTTCATTCCGGGCCAGTAGTAAAGTTTCTTGGCCCGTTGATAAGTTGCCTGAATGCCAGAATGACCACCGACGGCACTATCATGCAGAGAAGCAATCAATTTCGTCTGTAGTGCCAAATTTTCCCCAATGACCAATCTTCCTTTGAACTTGATTAACCCATGCTCCAAAGTATAACCTTTAGCGTCAGGAGAGTGAATTGTAAGCTGCTGCAATAGTGCAGTCATCTCTGTATCTGTGTGATACGAATTCAGTACTTCCTGTACCCAATCTGGCCTGCAAACTGAAATTGCTTGTGTTGCAAATTGATGAGCAATACGCGACAGAGAGTCCGCCGCCCCATTATCCACCCCTCGTTTGTACTTGAATTGGAATTGAAGTCCAATTAATTTGGACATGGCTTTTCGTTGTAGATCCGATGTGAGTTGCTGGTCAGTTAAGTTGCAAAGGCTCTTATGGTCGGTCAAAATGGTAAAAGGGCCTCGCTGAAGGTACTGACGCCACTTGTCCACGGCCATGATCACCGCGAGAAATTCTTTCTCGTAAATGGATAGTTTGCGATTCATGATTCCCAATGCCTTGCTCATATAAGCAATAGGATGGCCACGCTGCATTAACACTGCTCCCACACCAGTGTCGCAAGCATCGGTCTCAATGGAAAATGGAACCGAGAAATCCGGCAGAGCCAAAACAGGGGTGTGTGCCATCGCAGATTTCAGAGAGAGGAAAGCCTCTGTGGCCTGATCATTCCACTCGAAACCCTTCTTTGTAAGCAACTGTGTCAAAGGCTTGGAAATTAGTCCATAGTTTTGCACAAATTTACGGTAGTATCCTGTTAGGCCGAGGAAACCCCTGAGCTCGGTTGCATTTGTTGGAATTGGCCATTGTTCCATTGCTGCCGTCTTCTCTGGATCAGTAGCGACACCCTCTGAAGATATAATATGACCCAAGTACTGTATGCTCTGCTGGCCAAATGAGCATTTCGTCAGCTTGGCGAAGAATTGGGACTGACGCAGTGTTTCCAAAACCAAACGTAGGTGTTGCAGATGGTCAGCCCAAGAAGGACTGTAGACCAGTATGTCATCCAGGAAAACTATCACAAATTTGCGCAGAAATGGAGCGAACACTAAGTTCATCACACACTGAAAAGTTGCCGGGGCGTTGGTGAGCCCAAAAGGTATCACCCGGAATTGAAAATGACCATGGTGTGTTTTGAATGCAGTCTTTGCCTCGTCAGCTGGATGCATGCGGATTTGATGATATCCCGCACAGAGATCCAACTTGGAAAAGAATTTGGTTCCAGCAAGCTCATCCAGTAACTCATCAACGATGGGAAGGGGAAATTTATTCTTGATAGTAAGATCGTTGAGACGACGATAATCGATGCAAAACCGCCAAGTTCCATCCTTCTTCTGTACGAGTAGGACTGGAGATGCGAATGGGCTCATGCTGGGTATAATCACACCGGTCCGCAGCATCTCTGCAACCTGCCTCTCGATCTCATCTTTCTGCAGCGGAGAATAGCGGTAAGGCCTGGCATTAACTGGTTGAGCATCGTGTTGCAGAGTAATTGCATGATCCAAGGATCTCCTGGGTGGCAAAGAATTTGGCTCAGAAAATATGTCGGAAAATTCCTGTAATAAGGTGTGAAGATCAGGTGCCATTGGAGACAGTTGCTTATCGTCAGGAATAAAATTGTCTACCACTGCTAAAGCCCAAACTTCATTTGTATCCAGCCATTGCAGCAGTTGTTCAGCATGCAATTCCGGTAAAACCCCTTGCTCTGCGGCGACAATTCCTTGTAACACAATCATATTGCCCTGATGGTGAAACTGTAAGGTTTTCTTACCCCAATGACAATTCATGGGACTGAAACGTGCTAGCCAATCGACTCCAAGAATGGCATCATATGCTCCCAGGTCCAAGATACGCATATCAGTAGAGAACTCATGCCCTTGGGAGCACCATGTAAGCCCTTGAACTTGAGAATTTGAGTGCATCAACTGTCCATTGGCTACTCTGACCGGCACTGCTGGAGCAGCTGTGATAATACACTTTGCACGCTCAGCAAAAGACTTTGTAACAAAAGTGTGAGAACTGCCCGAGTCAACCAATAGTAACATGGCTTGGCCACCGACAGTAGCTTGCAAACGAATTGTCTGCCCTGATTCAGTTCCAGCGAGAGCATGAACCGATAACTGGCAGCACTCACCACTAGTTGTGGTTTCATCAAGTAAACTCAGGGCATGCACTGCGTCATCTGAAAGAACTTCCCCATAATCACCCACTTCAATAGTCAGCAATTGACCGGTGCGACGACATTGATGTTCCTTGCTGTATTTGTCACCACACTTGAAACAAAGACCATTAGCACGACGAAAATCCCGGAGCTGACGTTCACGGTTGAAATCATCATTACCAGTGCGACGCGGCCAATCTGTGCGTGGTGCTGTTGCCGCAGTTGTCTGCACTGTTGTGGTAGGCGGATGCTTGGTTGGAGCAGGAGGACGCCCACGAGGCTTGTGCGTCTCTCCTTCTTCTTCCTGGATCCTAGCCAGGGATGCCGCACGCGTGACACTGGAGGGCGCCTGCAACCGTACCGCACAACGGATGTCATCTCGCAAACCGAGCATAAACTGAGCCACAAACCAGCGCTGATTCAGTGATGGATCTAGAGCTGTCAGATGATACATAGCTGACTCAAATTGTTGTTTATATTCAGCTACAGTTCCCATCTGTTTTAGTTGCAGCAAACGGGACATCTGGCTATCATATTCTTCAGTACCAAATTCTTCTACCACTGCTACCTGGAAATCTTCCCAACTAACCAAACGATGGCGACGTTTGAATGCCTGAAACCACATCGCCGCATGCCCTTCCAAGTGCAAACTGGCGTGGCTCACCCAATGATGTGCCGGTGTTTTGTAGAGCTCGAAATATGTAGATCTGGCCCGACCTTGGTTCCCTCCTCCTCTGGTGGCACGTGGGTCGTCGAGCTTAAGCTGGGGAAATCAAAGATTTTTATGAGGAAGGGGGGAGCTTGGGGAGGCAGGCGAGCGGCAGCTGCAGCGCCGGAGCAGGAGGCAGCTGCGGCGAGTGAGCGGGGGAGCAGGGGAGCAGCGTAGCTGCGGTGGGGGAGTGGAGAAGCGACGACGGCGGGGAGCAGCGCAGCTGGGGATTCTGTCGGAGGAGGACGACGAGGAGTGCGGGTTTGGTCGGGAGAAACTGAAGGTTTTTTTGTAAAATTGCCCTCGCGACATGTTTTTCGGAACGGAGGGAGTAGGTAGGAGAAAGCCAGCCTTGTCTTCTCCTACCTCCGGCATACAGCTCGAGGAGCACCCTTGTACTCACTTTGCCTTAGTGATCATGCGGAGACCCCGTAGAGCAGGACTAGGGGTGTTATCTCCTAGGAGAGCCCCGAACCTGGGTAAAGTATGCCGGCGTTCGTGTCTACGCCTAATCCCGCTTCCGGGCACCGACGACGTTCTACTCGCTCCCACCATGATAAGGCATGCTTTGGCATATGTCGCACCCAATCCCCGACATGCATAAAGGATAAACATCACATGCAATCAATATAAGTGATATGATATGGCCATCATCATCTTGTGCCTTTGATATCCGTCTCCAAAGCACTGTCATGATCACCATCGTCACCGGCTTGACACCTTGATCTCCATCGAAGCATCGTTGTCGTCTCGCTAACTATTGCTTCTTCGACTATCGCTACCGCTTAGTGATAAAGTAAAGCAATTACATGGCGATTGCATTTCATACAATAGAGCGACAACCATTTGGCTCCTGCCAGTTGCCGATAACTCTGTTACAAAACATGATCATCTCATACAATAAAATTTAGCATCATGTCTTGACCATATCACATCACAACATGCCCCGCAAAAACAAGTTATACGTCCTCTACTTTGTTGTTGCAAGTTTTACGTGGCTGCTATGGGCTGAGCAAGAACCGTTCTTACCTACGCATCAAAAACCACAACACGGTATAGTGATTGCTTTTTGATCTTCAGAAAGAACCCTGTTCATTGAATCCGATTCAACTAAAATTGGAGAAACTGACACCCACTAGCCACCTGTGTGCGAAGCACGTCGGTAGAACCAGTCTCGCGTAAGCGTAGGTGTAATGTCGGTCTGAGTCGCTTCATCCAACAATACCGCTGAATCAAGAATCAACTAGTGACGGCAAGCAATATGTATATACCCACGCCCACAACTCCTTTGTGTTCTACTCATGCATATAACATCTATGCATAGACCTGGCTCGGATGCCACTGTTGGGGAACGCAGTAATTTCAAAAAAAATCCTACGCACACGCAAGATCCATCTAGGTGATGCATAGCAACGAGAGGGGAGAGTGTTGTCCACGTACCCTCGTAGACCGTAAGCGGAAGCGTTATGACAACGCGGTTGATGTAGTCATACGTCTTCACGATCCGACCAATCCTAGCACCGAAGGTACGACACCTCCGCGATCTGCACACGTTCAGCTCAGTGACGTCCCACGAACTCTAGATCCCGCTGAGGTCAAGGGAGAGTTTTGTCAGCATGATGGCGTGATGACGGTGATGATGAAGTTACCGACGCAGGGCTTCGCCTAAGCTCTACAACGATATAACCGAGGTAGAAATCTGTGGAGGAGGGCACCGCACACGACTAAAACAATCAACTTGTGTGTTCTAGGGTCCCCCCTCCCCACGTATATAAAGGAGGGAGGGGGAGGCCGGCCGGCCCTCCTTGGCGCGCCCCCAAGAGGGGATTCCTACTAGGACTCCAAGTCCTAGTAGGTTTCCACCAAAAGGGGGAGAGGGGGAAGGAAGGAGAGGGAGAGGGGAAAGGAAAGGGGGCGCCGCCCCCCCCCCTTCCTAGTCCAATTCGGACTCAAGGGGGAGGGGGTGCGCAGCCTGCCCTGGCCACCCCTCTCTCTCTCCACTAAGGCCCATCGAGCACCATTAGTTCCCCCGGGGTTTCTGATAACCCTCCGGCACTCCGGTTTTATTCGAAACTTCTCCGGAACACTTCAGGTGTCCGAACATATCCGTCCAATATATCAATCTTTATGTCTCGACCATTTTGAGACTCCTCGTCATGTCCGTGATCATATCCGGGACTCCGAACTACCTTCGGTACATCAAAACACATAAACTCATAATACCGATCGTCATCGAACATTAAGCGTGCGAACCCTACGGGTTCAAGAACTATGTAGACATGACCAAGACTCATCTCCGATCAATAACCAATATCGGAACCTGGATGCTCATATTGGTTCCTACATATTCTACGAATATCTTTATCGGTCAAACCGCATAACAACATACGTTGTTCCTTTTGTCATCGGTATGTTACTTGCCCGAGATTCGATCGTCGTTATCTCAATACCTAGTTCAATCTCATTACCGGCAAGTCTCTTTACTCGTTCCATAATGCAATATCCCGTAACTAACTCATTAGTCACATTTCTTGCAAGGATTATAATGATGTGCATTATCAAGAGGGCCCAGAGATACCTCTCCGATACACTGAGTGACAAATCCTAATCTCGATCTATGCCAACTCAACCAACACCATTGGAGACACCTGTAGAGCATCTTTATAGTCACCTAGTTACGTTGTGATGTTTGATAGCACACTAAGTGTTCCTCCGGTATTCGGGAGTTGCATAATCTCATAGTCATAGGAACGTGTATAAGTTATGGAGAAAGCAATAGCAATAAACTAAACGATCAAAGTGCTAAGCTAACGAATGGGTCAAGTCAATCACATCATTCTCTAATGATGTGATCCCGTTCATCAAATGACAACTCTTGTCCATGGCTAGGAAACTTAACCATCTTTGATTAACGAGCTAGTCAAGTAGAGGCATACTAGTGACACTCATTTTGTCTATGTACTAGACCATAAAGGCGCGCGTTGCTGCGCCTGTCCATTCTAAAATAATAATAATAATAATAGATATATTAATAAATAATTGGAATTTTAAGTAATTTGATTGAGAAACCACATGTTTGCTTGACTACTTAAGTTTGGTTTTTGTTCTAGCACATATATATTACCAATAAAAAGATAGCGTTCAGTCGAGGGGAGCAGAGCATCTGGATTACCATATTTGGGTTTAAATGATGCATATGTTTTCAACACAATAATCATTCTTTGATGGAATACAAAGTGATAACAATGGGCACTAAACATACCTCAATAGCCGCGGGGTTGTAGGAGAGGGTTTAAAACTATGTCATTGAGGAGATGTTGGCCGCCGCAAGCCCTCCACCTTATGCCAATTTGAATTGACCTCACATCATCCTGTGGGCTTAGGGGCGGCAAGTGGAAGGGGTAGCACCGCTGGGGCGAGGTAAAACATGAATGGAATAGTCTAATCAAACCAAGAATCTGAACCAGATACAATATGTTCAGCGAAGCATACAAACGTCATAGTTTGATCCAACAGGTGACAAAAATCTGAGGGGAAATCTTAGAAGGAAATACGTAAGGAGAGATTACTTGAAAGATAGGGGATTTCCTTCATCTTGACCAATCATCTCGGAAACTCAGGATAATGAAAAAGGGATTGGTGCCGACAGCGTTCGTATCTTCGCAGCCGATTGCACCTGGTGTGGCTGAAATGGGAAGAGTCAAGGTCTTGGTCATTGACGCTGATCTGGCACCAGTAGCGGTGAGCCGGCGACCACCGATTTCAACGTGGGCGCGTAGTCCATGGCGTGGCATGCCTATGCTTCTCTCGCTGGTGTGGAGAGTGGAGTCCCGAGGATTGTATTCTTCCCTTCTCCCACACTGCCACTGATGTTGGCCGATGGACCGCCGCTCATTGGAAGCAGTAGCGCGGCGCCGGCGCCGAGACGGCCAGTCGCATTCTCGACTAGGGGAATCAGGGAGAGACGAGGACGCACAGAACGGACTGGGAAAGAATCCTTTCTGTGGGATACGTAGGCCTTCGGCCGAACGAAGGATATATCTCCTAGCTCATTTTGTGGAGCAGTAGCCCGATCACGTGGATTGAGCGGATTGCGAGAACGAGGACAGCCTGATGGGCGCTATATCAATCTGGTACGTCGGTTAGTTTGATCAAACGGCTAAGAATCTCAAATCACCGTAGGGAGCCGTAGCTAGCTTCGTTTTACTGTTTTGTAATTCACACATGTACAAAGTTTCTGGTTAATGCAATTCTAGCATGAATAATAAACATTTACATGATATAAGGAAATATAAATAACAACTTTATTATTGCCTCTAGGGCATATTTCCTTCACCCGTCTGGAGGCCTTTCCCGGCACTTTGCCGGAGGGGGATTCAATCACGGAGGGGGTTGTACATCATCCTTGCTTCCCGCCGATGATGTGTTTGTAGTTTACCACAGACCTATGGGTCCATAGTGTGATGGCCTGGCTTATTAGGGACGATAGACTACTCATATCAATAAGGAATTCCTTCTTTTCCGATAGCCCATTCGGATAGAACTCCAAAGTTAAGCGTGCTCAGCTTGGAGTAGTGTCAGGATGGGTGACCGACCGGGAAGTTGCTCCTGGGTGCGCATGAGTGAGGACAAAGTGCGCAGAAAAGACTAGTATTGATCTGTGGGGCCAGTCTAGATCCCGCCAGGAGTAACGACCACCGGCGGGTGTGTCCGGGGCGTTACAAGTTGGTATCAGAGCCGACCCTCGCGGTTACACGGATGGTTGCGGATAGGTGCGTGGTCATGTTGTTCATGACGGTTGTGACCCGTCGTGGCACACGGCATGACACATGTACTAGACTGGAAGCACAGACGTATGTGCCAAGAGGGAACGTTCGTGTGGCCCGACGAGGACGTCGGTTCCTCTGAGTGGGGGTGTATGTGATGGCCTGGCTTATTAGGGATGATAGACTACTCGTATCAATAAGGAATTCCTTCTTTTCCGGTAGCCCATTCGGACAGAACTCCAAAGTTAAGCGTGCTCAGCTTGGAGTAGTGTCAGATTGGGTGACCGACCGGGAAGTTGCTCCCGGATGCGCATGAGTGAGGACAAAGTGCGCAGAAAAGACTAGTATTGATCTGTGGGGCCAGTTTAGATCCCGCCAGGAGTAACGACCACCGGCGGCTGTGTCCGGGGTGTTACACATAGTTAGTAGCTAGATGGCTTTTTCTCTCTATTTGACCTTCAATACAATGTTCTCCTTGGTGTTCTTGGAGATCTGTTCGATGTAATGCCTTTTTGTAGTGTGTTTGTTGGGATCCGATGAATTGTGAGTTTATAATCAGATCTATCCATGAATATTATTTGAGTTTTCTGTGAACACTTTTATGTATGATTGTTATAGCCTCATATTTCTTCTCTAATTTATTTGTTTGGTTTGGCCAACTAGATTGATTTATCTTGCCATGGGAAGAGGTGCTTTGTAATGGGCTCGACCTTATGGTGCTCAATCCCAGTGACAGAAAGGGACATGACACGTATGTATCACTGCTATTAAGGGTAAAAGGATGAGATTTATTTCATACGTGAGTTTATCTTGTCTACATCATGTCATCTTGCTTAAGGCGTTACTTCATTTTTCCATGAACTTAATACACGAGATGCATGCTGGATAGCGGTCGATGTGTAGAGTAATAGTAGTAATGAATAATCGTTTCGGTCTACTTGTCTCAGACGTGATGCCTATATACAATACATGATCATTGCCTTGGATATCGTCATGATCATTTGCTTTTCTTTATATGAACTCCGATTTTGACGTTCTTGGGCTTGTTGGATTGCTAGTGAAAATCCCGATGCGTTTGTGGCCTTAGATCTACATTTTGGACACTTTTATAAATGTCAAATCATCAAACTCTCCAAAAGGCCTTAATCTGGTGCGTGGAACTTCTCTGGTTTGACCCCTAGCTTGATTTTTTTGATGTCTCGAGTTCATGAAAATGCCAGCACAACTACGAAGACCACAACACAAAAGAAAACTAAAATAAAAAGTATACAACAAACTTGGTAAAACAAGTAAATACCGAAAACTATGCATTAGAGACATGAATAAGTGCTAGATGGATATGATGTGAGAGATTTTGGCACTATAATATACTCTAAAAGTATGTATAAAATCCACTCATCAATAATCTAGGACTTCATCCTTGGTTGGCTGGGGATACAACTGTCATCCTAGCCGTCCAACTACAAATCAGTTCGTATGAATTATAACCTGCCGCCTCCTCCCTAATTAGGGTTCCGCCTCGTCTCCGGTGGCCTTACGGTCATGAGAACACAGTGGATCCCGGCCCTTGCCGGTGTGAGGGCTCCGTTTTTAGATGTGTCTTCGAAATTTGTTAAGGTTTGTGTCCTGCTCAGAAAGACGAGACAACGACGGTTCTCTGAAGATGGAATAACGTTCTCCTTGCCTAGCCCCCGTTCCCGTGGTGCGTCCAGCATTGTCGACGGGCTATGTGGAGCTGTGTCTCCTGTGAATATGTCCCTGGTGGATTTGCTCGGATCTGTTCGTCATTCGTCTATATTCGTGTGTTTTCAGGTTGCATTGTTCTGATCTATATTACTCGTCATCGACGACGGTTGTTATTTTGTTGCGCTAGTCCTGTGGAGTCTTAACACGACGTTTTCGTGACTTTGTACTACAAAGCAAGTTTTGCCCGGCTCCGGTGAGGGAGGGGCGATGACGGCGGCGCGCCTTCGCCTCGCTTCAATGCTTGTAGTCGTCGCTAGATGGTCTACGGACCTGAATGTAATTTATATTATTTCTCGTGTTTGTTGTACTGCCATGATTGAAAATTAATAGATCGGCTGAATTATAAACAACACTTGTGATGAGCAATCCAAACATTTCAAAAAAATGTCAAAAAAAGCAGGACGTTTTTATTTCGGCACGTGTGACCAAGAGTCCAAGAACCAGCAGGCTGGCTGACCCCGACAACCGAACCAACCACGCCAGCTCACACTGGCAGCACAATCATCCGCTTCAGGGCCCACCTGTCAGCGGGACATTAGCCCAGAGCCAGGCTCGCCGGGGAGGTGTAAATTGTAAATTGCGCACGAGACAGCGCTGTTCGTCGTGACCAGGGATCAAAATTGGGGGAAAAATATCTCCCCGATTGCGGCGGCCGCAAAACCAAAAACAAGATTCAGCTCATCGGTGAGCTCGCGTTGCGCTCTTGGATTCTGGGTCGTGGATTCGGCCTCTCCAATCCTGGTTAGTCTCCTCCCGTCCTTCGTCCCCCAATTTTTTTCTCGGGGAAATTGGCATCTTTCGGCGGTAGTTCGCCCCGGGATTTCGTCAAGTTTGTGAAATTCGAGGTGGATTTACTTCGGGTCTGCGATTCCCCGTACGGATTTGCTCGAAAACATTGTTTTGGATTAGATTTCTCAAGCTATCCGTGCGTCCGTGCGAGCTCTTGGATCACGGAGCAACCCTTGTGCTGACCTGATTGCGTAGCAAACTTCTGTGCTAATCTTTTCGCTTCTTGATCTGATTACGCAGATGGGTGCTACGATTCTCGCCTAAAGGATACTTCTTGGGGCGAAGCCCTCGGGGGATTGCTGGAGTTCTCCTGGGTGTTCGGTGGCAGCTAGGGTTTGCTCTTACAGAGCCCCGTCGTCTCCGCGGGCCTTTTACATTCGTGCTGTTCCAAGATGCAGCCTTCCAAGAAACTTGCTCGCGTCGACACGGCGGAGATCAAGTCGCATCTAGTCAGGAAGCTCGGCCACCAGCGCTCTGAGCTCTACTTCCATAGCCTCAAGAAGTTCCTGAGTTTCCAGCTAGGCAAGAGCGAGTTTGACAAGATCTGCGTGGCCACACTGGGGAAGGAGAACATCAAGCTTCACAATTTCCTCGTCCAGTCAATCCTCGGCAATGCTTATATGTCGCTGGGGCCACCGCCCAGCAGGCAGACGCCAACTGGGAATTCACAGACTAGCGCTGTGACGAATGGGACATTGGCCAGTGGTGTGCCGCTAGCAAGGAGAGTGCGGCCGGTGGCTAACCGTGACAAGAGGTTTGCTGATAAGCCGAGTCCACTTGGAAAGTCCCCTCTTGGTCATCCAGGGGCCGCGGAGTTTGTGTCCGTCGAGGATGGCGAGGAGGTTGATCAAGCCAGGGGCAGCCCCGTATGTGTGCAGAGTCAGAGCCCAATCAGGGCTCCATTGGGAATTCCCCCAAAGGCTCAGAATTCTCAGCCTTCGATATCTTATCCCTCAGAGATTTGCTATAATAATGGTGAATTGCCAGGTAGCGAGGACCTGTCAAAGCTACTTGAGAATAAGCTGAAAGCCGAAGGCCTTAGCATATCCGTTGAATGTGCTGATCTGCTGAACTCTGGGCTGAACGTGTACATAAGTCAGATGCTGAAGTCTTGTTTGGGGGTTGCAAAAGCAAGGGGAAAGACAATGAGGATGCCAGAAGCTAACAGGAGTGCCTCTGCTGCTGTAAATGGTGGGCGGAATAATGCCACTGCTTCAGATTTAGGCTGTTCCTACCAAGCTTCACTGGTAGATCTCTGCACAGCTGTACAGTCTAATGCTCGGTTACTGGGGTGTGACTACGCCAGGCAATACGAGAAGATTGCTTCCCACCTTGACAGCTAAATGGCAGCACCCAATTTTCTCATAGAACTTCATCGGTTGTTATGTTGGGCAGAGTAGGCAATCCTTTGCCATAGATTGGTGCTGTAGAAATCTACAGCTAGTTAGGTTGAGGTGAAGTAGATTTTGACTGCCATAGGGCTGAAGGTGTTTTTGGTTAGGATGATACATCATGGAATTTCAATACATCAAAGTTCACTTTCATTACTTGTGACTATTCACAAAATAAAGAGTTTCTGCCAATACACCTTCACTTTGTTTCCGCTGCTCACAGATTGTTTGCATACCTGTACTGATAACCAGGTTCCGTTGCTTGGATTTGTCACTGTTTTGTTTGATAATTTGAACCTGTTAGCTTCGCTCTGCTGAAGAAATATTGTTCACCCCTATTTTCTTTCATGTGTGCATAATCTTTGTTCTTTTACCATGCACTTGGAAGCAGCGTTCTTGCTAGCTGCCAAGTTGATTTTTTTTATCCTTCCGCTTCGGAGTTTCCACAGTTATCTGAATTTTGGCATGACCTGTCTATTTCTATCTTTAATAGAAACTAGCATTTGTTCTGACAGTGCAGACTAGGAGCCCTCGCAATGATTTGGAAAGGATTTACGTTTGATTTGGATCTTACGGTGCTCTGCGCCTGTGCTGTTGCAAGCTGGGCCATCGGTCACGCTGGCCTTGCTTGGAGTAGCTACAGTATCGGATGGGCTGCTACTCTACGTGCAGTTTGGGCTTCTATCCACCGGCATTCGAAGATTTTGCTCCGAGCTCGCCTGCCATGTGTGATGGCTCTCTTCATCTGCCTATTTGTGTGTTCATCCGTTTTCTGTTTGCCTTGCATTCCCCGTTGTGTCTTCAGCTTGTTTTGAGGGACTTAAGCCTTGCCCCTCCCGCTCTTCAATGCCTGATATAATGCTTCCCCTTGTGTATTCTTTCTGCTCCTATCTTCTTCCCTTGTTCCCTTTGGTTCTTCCCGACTGATGTTTGAATAACTGGCCTGTTTCCTTGCTAGATCAAACTGATCGTTCTTCATTTGGTGTCTGCTGGGTTGATTGTTAGCCTTTAGCTGATCTTCTTTCGTGTTCTTAAGTGTGTTCCCGGTTGTATTTATAGAGACTTCAGCGATTACGGAAATTTTTTTGTGATGTGGCTTGAACCTGCTCTCTCTGAGTTTCCGATATGGATCCTGCTGGATCCCGGGCTGCAGCGACTGAGAGTGGCGCCCCTGCCGTCAGTGGCACTTTATCGACGCAGAAATGGCTCACTGTTAACTTTTAAGTTCACTTTGCACAAGTACTTCCTTTGATTTTGCTCTCCATCTCAAGAACTGATGCTAGGCTTACAAATAATGGGCTGCCCTTGGTATCCTGAAGTTCTGTTGCCGGGTTAGCTATTCTTCACGAAAATTTACATCCTAAACTGAAGTGTTGGGAATGCTTCGCGAAATGGCCCTTCTTGGCTCTTCATTTGGATATTAAATGGATAAACTGCCTGAAGGTTTTGACTTGTGAATAGCCAGATGAGCTCAGTAGAAGGTGTAATTCTTTCTTTTACGTCTGTTTCGATATTAAATGGATAAACTGCCTGAAGGTTTTGACTTGTGAATAGCCAGATGAGCTCAGTAGAAGGTGTGAGAGAGTCTCTACTAATCAGGAATTGCGGTTGTGGCAGCATGCACATTAATGTTCTAGTGTGTGTGCATTTTAACACAAATTTGCTGCCTCTGCCTCTGAAACACTTTTGAGCAGCACTTTTGATATTCCTGCATAATTTCTTACCTTGTTTGGAGAAGTCGATTTGCCAAAAAAAAACTCTGCCTTAAAAATTGAGAACAAAAAAGTTATAAACACTTGAATGTGTGAGACCATACACGGACACGACATCATATCTGTTCTATTTGAAGTTGTCACTTGATCTTCACTCTGGTACTTTCAGCTAGCATGCTTCGTCGCGGTCACAAGACTGAATTAAATCCGGCGATGTGGATCAACCAGTCTGACGCTTCGTCGCTGCTGTTATTCAGAATCTGAGTATGCCGGGTACAAGATCGCTGCTGTCCTTCGTACTCGTTTCACTCATCAGTCGCCAACGAAGCTTTGGTTCCTTCACCAAAGCGCATGAAAATTATTCTGCACTCAGCTTCCATTTTTAGTGAAGCGCAGATGTACTAGTACAGTACTATGCAAGACGCCGAGAATCAAACCGCAGCATTCATCCGGCGGACAGCATCGGGCGAGTCCTCATCTGTCCTCCTGTACAATACTTGTGAACAACCATATCCATGCATGCCCATCAGAGCAACTCCAATGGGGCGACCCATTTCATCCATTTGGATCACCCGAACATAAAAGTTGGCCCAACGGGGCGACCCAAACGGACACAGCCTCCGCCTGCTGTCCGTCCCGACCCAAACTGAGTCCAAATATGAGTCACAAATGGGTCCGCGACAGACAGAAGCGGACGCTCTCGTCGCACGCTCCTGTCCGCTCTGGACCCACATATCAATGACCGCGAGCAAAGGACCGGCGCACCGGCGAGTCCACCTGCGCGCAGGGACTGCCATGCTCGCCGACGAGGCCTCCTGCGTAGGCCCGGGGAACTAGATCACGGCGGTGCCGGGGAAACGCAGGCAGACGACATGGGCCCGAGGAGACCCGGTGAGCTGCAGATCTCGTCGAAGGGGCGTCGGCCATGGCCGCTCCCGACGCGGCGGGCATCGCTGTCGCGGCTGCTTGGACGGCCCGAGTGCTCCGGTGACCTCAAGCTGGGAGGGCCGGAGGAGTTCGGCTCTGCGGCGCTGACGCGATGAAGGCGACCGCGGAGCAGCGCTAGGTCGTGGCAGCGCTGGCGGAGAGTGAGCAGAGAGGAGGAGAGTGAGCAGAGAGGAGCTATCGCTTTAGGAGGAGAGGAAATCCAGATGGGCATCGCCATGGACGAGCTTCGCAATAGAGGGGAACTGCAGCGCCATGGACGTTCATGGGGGCAGCCTCGATTGGGCACACATGGGCCAAATTAGTCAAGGAAAGGCGGGGAATCAGAGGGAAGGCGGCGGCGGAGCAGCGCCAGGGCGTGGCGGCGCTGGAGCCAGCCGGCAACGGCCGGAGCAGAGGATGGAGGTGCCGGCGACATGCACGGGGGAGGAAGCAGAGAAGGGGATCGACCGCTTCATGTGTTGTTGTTGTCCGCTTTTATGTGTTGTGCGTTGGGTGGATCCACCGGCCGCATTTGTCCGCCCCATGTCCGCTAGGCGGACAGATGACCTAAACGGATAAAAAACAGATAAAACCCGTGTCCGTTTGGGTCACCCCATTGAAGTTGCTCTTATATAGCATAAATTGGTCATCAATTCAATAATTCAAGGATACAAAATAAACAATAGTTCAACAATTTATTGCATGCCAAAATAAAATTTAATGATTCATACATAGATAGCCGATACACGCATGAATCAAACGCTTCAATTGTTGAGATAGTTGGTCCTCTGTTTCATCTTGATCATCCACTCCTTGGCTTCATCATCTAAGAGGCTAGTTCCTGCAACATGACTCTCCGGACCGAATTCCATCTTCTCCCTTGCATATCTATGAAGATCTTGCACCTCTCTTCCTTCTTTACCTCCTCCTGAAAAAAGTCCCCTCGGCCACGACATACGGATTGGTTGATGTCCCCAGACCGCTCATGCCAAAGTCCATGTCCTCGTCGGTAGCCATCTTTGCACCGGCCCTCTCAGCAGCTACCTTCCTTGTCGCTTCACACTCGCACTGCTTTGGGCAACGCTTCCTCTGGGCAACGTTCTCTACTTTGCAACTGACCGCCATGGTCAGAATTCCCACCGGTTCTGAGACATCGTCCATGCCGATGGTGGCAGCCAGAGTAGTCGGCGACGACATCAACGACGATGGATGAGGATGGCGGCGCGAACAGTGAGCTAGGAAAGAGTTGGGCGACTACGCGGAGGCGGGAAATGGAGGACATATGCAGGAGGACTGCGGTCGAAGTAGTGGACTAGTCAATTTTGAGATGATTTGGGATGTACTCCCTCCGTTTCTTTTTACTTCGCATATAAGATTTGGTCAAAGTCAAACTACACAAAGTTTGACCAAATTTATATAGAAAAATATGAACATCTACAATAGTAAAACTATATAGTATAAAAATACATTTCGTGGTGCATCTGATAATATTGATTCCATATTGTCAATGTTTATATTTTTTAATATAAAATTAGTCAAACTTTACAAAGCTTGACTTTGACCAAACCTTATATACAGACTAAAAAGAAACGGAGGGAGTATTTGATTTGTCGGAACCAACGTCCCATATCTGTCCCAGATGTGGGCTAGGTAAAGGGAGTGTCGGTCAAACCGAGACATTTGGGTCAGATTTGCCAGGTCTGATTGGGTGTTTTTTTTTGAGCAGTGACCGGACAGGCCCGAACGTTTGAGACAGATAGGAAGGCTCCAGTCATATGTTCATTAAAGAAGTTCCGTGTTTCTGCCTCTTGCTACATTCCAGACTTTCATGGTAAAAATAACATGGAAAACTAGGGCCGTGCCTTAGCCTTGTTCCATAGAAATACTTCAATATTGTTACCAAAATGTATTCTGAAACTGGAAGTAAGTCGGTGTTCATGTAGAGCATTTACCATAGTACTTCCTCCATCTTTTTTTTACTATACATGTTAGGGTATTATGTAAACTACGTTTTGGTTCACATGAATAAATAAACATATTAACCCTACTAAACACATGTTAAAATCAAACTACACAAAAATGTAATTAGGATATTATGCCATTAAAGATTATGCTCCTATAATTCATGTGTAGAAAACCTAAAATGAAGCCCACTCTAAACATCCTGCATTTTTGTACTCAAGTCTTCTGAACCAAGCGATTTTTTCTATTTCTGTATTTTTTCTTCATTTCCTATGAACCATTTCAGCACGTGCAACCAACTAGCAGGAGTTAGGTGGCTCACCCTGATGACATAAACCAACACAACAACCCGGACGTGAATTTTTGGGACATGCGGCCACGCGCTGCCGCAATCAAGCCCGTCCGCGCGCGCATCGTGATGACTACTTTTAATAGGACATTAGGGAATACAGGGCAGGCTAATTTCCAGCTTCTGGAATACATCTCATTATGCGACACATAGTGTGGACCAGCCCCGCATTTAATACCGTACGAATACACGAGCCATGCAACGCTCAGGCAATGGAATAATTGCTCTTTGTGTTGGGTGGACATAATTGTGTGCTCGCACGAGTTCGTTTCTCGCACTGCTCATCTCGTCTTCCCGTCGTCCGTGGACGAACAGAGCTAGGTCTGGCGATGGATTTTGCATAAATGGAGATTAGGTCAGCCCGTTGAAAACATCTTTCTGATTCGTTCTTCACCTATGCCTTTGGGTGTCTTGCTTTCACATGTTTTGATCTAAATTTTGGTTGGATCCCTTAACTTAAAGTCATTGTTGGCCGTGAGTTCTCGATCTGGGTCAGCCGGTGAGATGGACCCGCCATCCCCATCTGTTTGCCTCGTTTTTGCAAATCAATCGGGACGCCTCTGTACACTGCGAGAGGTTGCTAAAGATGACCCAGGCGACAGATTTGTGGATATGCTAAATTCTGTTGAGGGTGTTGTTGAAGATGGATCATCCATAGATTGCTGGGTGCATTTACATTTTGCAGGGGCAGCTGGGCGTATTCACTCTTCTGCTGTGTCTTTACTAGATGCATCGCATGTGGGCTGTAGGAGCGATGGATTATTGCCGCTGGCCTGGGTGTGGTGCACACGCACTGCGTGGGGTTAATGCCATGCATGTGTCTGGCCGTGGTTTAAATAAATTTGCATTGTTCCGCGAGATTAGTCTGACTTACTAATTCACAAATGCTCATAAACAATGGATATGTATTAAAGATAATCCAGCCGCCTGCATACGTATGTTTGTCTGCAGCTGGAGCTGGGAGGACAGGTGCACATTACATGGACATGGAGCAGGCAGATAAGAAAAATGCATAACGGAAAAACAAATCCATCGCACGAGGGGGATGCAGGGAATGGTCATTAGCAGCATGTTGGCGATGCCCGGGAGACGATGGACTGAGAGGATCACGAACAACTTACCCCATGCCGTTCGCACTTGTAGAAGTGCCTCCCTGGGTTTAGTTCTGTCCCGGAAACAAACCACAGGACATAGCCGGTGTTGCATTCGGGGCAATGGATGAGAGGGAGTAGAGGCATCTGGTTGCTCGTGTGGTGAGATGGAGGTTGTGTTGAACTACTACAGGTCACAGACGAACACATGCTTTGCAAAGCCCGGCTAGTCTGAAAGAAATGGAGAAGGGGAGCAGTTTGAAATGGCCATGCGATGCAAGGAGACATGGCGTTTAAATAAGCAGAGAGGAGCGTCGCCCAGCTAGCCGTTGCATCTCCCTCACGCCTGGTGCATGTAGCCGTTGTGGCTACAGCTCAGGAGCTTGGCACTGGTCGCGGCCGCCTGTCACCACCCGATGGCATGTGGGCATTTACTGACGCGTAGAGAGAAATACATGCGATATACAATATGATGTATGCTGCTCAGGTGAGTTTATACGCAACCGTTGTATTGGAGTTAGCACGAATGGTGTGGTGATAAGCGGTACGGATAACGACCTCGCGTGGTCGTATGTACACAGATGATTTAGCGACAACAACCCACTCTATACTAAAATCGGTTGCAGTGTGACGCGTAGGCAAAACCTGTCAGAGATATTAGCCTGGGAGCAAGGCCCACGATGAGGTTGTAATTGCGTACGGGCCCCATTGACACTCTTGTTTGTCGTGACGATGGGATAAGATTGGGGAATTTCTTCCAATTGCGGCAGCCACAAAATCAAAACCGTAATTCACTTGGCAAAATCACATTTACTCCTTCCCTTTTTGCTCGGGAGTGCTCCCTCCGATCCAGGCCAGTCTCTTCAAATCCCCTTAGCTCCCCCCATATTTTTTTCTTGAGAAAATTGGCAGTGTATTTCACCCCAAATTTCGCTCAAGTTTGCAAGGTGGTTTTTCTTCGGATTAGCGATTTCCTGTACAGGTTTGCTCGAATTATTGTTGTGGAGTACATTTCTTAAGCTATTATTGTTGGATCTAGGAGCAACCTAGTGCTGACCAGACCACGTAGCAAATCACTGTGCTAATATTGTTGCTTGTTGATATTTTTAAAAACACCTCTTATACTAATTAATTAAACAAAAGGTTATTACAATCATTCATTACAGTATACGCCACGCAAGGCGGGCAGAGTTAACAAGCAACCCGTCGGACTTACTAATAAAACCGAACTTAGCAATCTCATGTGCCACCTCATTGGCATGCCGTTTTATTTTTGAAAAGCTCAAATTTTGGAACAACTTGGCGATGCACAAAGCCTGTCTCTTCAGGTCAATGAGAGGGGATCTATCAAGCTTCTCACTTGCAACGAAAGAATGAATGAAAGCATAGTCAGTCTCCAAAATAATAGACTGGTGAAGGGTAATACGGATATAAAGGCCTGCTAGGTAGGCGCGGAACTCAGTTTCATTGACACTAGTACACCGACCAACAAAATCCCACAAGGAAATGATGATTTCGCTAGTCGAATTTCTAACAACAACCCCCACACTGGCTACGTTAATGCTCTCCATAAAACTAGCGTCGACATTGATCTTGATATAGCCATCAGGAGGAGATTTCCACACCACGTGTTCTCTGTGTGGTACATAATCCGCAATAACACCTCCCACCTTTTTCTTATCTTTATTGCTAGAATCCAACTGAACAATGTCGTGATTGGTAAGAAGACCAATAATTGACCACATTCTCAGATGTCAAGCTCGCCAGAAGAGGAATAAGATTTGCTCCCGTTGCTGCAAGCTCAACTGATCCAGCAAACTAAAAAGCCAGTCCGGTCCCGAGCATTTGAACAACTCTTCGTCCGGAATATCCCACGGATCTCTCAACACCAACCGCAAAGCACAAGCTTTAGAACACCTCACTAGGGCATGAGAGGTGTTTTCGTATTCCACACAACAAATAGAGCACATACCTGAATTAGTATGATGGATCTTAACTCTATTCATCCGGACCGCCAAGCTTTTGGTAGCAGCACGCCACACAAAAATCCTAATCTTCTGGGGTATATTAGCATTCCAGATTAACTCCCATATCCTCCTTTCCCCCTCTGGTTCGCCACTGGATTGGCCAAAGGTACCCTGGCTATACTTCAAATTAAGCGCTAAATTGTACGCGCTCTTAACAGAAAAATATATAATTATTTTCATAGTGCCATGCAATAAGATCTCCCTCCCCATATGCATGAATACGAATCTTAAGAATCTCCTCAACATCATGTGGATAGAAAATATGCTTAACCAAAATTTCATCCCAACACTTATCCCTGCTCATGAATAAATCAGAGACCCACTTCAATCTAGTATTATGCCTTTTTGCAGAAATTTTTAGGCCGTAGTTTCTGGGTATCCAATTGTCCCTCCAAATATTAATACTAGAACCATCACAAACCCTCCAAATGACCCCTTTCTTCAGCAATTCCAAACCATGCACAATACCTTGCCAAGTTACTGACGAAGGGTGCGGAAATACTGTATCCAGAATATGACCCTGAGGATAATACTTTGCCTTCATCAACTCCGCACACAACGAATCCGGATAAATCAATAAACGCCACGCCTGTTTTGCCAAAAGAGCTTGATTAAAAAGTTTGAGATCACGAAATCCCATACCACCCTTACCTTTAGGCCTTGTTAATTTATCCCATGCTAGCCAATGTGTTTTCCTTCTATCTTCCTCATCTCCCCACCAAAATTTCCTTATAATCTAGGATAATTCCTCACATAGAGAAACCAGAAATTTAAAAATTCCCATGGCATACACCGGCAGGGCTTGTTGATTTGATTGCATAGATGGGTGTATGATTCTCGCTTAAAGGGTACTTCTAGTAGTGACCTTTCTGAGGATTTTTGGAGCTCCGCCTTTGTGTTTTGTGGTAGTTGGGCTTTGCTCCTAAGGAGACCCATCACCAGCTGTGCGGTGGTGCTGCATTTTGTATTATTCCAGGATGCAACCTTCTGTTGGGGAACACAACATTTCAAAAAAAATTCCTACGATCACGCAAGATCTATCTAGGAGATTCATAGCAATGAGAGGGGAGGGTGTGTCCACGTACCCTCGTAGACTGAAAGCGGAAGCGTTTAGTAACGCGGTTGATGTAGTCGAACATCTTCGTGATTCAATCGATCCTAGCACCGAACGTACAACACCTCCGTGTTCAGCACACGTTCAGCTCGATGACGTCCCTCGAGCTCTTGATCCAGTTGAGGATGAGGGAGAGTTTCGTCAGCACGACGGCATGTTGACGGTGATGATGAAGTTACCGGCGCAGGGCTTTGCCTAAGCACTGCAACGATATGACCAAGGTGTGTAACTGTGGAGGGGGCACCGCACACAGCTAAGAGAAGACTTGGTGTACCTTTGGGGTGCCCCCTCCCACGTATATAAAGGAGGGGGGAAGAGGAGTCCGGCCCTAGAGGCGGCGCGCCAAGGGGGGGAGTCCTACTTGGACTCCCGGTCCAAGTAGGATTCGCCCCCCTTTTCTTATTCCAACTAGGAGAAGGAGGGAAGGAGGAAGAGGGGAGAAGGAATGAGAGGGGGGCGCCGCCCCCTCCTAGTCCAATCCGGACCAGCCCTTGGGGGGGGGCGGCCACCCTTGAGGCCCTTCTCTCCTTTCCACTAAAGCCCATTAAGGCCCATTACTTCCCCGGGGGGTTCCGGTAACCTCCCGGTACTCCGGAAAATACCCAAAACACTTCAGAACCATTCCGGTGTCCGAATATAACCTTCCAATATATCGATCTTTACCTCTCGACCATTTCGAGACTCCTCGTCATGTCCGTGATCTCATCCGAGACTCTGAACAAACTTCGGTCATCAAATCACATAACTCATAATACAAATCGTCATCGAACGTTAAGCGTGCGGACCCTACGGGTTCGAGAACTATGTAGACATGACTGAGACACATCTCCGGTCAATAACCAATAGCGGAACCTGGATGCCCATATTGGCTCCTACATATTCTACGGAGATCTTTATCGGTCAAACCACATAACAACATACACTGTTCCCTTTGTCATCGGTATGTTACTTTCCCGAGATTCGATCATCGGTATCATCATACCTAGTTCAATCTCGTTATCGGCAAGTCTCTTTACTTGTTCCGTAATGCATCATCCCGTAACTAACTCATTAGTCACATTGCTTGCAAGGCTTATAGTGATGTGCATTACCGAGAGGGCCCAAAGATACCTCTCCGATACTCAGAGTGACAAATTCTAATCTCGATCTATGCCAACTCAACAAACACCATCGGAGACACCTATAGAGCATCTTTATAATCACCCAGTTACGTTGTGACGTTTGATAGCACACAAGGTGTTCCTCCGGTATTCGGGAGTTGCATAATCTCATAGTCAGAGGAACATGTATAAGTCATGAAGAAAGCAATAGAAATAAACTAAACAATCATTATGCTAAGCTAACGGATGGGTCAAGTCAATCACATCATTCTCTAATGATGTGATCCCGTTCATCAAATGACAAAGCTTGTCTTTGGTTAGGAAACTTAACCATCTTTGATTAACGAGCTAGTCAAGTAGAGGCATACTAGGGACACTCAGTTTTGTCTATGTATTCACACATGTACTAAGTTTCTAGTTAATACAATTCCAGCATGAATAATAAACATTTATCATGATATAAGGAAATATAAATAACAACTTTATTATTGTCTCTAGGGCATATTTCCTTCAGTCTCCCAGTTACACTAGAGTCAATAATGTAGATTACATAGTAACGATTCTAACACCCATGGAGTCTTGGTGCTGATCATGTTTTGCTCGTGAGAGAGGCTTAGTCAACGGGTCTGCAACATTCAGATCCATATGTATCTTGTAAATCTCTATGTCTTCCTCCTTGACTTGATCGCGGATGGCATTGAAGTGTCTCTTGATGTGCTTGGTTCTCTTGTGAAATCTGGATTCCTTTGCCAAGGTAATTGCACCAGTATTGTCACAAAAAATTTTCATTGGACCCGATGCACTAGGTTTTACACCTAGATCGGATATGAACTCCTCCATCCAGACTCCTTCATTTGTTGCTTCCGAAGCAGCTATGTACTCCGCTTCACACGTAGATCCCGCCACGACGCTCTGCTTGGAATTGCACCAACTGACAACTCCACCATTCAATATAAATACGTATCCGGTTTGTGACTTAGAGTCATCCGGATCAGCGTTAAAGCTTGCATCGATGTAACCATTTACGACGAGCTCTTTCTCACCTCCATAAACGAGAAACATATCCTTGGTCCTTTTTAGGTATTTCAGGATGTTTTTGACCACTGTCCAGTGATCCTTTAACGCCCCGAGACCGTTGCGCCAGGTGTCTTCCAGTTATTCGATGGTGTTGCCTTGTTATTCGCTTGTGTGTTGCATCTTGCCATGTCATCATGCACATTGCATCATCATGTTTTCGAAACTTGCATCCGTCCCAGTCTCCTCGTTCTTTCCGTTGTCCGTTCTGAGCCCAGACACCCTTGCACGCGCCCGCGACATGTCCGAAATATTATTTTATAAGTGGCCGGAAAATGTTCTCGGAATGGGTTGAAAGTTGGCGTGCGGTCTTATTTTAGTGTAGATAGGCCGCCTGCCAAGTTTCATCGCATTCGGAGTCCGTTTGATGCCCCAACGAATAACTATAGCGGCAGTATAGCCGGTCAAACGTCGGACGTTTTCGGTCTCCGGAAACGGTTGCCGGGCTGCCTTCTTCCTCTCCTCTCAGCCCAAGCCCCTCTACACAGGCCATCACCTACCGCTAGGCCCAACCTAACCTCTCTCGTCAGCCCGCGGCCCTCCTCGCGCGCGCGTCTGAAAGTTGTCCCGAACCCGACCCGGATAGTCGTTACCGTTGGGTCCGGATCATCCCCTAACATCTATAAAACATCCCCGTTTTCTTTTATGGACTCCCGAGCCTATTTATTCTCGTCCGTCGGATTTCGATCGGATGATCCAACTTCCCTATTTTCCTGTATATATAGTCTACCCCTAGTCTATTTTGGACCTAACCCTATTTCCTAGGGATCCTCCCCTGTCCAGCCGTCGCCGCCAGCCACCTGGTCTCCTCCTCTTTTTCCGCGCGCCCCCAATCGCGAGCCAGCCTCCAGATCCACCCGCAGCCATCCACCTCCTCTCATCCACTAGTTGTTCATCCGTCTAGAGCCGTCAGATCGGCATCCAACGGCCCCCGTTGTCGCAGTTCATCCCACAGAGGCTCGGGATCCAGCAGCCCTGCAGGTCCCGAGCACCTTGTTCCCTCCTCCCGTGCCTCGATCCAGGATGGATCGGGAGCAGCACCGCCCTGCGTCAGCCGCCGGAGCACCGTCCGCCCCAGCGAACCTCGACCTCCTCCGGAGCCATGGAGCCTTCCTGCCGTTCCCGACCTCGACTCCCTCTCGTCTCGCCATGGCCAACATCTTCTTCAAGTCGTGTCCCGCGCCCGGATCCAGCGCCCTTGGCTTCCACAAGCATGGATCCCCCATCCCCGACGCCCTACTGCCGTGAGGAAACCATTGGCCGCAGTGCACTCCTCCTCCTCCCTTTGTTTCCCTTCTCGTTTTCCCACTCACCTCCCTATGCTCTGCCTCGTCAGGAACAAGCAGCCGTGGAGGTTCACTGGCGCTCGAGCATGCAAGATGCCGCCGTTTGCCTTGTCGCAAGCCTACCCCTTGTTCGGATCCGGTTGACCTCCTGGCGCCCTGCTGCCTCCTCTGCATCGGTCGCTGCTTCCCCCGCTTCTAGGTGCGAGCACGCGTGGACGAGTATGACCAGCGACCAGCGCCCGCGTTGACTTCCCGGTCGCTAGCCGCCAGCCCGCTATCGCCTCCCCAAGGCCAAGCGCCAGGCCTCCTCTATATTTTTTGAATGGGCCAAGCCCATGGTAAGCCCAGATCCAGCGCCCCGCCTTGCACTAATGGGCCAGCCAGTTTTGGCCCAGATCATTTTTTTCCTACCTGCGATTTTAGCTTTTATTCGAGAGACGTCTGTTTTGTAGAAACCCCCCTGTTGTTATTTTATCTCTCAAATGGTGCATCATATTAAAACAAGTTATATATGAAAAATGCTTAGAATTATGTGTAGATTAATAATATGCCACTTTCATCTATGTTTAAAATGCTTAAAATGTTGTTTGTTTAAATTTTGCCCATGCCATGCTAAAATGCTTTATTTCATAACTAAATAACCGTAACTCGGAATTTAATAAACTTTATATGTAAATGGGGTGGAAAAATGCCTATATTATCATGGTGGCTTTACTTTGCTTGTTTAACAACTCTAAAATATGGTTTAGGGCAGAACAGTACCAAATCCATTAATATCCACATGAGGATTTTTTGGACTTGTTGCTTGTTGTTCCGGCCTCATTTAAACTTGTCTAGATAGGTAGTTTTACTTTGCTTCACCCCTTGCCATGCTAAACAACATTTAATATTGTTGAGTACATAAACGAGATCGAACTGAATAAGTCATGTGGTGTTTCGTCAATATGCAACTCGTTGCATATTGAGCTCCACTTAATTTGTAGGACTGCTTGTGCACTTTGCCATGCCATGCCATGTATCTTTAAACCGGACATGCATCATACTTGGTTGTGCATCATGCCATGATTATGTGTTGGTTGTTTATTATGTTGTTTGCTTCTTTCCGGTGTTGCTTCTTCGGGTTGGTTCCGTTAACGTCGTGTTTGTAAGGATCCGTTCGACTACGTCTGTTTGCCTTCTTCATGGACTCGTTCTTCTTCCTTGTGGGATCTCAGGCAAGATGACCATACCCTCGAAATCACTTCTATCTTTGCTTGCTAGTTGCTCGCTCTATTGCTATGCCGCGATACCTACCACTTGCTATATCATGCCTCCCATTTTGCCATGTCAAGCCTCTAACCCACCTTACCTAGCAAACCGTTATTTGGCTATGTTACCGCTTTTGCTCAGCCCCTCTTATAGTGTTGCTAGTTGCAGGTGAAGCTGAAGTTTGTTCCATGTTGGAACATGGATATGTTGGGATATCACAATATCTCTTATTTAATTAATGCATTTATATACTTGGTAAAGGGTGGAAGGCCCGGCCTTATGCCTGGCGTTTTGTTCCATTCTTGCCGCCCTAGTTTCCGTCATACCGGTGTTATGTTCCTTGATTTTGCGTTCCTTACACGGTTGGGTGTTATGGGGACCCCTTGAAAGTTCGCTTAGAATAAAACTCCTCCAGCAAGGCCCAACCTTGGTTTTACCATTTGCCTCACCACTACCTACCCTTCCCTCGGGTCGGCCAGCCCGAGGGTCATCTTTATTTTAGCCCCCCAGGGCCAGTGCTTGTCTAAGTGTTGGTCCGAACCGAGCTGCCTGCGGGGCCACCTTGGGGAAACTTGAGGTTTGGTTTTACTCGTAGCTAGTATCATCCGGTGTTGCCCTGAGAACGAGATACGTGCGAATCCTATCAGGATTGTTGGCACATCGGGTGGCTTTGCTGGTCTTGTTTCACCATTGTCGAAATGTCTTGTAACCGGGATTCCGAGACTGATCGGGTCTTCCCGGGAGAAGAAATATCCTTCGTTGACCGTGAGAGCTTGTGATGGGCTAAGTTGGGACACCCCTGCAAGGTTTTGAACTTTCGAAAGCCGTGCCCGCGGTTATGGGCTGATGGGAATTTGGTAATGTCCGGTTGTAGAGAACTTGACACTTAACTTAATTAAAATGCATCAACCGCGTGTGTAGCCATGATGGTCTCTTTTCGGCGGAGTCCAGGAAGTGAACACGGTTCTTGTGTTATGCTTGAACGTAAGTAGTTTCAGGATCACTTCTTGATCACTTCTAGTTCACGACCGTGCTTTGCTTCTCTTCTCGCTCTCATTTGCGTAAGGTAGCCACCATATATGCTAGTGCTTGCTGCAGCTCCACCCCACTACCCTTTCCTACCGATAAGCTTAAATAGTCTTGATCTCCCGGGTGTGAGATTGCTGAGTCCTCGTGACTCACAGATTACTTCCAAAACCAGTTGCAGGTGCCGATGATACCAGTGCAGATGATACAACCCAGCTCAAGTGGGAGCTCGATGAAGATCGTGTTCGTTGTGTTGTTTCGTTTCAAGTAGATCAGTAGTGGAACCCAGTCAGGGCGATCGGGGATCTAGCATTAGGAGTGGTCTTCTTTTATTTTGGCTCCGTAGTCGGACCTTGATTGTATCTGGATGATGTAATGCTATATTTATGTATTGTGTGAAGTGGCGATTGTAAGCCAACTCTGTACCTCTTTCTTATTCAGTACATGGGATGTGTAAAGATTATCCCTCTTGCGACATGCCTACAATGCGGTTATGCCTCTAAGTCATGCTCCGACACGTGGGAGATATAGCCGCATCATGGGTGTTACAAGTTGGTAATCAGAGCCTTCCCCGACTTAGGAGCCCCCTTCTTGATCGAATCGCTGGTGTTGTTGAGTCTAGAAAAATGTTTTGAGTCTTTTAGGATTATATATATCGGAGTGTAGGATTATTTTTACTCCTCAGTCCCTTCGTCGCTCTGGTGAGGCATCCTAACGTAGAGTTTTGACTCTTCTCTTCTCAAATTTCACTAATTTTTTTAAGGATCACGCGGGTATCTTGGAATCGTTTCGATGGTTTTGTGACGAGAACATTGTTCTTGGTGCCTCCTGACATTTAGGGGTTGTGGCAGTGTCCCGGGGAGTTGAGCTCCGAGGTGTTGCCATCACAATTTTATCGTTGCAGTTCTGGAATACCTGAGTTCGCCGACATCGAAAATCTCTTTTATGCAGTTGTTGGTGAGATAACCTCGACACCACCCAGTACTGGGGCGGGAGTTCGGGAGTATTGCCATAACTCGTATAACGGATGCTTTTCGAAGGTTGAGGTAAACGATTTCCGAAGTTTTCTTGGTTATGTGTTGAAGGATGGATACAGCTAGATGTAGGATTTGCTAGTTTGGGTGAGATATTATGCTTCCCCTATATCCCCAACAACTGATTGCATAACTGGAAAGTTTCGGGAGTTTATAAGTGGGAATTCAAGTAGCTCCTAGGATATCTTTCCATCAGATGCATGATATGAGATTGGGGTCCGACGTCTAGTGGTCCGCCTATCCACGGTTGGTTTTACAGTGGTCTCGTTGTGTCTTAAAGAGTCCTTGGCTATGCTGACTCAGGGACGCTTCGTATGTCATGTGCACTGCCTTGTACATGATGGTGCTGTACGATCGAGCCCGTGTGGGCCCCACCACGAAAACTTTGGATGAAATCTCTATCATATGTTTGTTCCGGCTTATTTTGCAAGCCAATCCTTTGTTTTGTTTTGATTGTGGTATTCGAGTTGCTTCGAAGTTAAGTGTTGGTTCCATACCTTTCCTAAGCGGTGTTCTCATATTTCGATGTGAATACTAATCCTTCATGATAATCGAGGTGGTCATGCTTATCCTTTTCAACCGGCGTGCTCCTCTTCAAGTGGATCCGATCATTTCAACATTCGCGGGATCAATTCTCAGTTCTTTGCAACGGTGTTTGCTTCATCCGTCCCAAGTTGTCTTTGTTTTTCCCGCCCTCCTGCCCTTGTTTCTTCAAGGACTTGGATTTCTTAATCAAGTATCCATCTTATGAATGTGAAGCCTCTCCATTTTTTTCCGTCAACATTCTTATCCGATGATTGTCAGGAAGATACTAACGGAGCTTTAAGTTAATCATTCTTTGTTTCTTTTTCCTTCTCCGGTGGATTCAATGCAAGCTTTCGTGTTGATCATATCTTTTTCATTGGTTCACATGCTTTCCATGTTGGAAGTCCTTACCGAAGACTCTCTTAATTGTTCACCTCTCTCTATTCTTTTGTTCTGGAGTGCGAAGATATCTCAGAAGATGTTATCTTATTCAATCCGTTCAAGCTATTTCGAGGTTGTTATCTCATTCAAGCCATTAAATTCATCCGGCGCAATCTCTCTCTTAAATTGTTCAACGGTGTATCTTTTGAGTGGGCCCTAACCCACAGGTCTTTTCCCAGGATCTTACCCGACTCTTCTTATTTTTCCGGAGCTATCCTCAAATTCTTTTCGAAGTTTGACGTAAGAATGAATTATCATCAGTCAAATGCCTTCTCCAAGATCTTTCAAATTCTTTTCATCGTTGGCTCAACCACTTCACTTTTCATTCTCCCGGAGTATCTCAATAAATTCTTGGTGGTGTTTCTCGTCGTCATCCTCGGTTTTTGAAGACCAAAGAAGAGTTTTTCCTCCAAAACTTGTCCATTCTTTCAAAGATTCGTGATTCTAGCTTGTTGCCATCCTCTCATAATTGTTTTCGATTGTGAGAATTCTTTTCAACCATCCGGAGCAATTCAGGAGTCTTTTCAGTTTGATTCTACGGAGACCATCATTTCGGGTTTATCCATTCTCAGCTTTCAGCTCTCATTCTCCAAATATTACTGGTGCATCATTCAAGTATTCTCTGATCAGTTCGTGATCTCTTCGTTCTCATGTATCTAAATCCCCTCAAGTATCTTCATTCGTTCTCTAATTCTTCCCGGTGTTTCTTTATCTTTTCTTTAATCGTTTTCAATTCTTACGGTGGTTCATTAAAGATTTCTCTTCCTTCGTTATCATATCAATTCATTCGTTCTTTCCAAATCCTACCGGTGGTTCGTTGAAGACCTTCCCAAGTTTGCGCTATGTCTATTTTTTTGACGAGAATAAGTAGTATGCCAAATCCGTTGCATGTCATCAATTTAAATTGGTGAAGGACAAGCATAATGTAATTCTTATTCTTGTTTCATCCAAGCGATTAATTCCTTATTCCGGAGGTTCATCAAAATTCTTGGTTTCAAGTGCTCATCTTTCTTTTCCGGAGTTCCAAGTTTTCTCGATTATATCATTGCGAAGCTCCATCTAAATCATCGCAAGGCTTCACCTTGTGTTTTCAACTTCTTTTTCCTTTCATTTGACCATCCTTTTGTTACCGGAATTCTTTATGGAGACCTACATGATGGTTCATAAAGGATTTAATTCCTTCTTGAAGTGTTGATCGAGATTATTTTCAAAGGAGCTCAAGTATTCTTCATCTTGCATTCCGTAGTGAGATTCCTTCTACCTTATCTTTTGAGGTGGTGTTATGTCATTCTTGATAATTTTCCTTCGTGTTTCATGATTCACATGTTGTCAAGAATGAGATATTTTAATTCAATCAATCTCTTCGTTGAAGTTACCTTGGCAAGATTTCACCTAAAGCCTTCCCTAAGGAATGTTACTATTGTGGTGCTTCTCAATGACCCAAGTTCTTCATTTATCCTCCCGGTGGAAATAAGTCCCTCGTCTCCTTGTTGATACCAATCCTATATATTGTTTTTCGTTAGTGGCAGAATTTCACCTCAAGATTTCGAGATGTTTTTCCATAAGCCCACAACAAGCTTACTCTTTTCGTTGTTGGTTTTCCAACAACTCTGTTCAACCTTTTCTTCGTAAGCATGCTCTTTCAATTTTATTTGCGAGAGTTCTCATTCGTCTTCTCCGTTCTTCTTCTTTACAACCATCTAGTTTTCCATTCATTTGTTCCAGAGGCATGGTGACGTTACTCTCTTCGTCCCATCATCTCGTTTTGCCAAGATCATGCTCTTTCCTTTGCCTATCCATTTAACAGAAGTGTCGTGTTCTCCATTCAAGTTCTCTAATCTTATCAAGTTTTGCCTCCCTTCTCAACCGGAGTGCTGTCTGAAATCTTTCTTATCCATTGTGCCATTTTTTCAATAGTTCCAGAGGCAGTGTGTTGTTGATTTCATCAAGTATCCTCTCATCTTGTCAAGATCATGTTCAATTCCTTCCATTTACAGTCGGAGTGCTGCCCAAATTATATCATTCTTATTCCTTCTATATCCTGTTTAACCGGAGTGTTGTGTCTATCATTCCTCTTCTAGCCGGAGTCTAATCCAAGTGCTTTCATTTTGCCAAGCCCATATTCTTTACTTTCCATTTCCAACCGGAGTGTTGTCATAATTGATCTTTATCGCTCCTTGTACATCTCATTTCAACCGGAGTGCTTGCATGTACTTCTTGTCCATTGTGACACTTTTCTTATGTCTTTCAACCTACAAGGTTCTAGTAATGTTCCTTGTTCCTCTTGTCTAACGGAGTGTTTGCAACTTTGTTCTTCTTTGTTGCATTCTTTCTTTCAATTTGTTCAACCTCTAGGGTTCTTTGGTTTCACTCTTTTGTCAAGAAGCAACTTTGTTTTACCTCTTCCTCTTCCGCTTTCTCTCCGGTGCCATCCTAGATCTCGGGACGAGATCCTCTCGTAGTGGTGGAGTGTTGTAACACCCCGAGACCATTGCGCCAGGTGTCTTCCAGTTATTCGATGTTGTTGCCTTGTCATTCGCTTGCATGTTGCATCTTGCCATGTCATCATACACATTGCATCATCATGTTTTCGAAACTTGCATTCGTCCTGGTCTCCTTGTTCTTTCTGTTGTCCGTTCTGAGCCCAGACACCCTTGCACGCGCCCGCGGCATGTCCGAAATATTATTTTATAAGTGGCCGGAAAATGTTCTCGGAATGGGTTGAAAGTTGGCGTGCGGTCTTATTTTAGTGTAGGTAGGCCGCTTGCCAAGTTTCATCGCATTCGGAGTTCGTTTGACGCCCCAACGGATAACTATAGCGGCAGTACAGCCGGTCAAACGTCGGACGTTTTCGGTCTCCGGAAACGGTTGCCGGGCTGCCTTCTTCCTCTCCTCTCAGCCCAAGCCCCTCTACACAGGCTGTAACGCCCCGTATGTAACTTGCCATATTTGTATTCCAACTCTGGCCATTTTCGGTACTAAGTTATGATATTCCTCGTGGTTGGGTTTTATCTTCGTTTTGCATTTTGTCCATGTCATGCATCTCTTATCATGTCATCATGTGCATCGCGTTTGCATACGTGTTCGTCTCATGCATCCGAGCATTTTCCCCGTTGTTCGTTTTGCATTCCAGCACTCCTATGTCCTCCGGCGTCCCCTTTTGCCTCTTTTCGTGTGCGGGTGTTAATCGTTCTCGGATTGGACCAAGACTTCCCAAGCGGCCTTGGTATACTACCGATAGACCGCCTGTCAAGTTTCATGTCATTTGGACTTCGTTTGATACTCCAACGGTTAACCGAGGAACCGTAAAGGCCTCGTGTGTGTTGCAGCCCAACATCCCTCCAAAGTGGTCCAAAACCCATCTAAACCACCTCCATCCTCTCGGTCATTCGATCACGATCGCGTGGCCGAAAACCGCACTCCATTTGGAGTCTCCTAGCTCCCTCTACCTATAAATATGTGCACTCCTCCGAAAATTCCAGATCCCGAAACCCTAGCCCCGCCCCCTCTCCACGCCAGACACGTTCAGCCGCCGCCTCTTGCCCAATCAGGGTGCGCCGCGTGTCCAGCCGCCATCTCCCGCCGCCGCGGCCCGCCGGGCCCAGGCGCGGCCCGCCAGGCCCGATTCGTCTCCCGCCGCCTCCCGCGCCTGGCGGAGCCCCACGCCGCCACCAGCCGCCGCGTGCCGCCTCCAGCACCACCGCCTCCTCGCTCCGCCTGTGCTGGCGACGCTCGCCCGCGGCTCGCCCTCGACTCCGGCCAGATCCGGCCACGGGCCGGCCGGATCCGGCGTCCCCTCGCTCCGGCGACGTCTACCCCTCGACTCCGGCCATCTCCCTCCTCCCCGGCGAGTCCCGGCCACCACAGTGAAGAATCCGGCAAACTTCGTAATCCGTGCCCAAAACCCTAGATCCAGATCTGGGAGGTGATTTTTCCCCCAAGTCCCTATATTTTCTAGGCATCTTCCTCTTGTCGTATCTCTGCATCTGTAGCTCCGTTTTGCGCGTGTGATATACCAAATTGTTCGTCTAGATGTGCTCTTCATTTCATTCCATTGCACCATGATTGTTTGGGTCCATCTTGATGCCCTAAATGCTGTTGCAAGAGTGCTATAAAATGTTAGTTTCTGTTTCTTAACAGATTATGGACATTTGTCATTTTTGCCATGATTAATGTGTACCTCCTATGAACTTGAGCCCTACATGTGTTTTGGGCTATGCCATGCCATCTTCACAGGGGTGCATGCCATGTATTTTTGTGATCAATGTGGTGACTAGCACAAGCATGCAAAGTAGCTCTCGTGATGTTGCTGATTTCAAGGACTTAGAATTCTTCTAGGTCTTTTTCCTGATGTTATTTTATGCCATGTATTCATGTTGCTACAGAGTGATCCATGCCTCTTTTGAGCATGTTCAGTAATGATGATTTTGAGCTATCGTTATGTTCTATCCATCCATGTCTTTGTTTGCAATTATGGAGTATCCTAGCATGACTCAATCTTGCTCTACTTTTGCTATAAAATGTTCCTAGCAGATTGTTTACGTGTTAATCAATTTTGCCAAGGTTGTTGTAGTTGATCCATGCATGCTATAAGATTGTTCTTGCCAGGGTTAGATACTTGATCATGTCTTCTTGCTGGGTGTATGCTTACTTTGTCATGTAATGCCTTGTGGTGAGTGCATCGAGCTCGCAAACATGCCTACGTAACTCTGTTTTTGCCATGTCCAGTTTTCTGCTAAGTCTGAATCTGTTAACGGAACTTGCTATGTTTACATGGTTGCCATCGTATCTTCTGATTCTTTTTGTCTTATGGTCTGTAAGGGACTTTTGTTATATGCTTTGAGTAGTTTCATGTCATGCCTTGCTTGGCCATGATCGGATCCTGTAGCATGTTGCTATCTTGCTCTAAACATTGCTTCCTCATGTTAAATCCTGACATGTTATTTTCACTAAGTCTGTGAACCTGATATCTTTTGCAGTTTTGCCATGCTTGTTTGAACCTGCTATTGTGATTTAGCCATAGCTCAGTGTTCATCTTTTGTCAAGCATCTTGAGTGGATCACTGCCATGTGCTTTGTTGTTATGTTAGAGTGTAGTAGCTTAGTTTCTTGTTGCATTCTAGATGGCATCGTGCTGTTAATCGCAGAATAGTGCCATTTTTGTTTTGCTTGCCATTTGCAAACCGTGCATCCGATTCCGGTGATCTTTATATCGATTTCGACCGAAATCAACTCATCTTTCTAGCGGCACTCTTGGTTTGCCAAGTTGAGGCCTGGTTCAATCTTTCTCTTCCGAAGCACGCATATGCATTGCATATCACATCCCACATATCATGCCATGTTTTGCCTCATGTTGCTTGCGCATTGCACTGTGGTTTATCGTGGTTCCCTTTGCTTGTGTTCTTGCTTTGGGTAGAGCCGGGAGACGAGTACGTGATCGAGGAACCCGTTGAGTACACTTACGAGGATCAAGCTTACGTCAACTCGGAGAACTTTGCAGGCAAGATGACCATACCCTCGAAATCACTTCTATCTTTGCTTGCTAGTTGCTCGCTCTATTGCTATGCCTATGATATGATACCTACCAACTGCTTTATCATGCCTCCCATATTGCCATGTCAATCCTCTAACCCACCTTGTCCTAGCAAACCGTTGTTTGGCTATGTTACCGCTTTGCTCAACCCCTCTTATAGCGTTGCTAGTTGCAGGTGAAGATTGGAGTTTGTTCCTTGTTGGAACATGATTATTGTTGGGATATCATTTTTATAACTTCTTTACTTTAATGCATCTATATACTTGGTAAAGGGTGGAAGGCTCGGCCTTATTCCCGGTGTTTTGTTCCACTCTTGCCGCCCTAGTTTCCGTCATACCGGTGTTATGTTCCTTGATTTTGCGTTCCTTACACGGTTGGGTTATAATGGGAACCCCTTGACAGTTCGCCTTGAATAAAAATCCTCCAGCAAAGGCCAACCTTGGTTTTACCATTTGCCACCTAGCCTTTTTCCCTTGGGTTCCGCGGACTCAAGGGTCATCTTTATTTTAAACCCCCGGGCGAGTGCTCCTTTGAGTGTTGGTCCAAAACAGAGCCACTTGCAGTGCCACCTCGGGGAAACTTGAGGGTTGGTTTTAGTTGTACGTAATGTTCATCCGGTGTGCCCTGAGAACGAGATATGTGCGACTCCTACCGGGATTTGTCGGCACATCGGGCGGCTTTGCTGGACTTGTTTTACCATTGTCGAAATGTCTTGTAACCGGGATTCCGAGTCTGGTCTGGCCGTCCTAGGAGAAGGAATATCCTTCGTTGACCGTGAGAGCTTGTGATGGGCTAAGTTGGGACACCCCTGCAGGGTTTTGAACTTTCGAAAGCCATGCCCGCGGTTATGGGCAGATGGGAATTTGTTAACGTCCGGTTGTAGAAAACTTGAAACTTAACTTAATTAAAATGGATCAACAACGTGTGTAGCCGTGAGGGTCTCTTTTCGGCGGAGTCCGGGAAGAGAACACGGTCTCGGGTTATGTTTGAACGTAAGTATTTCTAGGATCACTTCTTGATCATAGATTCTCGAACGTGCTTTGCCTTCTCTTCTCGCTCTCATTTGCGTAAGGTAGCCACCATTTATGCTAGTGCTTGCTGCAGCTCCACCTTATACCTTTTACCTACCCATAAGCTTAAATAGTCCTGATCGCGAGGGTGTGAGATTGCTGAGTCCCCGTGACTCACAGATTACTTCGAAAACCAGATGCAGGTGCCGATGATACCATTCCAGGAGATGCGACCGAACTCAAGTGGGAGTTCGATGAGGACTCAGGACGTTACTACGTTTCCTTTCCAGACGATCAGTAGTGGAGCCCAGTTGGGGCGATCGGGGATCTTATGCATTTGGGGTTGTCTTTATTTTGGTTCCGTAGTCGGACCTTGATTGTATCTGGATGATGTAATGCTATATTTATGTATTGTGTGAAGTGGCGATTGTAAGACAACTCTGTACCTCTTTCTTATTCAGTACATGGGATGTGTAAAGATTACCCCTCTTGCGACATGCCTACAATGCGGTTATGCCTCTAAGTCATGCTCCGACACGTGGGAGATATAGCCGCATCATGGGTGTTACAAGTTGGTAATCAGAGCCTTCCCCGACTTAGGAGCCCCCTGCTTGATCGAATCGCTGGTGTTGTTGAGTCTAGAAAAATGTTTTGAGTCTTTTAGGATTATATATATCAGAGTGTAGGATTATTTTTACTCCTCAGTCCCTTCGTCGCTCCTGTGAGGCATCCTAACGTAGAGTTTTGACTCTTCTCTTCTCAAATTTCACTAATTTTTTTAGGATCACGCGGGTATCTTGGAATCGTTCCGATGGTTTTGTGACGAGAACATTGTTGTTGGTGCCTCCTGACATTTAGGGGTTGTGGCAGTGTCCCGGGGAGTTGAGCTCCGAGGTGTTGTCGTCACAATTTTATCGTTGCAGTTCTGGAATACCTGAGTTCGCCGACATCGAAAATCTCTTTTATGCAGTTGTTGGTGAGATAACCTTGACGCCACCCAGTACTGGGGCGGGAGTTCGGGAGTATTGCCATAACTCGTATAACGGATGCTTTTCAAAGGTTGAGGTAAATGATTTCCGAAGGTTTCTTGGTTATGTGTTGAAGGATGGATACAACTGGATGTAGGATTTGCTAGTTTTGGGTGAGATATTATGCTTCCCCTGTATCCCCAACACCTGATTGCATAACCGAAAAATTTCGGGAGTTTCATAGGTGGGAATTCATGTAGCTCTAGTATTTCTTCCGCAGATATTTGGTTTGTGATTGGGTAATCCTCACCAAGTATTTGTTCATATCCGTACCTTGTTGTTTTATTCATCTACCTCTATCTAAGTGGCTTCTCAATTTATGGAAGTGTGATCACTTAATTTGGAATTCATTCGTTCATTCTTGTTCGAATGTTAAGACTATATGTTGCAATTTCGATCCATTTGATTCAGCTTGAATATATGTCTTTTAAGATGCTAACGGATGTCACCCTCTTCAGGATGGCTCCTCCAACACGTCAGAATCCGGAACCGCCGCCACCACCTCCACCTCCGGAGGCATGGCAAGCTGTGATGGCCGCTACCAACGCCAACACGCAGCTGATTATGCAACTCTTGCAAGAGCACAACCATGGAAATCCAGGCAATGGCAAGAATCAAACTCAGTTTGCTACCCTCAACCAGTTCCTCGCAAACCAGCCAAAGACCTTCAGTAACTGTGTCGAGGCCACAGACACTGATGATTGGCTTGTGGATATCTGCAAACATTTTGAGTGCAGCAACGTCAGGCCTGAGGACTTTGTCAAGTTTGCTTCGTTCCAACTCAAAGACCAAGCTGGGGAGTGGTATCAACAGTACAAAGATTCCAGAGGAGGTCGTGTGATTACCTGGGATGATTTCCGTCAAGACTTCAGAGCTCACCACATTCCTCAGAGTGTTGTTGGGAGCAAGCGTGAGGAGTTCCGCAATCTGAAGCAAGGCAGCTTGTCTGTTTACCAATACAACATCATGTTCCAGAAGCTCGCTCGCTTCGCCAAGCAAGATGTCCCTGACGAGAAGAGCATGATTTATCAGTTCAGAGGTGGCCTCAGAGAAGATCTGCAACTAGCTCTTGTGCTTTTTGAGCCAAAAAAGTATGATGAATTCTACAACATGGCACTGAAGCAAGAGGCTGCTCAGCTCAAGTGCGATGCTTCCAAGAAGAGAGTCAGGGATGCAACTCCTTCTTCTTCTTCTTCAACTCAAGTGGCAGCTAAGCAGCAAAAGTATTGGTTGCCTCCTCCTCCTCCGTTCCGTCGGCCTTATCAGCAGAAGAGCAAAGGTGGCAATGGATCTTCCCACCCACCCAACCCAGGCTTTCAGAACAAAACTTCGTCTCATGCTCCAAGGTCAAGTGCTCCGTATCACCGGCCGCTTTCTGAGGTTACATGCAACAAGTGTCAGCAGAAGGGTCACTATGCAAACAAATGCTTCAACCAGAGGAGTCTTCTGCCTCCTCCTCCCGTGAGATCTGCTAGCAATGCAGTGGTCAAGAATAATCCCAAGTTTGCAAAGGTCAACATGATGAACGCAGCTCAGGCAGAGGACTCTTCAGAAGTGATCATGGGTAACCTTCCTGTTAACGATATTCCTGCAAAAGTTCTTTTTTATACTGGTGCATCGCTTTCTTTCATTTCAAGACCTTTTGTTGCCAAGCATGAGTTTGTGATCGAAAAGATTCCTTTCCCATTGAAGATTGTGTCCCCGGGCAAGCAAATGACATTTGACAATTGCGTCCCGGATGTTACTATCAAGATGGGCGACTACAAGTTTCTGTCCTCTCCAATTGTTCTTGGTAACTCGAATATTGATCTAATTCTCTACATGGACTGGCTTTCTAAGCACAAGGCTCAGGTTGATTGTGCTGCCAGACAGATTCAATTGACACACTCGTCTGAGGATGTGATCGTCTTTGCCGCTCATGACAATACCATTCGACTGTTTTCTCTCAACGAGAAGGGCGAGTTGGATGCCATCTCTCAGATTCCAGTCGTTTGTGAATATCAAGACGTCTTTCCAGAAGAGCTTCCAGGAATGCCTCCTCACCGGCCAATTGAATTCGTCATTGATCTTGAGCCTGGCACGGAACCTTTTTGCAAACGTCCTTACAAGCTTGGACTGAAAGAGTTGAAGGAGCTGAAGAAACAACTCGATGAACAAGAGCGTATGGGTCTGATCCGACCGAGTTCTTCTCCTTGGGGTTGTGGTGTTCTTTTTGTCAAGAAGAATGATGGAACGGACCGACTTTGTGTCGACTACCGTCCATTGAACAAGAAGACAATAAAGAACAAGTACCCACTTCCGAACATCAATGAGCTTTTTGAACAACTCAAAGGTGCTCAAGTATTCTCCAAGCTTGACCTCCGTATGGGCTATCATCAGATTCGCATTCGTGAACAAGATATCCCCAAGACAGCATTCAGGACAAGCTATGGTTCCTATGAATACACTGTCATGTCTTTCGGCCTTGTCAATGCTCCTCCAACATTCTC
Source organism: Triticum urartu (assembly GCF_056163025.1). Lineage (NCBI taxonomy): Eukaryota > Viridiplantae > Streptophyta > Magnoliopsida > Poales > Poaceae > Triticum > Triticum urartu. The sequence goes on from NC_141877.1 coordinate 95,319,922, forward strand.
TCGCATGATGAACTTCATCTTCAACCCATACACACATGACTTCGTCTTGGTCTATCTTGATGACATTTTGGTCTTTTCCAAGAACAAGGAGGATCATGCCAAACACTTGAGATTGGTGCTGGACAAACTCAGAGGACATCAGTTCCATGCGAAGTTTTCAAAGTGCGAGTTTTGGCTCGATGAGGTTCTCTACCTTGGGCATATCATCTCCGCCAAGGGCGTAGCTATTAATCCTGAGAAGGTGTCTGCAATTGTGAATTGGGAACCGCCTCAGAATGTGAAGCAACTCCGCAGCTTCCTTGGGCTCGCAAGCTATTGTCGAAGATTCGTTGAGAATTTCTCTAAGATCGCGAAGCCTCTTTCCAACCTTCTCCAGAAGCATGTGAAGTATGTCTGGACGCCTGAATGTGACATCGCTTTCAACACCCTCAAAGAGAAGTTAGTCACAACTCCAGTTCTGACTCCTCCCGATGAATCCAAACCATTCGAGGTTTTCTGTGATGCTTCCCTGCAAGTTCTCGGTGCTGTGTTAATGCAAGAGAAGAAAGTTGTGGCCTATACCTATCGCCAGTTGAAGCCCAACGAAAAGAACTACCCCACTCATGACCTCGAGTTGGCGGCAGTTGTCCATGCTCTTTTAACATGGAGACATCTCTTGTTGGGAAGAAAAGTGGACATCTTCACTGATCATAAGAGCCTCAAGTACATCTTCACTCAGCCCAACCTCAACCTCAGGCAGACTCGTTGGGTCGAAATGATTCAAGAGTATAATCCGAGTATTGAGTATACTCCAGGCAAGGCCAATGTCATTGCTGACGCTTTGAGCAGGAAAGCTTACTGCAACAGTTTGATTCTTAAGCCCTTCCAGCCAGAGCTTTGTGAAGCTTTCTGCAAACTTAATCTCCAAGTTGTTCCTCAAGGATTCCTTGCCAACCTCCAAGTCTCTCCTACTTTGGAAGAGCAGATTCGTGAGGCTCAACTTCTTGATGCTATGGTCAAGAAGGTGAAGATTGGGATTGCCAAGAGCCAACCCAAGCACAAGTGCTATCGCCTTGATGACAAAGATACTCTA